>NC_138744.1:28500562-29100562 GCF_965113295.1 Leuciscus leuciscus | reverse complement strand
CTCACGCTCCGCAGCCATTTGAGCCGCCAACGGAACACACTGGACCATCCTCGAGGTGTGTACGAATAATTTCCTTTGGTGCTCCCCGCGATGAACAGATGTCAATCGCTGCATCGGAGGGTGGGTCAGACCTCTCCGCGGACGACTCGGCGCCACTGCCTCCTTCGGGTGTGCCAGCGGTGCCCGAGTCGGACCCGGACATGATGGCCATGCTTTCCTGGGCCGCCAACAGGATCAGGCTCGTGTGGAACCCCCACCGCCTGTGGTCCCTCAGTCTGCTCGTTGCCTGGGGCGGCCTCCTTGGTCTCGCTCCCGTGCCCCAGCAGCAGCCTCTACCTAAAAGCCGCCGTGGAGCCAGTCGCTGGCAGGCCCCCCCGCCCGTCCATGCCCCCGCCAAGAAGGGCGGCAAAGCCAAGAGCAAGCGGCCATATGTACCCAAGGTTTCTACCACTCCCTTCAGAGACCAGGTAGTGAACCTGCAAGCGCTGCCCCTGGAGGAGGCAGACCCAGCCCTGGCTTTTCTCTGCCCTGCGTCTAAATGTAGACAGAACTCAAAGTCTCAGGACCTCAGACCAGCTCTTTGTCTGTTATGGAGGCCAGCAGAAGGGAAAGGCTCTCTCCAAGCAGAGGATGGCCCACTGGATAGTGGATGACATCGCCTTGGCTTACCAAGCACAAGGCGTGCCCTGCCCACTCAAGTTGCATGCTCACTCCACGAGAGGCGTTGCATCCTCCTGGGCGCTGGCACGTGGCTCCTCTCTAACAGATATCTGTAGAGCTGTGGGCTGAGCGACACCTATCACGTTTGCTAGATTTTATAGCCTGCGTGTAGAGCCGGTCTCCTCCCGTGTTCTCACCCTAAACAGGTAGAAGCACTAAGAGGCCCGGCTCTGTCGGCTTGCTGCACCCTACTGTGCTCCTTATTCTCCAGAGTGAAAAACCTGTGAGTCCTCCAACACCCTCGGCCCTGGACATGGAGGAGTGTCCGGTGCCAGGCCTTTATCTATTGAATCCTTGAGAACCGGGTTTAGGCTGAGTTCCATATGTGTGACCCTACGTGGATCCCATATGTGTATCCTTCCACGGCTGCTCCTAATCGAAGCCTGTGTCTTTCACTTGGGCTAAGTCACCCAATATTCATATGCAGTACAACCTTTGGGCTAGTCTATATGTATTTTTCCACATAACTCCTTCGAAGAATGTGGCTTCCGCAGTGTTCCCCTTCCCATAGAAAGGGCACGCTTTCCCAGTGTTATCCAATAATCTCACTGTTTGGGTTATCACAGAACAACAGTGACAGATACACTCTGTGTAAGCCCTCTCCTATCGTCCTTCCAGGCAAGAAGGTGTAGAGGCTTACACCGGGCGCTGGATGGGGTGCAGCAGCTGTGGCGCTTTGGTAGGGATTCCTATCTGTCAGTGACGGTGTACGTTGAGAGTGACCGACTGATAAGGGAACGTCTCGGTTACATACATATATGGTAACCCTCGTTCCCTGAAAGAGGGAACATCTGCTGCTGCCCGTCGGGGCGGCCAGCTTATCAGGCTTGGCTCCTCAGCAAAAAACTGAAGTGCAATCGCACCTTCTGCTCATTATATACCCGCGCTGCGTGGCTGAACAGCTGATGCAAATGATTGCACGCCAGTGTGCATTGGCTCGTTTAGTTTCACTCGAAGTAGATTGGCCTCTCTAGCGAGATTCCTATCCGTTGGTCACGACGTACGTCTCCGTTCCCTCCTTCAGGGAACGAGGGTTACCATATGTAACCGAGACGTTCTTTCACGTAAAATTATAATTATTTGAATTACTATATTATTCTATTTATTCTTAAATACTGTAATAATGTTATTAATATAGTGATAATTTTTATTTAAAAAAATATTTGTATTTAGTACTAATAATAATAATAAAAAATCAGAATAATTATTATTAGTCATATTGATGTATAAGTACAAAATTGTTAGGCCACATTGTGCAGCCATCCAAGTAGGCTTAGATCAGTGTGCTCAATAATGTGCCTGTCATGCTGCTAGGTTCAAACACTTTTGAAAAAAAAGTGTAGCAGAGCAGACAACAGAGCAGAAGTCCTAGAAATTAAAAAGATAGTAAATGAGACACTGTAGACAGCTAAGGTGCATGGCAGAACAGAACGAGTAATACCTGCAAACGCCAACAGACAGCGAGGACGCATCAGTGAGCAGTGCAAACACTGTTTCCGTTGTGGACTGGAGGGACACCTTTCCAGAGGTTGTCGGCAACCCAGAGAACAGTGGGGAAATGGGAGGGGGCTCCTGCGTCGGGACCTTCAGTAGCCTATGAGATAGGGTCCCCCCAGATTACTCGGGGCAGACTGTGAAACAGAATGGTTTGAAAAATGTTGTTAATGACAGTCCTCTTTACCAAAATCCAAAACTGATAAACCACATTGGTAGCAAATGTCTGGTTCACTGTTTGCTTGAGGGAGTTCCTTTGGAAGTTTTGTGGGACACAGGTGCACAGGCAAATGTTATCAATGAGGAATGGAGAAAAAAGTAGAGCTTTCTCTGTGCCATTTAAGACAGCAAAGTTGGTGCTAAAGGTAATTCAGTCTACAGAATCTGGAAGTGATCAGGTATTGTGCAGACGGGAAAGAGACACAATTATTTAGCAGCTAACCAAGTCATGACTGCTGTAGTGGATTTTTTCCCTAAACCCGACTATCTAGCGTCTGCAAATCGACACTTAATAAAAAAATAAATCTGTTGCGTCTACTGATCGACACCGAGCGTCTACAAATCGACACTTAATAACCTTTATACTCTAGCTCTTTGCGTCTTCCGTCGACAACTGGCCGAGTCTCTTACCCTAACTTACTTTCTTCCCTAAACTGACCTGCTGCGCAGCAGAAATTAACAGACAGACATCAGCAAATGTCCTCTAAATGCCTTTATAAACGGCCGGGAGAGTCTTCGATCAGTTCTCAGAGAAACTCTCCCAAGAAGAATCAAGGCCGGAGGATCTCAGACAAATTCCATTGAGAAATCCCACAGTACACAAGAATACAACAGTTTTTATAGTATAGAGGTATGGCATAAATGTCAGGCTGCATTACATAATTTCCCCACTATTTGATTGGTTCTTCATATGCAAACCCTTCTGTTACTAGGTAAAGCAAACTTTGTTTTAATGATGACTTCATTTGTTAATCACAAGATTCTAACAGACTGTCTAGTTTCATTTCCCAAACTACACTCACCTAAAGGATTATTAGGAACACCATATTAATACTGTGTTTGACCCCCTTTCGCCTTCAGAACTGCCTTAATTCTACCTGGCATTGATTCAACAAGGTGCTGAAAGCATTCTTTAGAAATGTTGGCCCATATTGATAGGATAGCATCTTGCAGTTGATGGAGATTTGTGGGATGCACATCCAGGGCACGAAGCTCCCGCTCCACCACATCCCAAAGATGCTCTATTGGGTTGAGATCTGGGGACTGTGGGGGCCATTTTAGTACAGTGAACTCATTGTCATGTTCAAGAAACCAATTTGAAATGATTCGAGCTTTGTGACATGGTGCATTATCCTGCTGGAAGTAGCCATCAGAGGATGGGTACATGGTGGTCATAAAGGGATGGACATGGTCAGAAACAATGCTCTTTACAATAATACCAGCATCATGTAGTGCAAATGTTGGTTCCTTTTTTTTTTCCGATAGTCCACTTTAGACATTCTACTAACTAACTATAAGTAACTTTGCAACTACATGTCAACTAACTCTCAATAGAGTATTAGTAGACTGCAGTAAACTGTTAGGTTATGGTTAGGTGTTAGGGTTCGGTTTAGGAGAATAAGTTGACTTGTAGTTGTCAAGTTACTTATAGTCAGTAGAATATCTGTTGGGGGACCATCAAAATGAAGTGTTAGCAGATATCAAGCATGCAGTTGACTAATAATCTAATGAGAGATAGTTGACATGTAGTTGCAAAGTTACTTATAGTTAGTAGAATGTCTAAAGTGGACTATCAAAGTAAAGTGTTACCCAAATGTTTAATTGTAATGGACCAATTGAACAGGCTTCACATCTGACGTAAGGTCACAACTTAAACCGTAATATCATGGTAACAGTTAAACCGTAACATCAGTTCCGTCTGTTTATTCGGCAGTATACTTCAGATCGGGGTTTTTTTCTTGTGCAGAATGCCACACGGCAACTTTTCGGTTTTGCACCAAACAAAAATCAATCATAATCATTACAAAGATTAAAGATCAAGTACCTAACAAGGGCATTCATTTGAATAGCTTCTGGTGGTTGTGATAAGACTCATGTTTTTTGTGCTGAAATACTGCATGCAAAAGTGATACAACTGTTAAGATACTGCATAACAGGAAAGACCTCTTCCACTGTAGGGAAACTTGTGCACATTAAAGTCAGCATTGATTTGAATGGAAGTTGTGATATTTTTTCTTCCCTATTGTGACATATACGGCTTCTGGAACAAGAACAACTGTAGGGTGGGACTTGATTTTGTCTGTGGGTAACTGGTTGGATGGATTTGGTTTGGTATTAGATTGCTATCTCATGTGAGTGACAGGTTGTCCCGTTATTGCACCAGTAAACACATCATCAGAGAAGTATGTCACTGCAAGAGGGAGGATACATGGTATTTTGATTAAAGATTTTAAGACATGCATTTAAAAAAAAATAATAATAATACACGGATAAATCTTTTAGATTAGCTACTGCAAAATTGTCATAAATTCTGCATATTGATTTAATGGTGATTTTACAAAGTTTGAATCATATGCGTTCAGACACGAAACAATGAGTCTCTGATTGTTGATAAACACAGTCAGTTTCCATTTTTCTGGCTGGCATATTTTCTGAGACATTTTGGCAGTCAATAAACCCTCAGAAGGAAAGTTCAGAATATTACATAACAAATCATCTGGCACTTAATAAAGGTAAAAGCAGAGGCCCCGGTGACCTTATGGGTAAATAATTGTTTTGGCCTTTATCGAGATGACTTGCGTGTTCCCGAATCCTGCTTTCTGATTATGTGTGACAGCCTCAATCTGAGGAAGATTTCCCGGCTGAGGACGAGCACTGGTGAGCCAACCGGAGATGAACGCAGACACACACCTGAGGACAGATGGGAAAATCTGATCACTTCAGTGGTGTCAAGCAGGCAAAGCTTCATATTAGGCAAATAAATGAGCTGATTTAGACGTGCAAATGAAACACTAACCGTCATTGATTGAAGCTGATCAGCAGCTGTTGACACTTATGAGACAAATTGGCATAAATGTGACCATCTGGAGCACAGAGCTGGTTATGATACACCTGTTGAACTGAATACAGTATGGTTGTGTTTCATTTTCATTTCATTTTTGTGTTTCAATCCAGCTCTTCAACTTTATCAATTAAAAATACACTTACTATAACTTCAAGTTAAAACTTGAAAATGAACAGGATGTTGATTAAAAAAAAGTTGAACTCATCGCTCAATGAGGGAATGACATGATGTCAATCTGAAAATCATTTTCATATTTTCAAGCATTTTTTGAAATTTGAATATTATCAAAAATATTTGCAGTAATATTTAGTAATAATTAGTGAGTAATAGTGCTTACTCGAATTTGGTAGTTCACTATTAACTAATCAGTAACTATCATTTTTTCATACTTCCCAGAGTTACTAGTAACCCACTAGTAATGACCCAAGATTCCTCAGAAAGTATTACTAATTATTTGGATCAGTATTCTAAAGTGAAAAACATGATATATCTATTAATGACAAGATCTCCATCTAATGGCCTTGCAGCAGAATACAGGGATTTTAGTTGTTTTCGTGGATCCTTGTGAATGGGGATCGTTTTGACAATGGCAAACCTGTAAATAGTAGTTCTTAGTAGTCCTCTGGGAGGTATTAAAAAAATAGTAGTTAGCCTACTGATTAGCTAATAGTGAACAACCACATTCTAGTAAGCACTACTACTAACTAGATAATCAGAGTTTCTTGTTAGTTAATATCAGTTACAAGAATGTTAATAGTGAATTACTCATTTGTCCCTGTGTAGTTATTCATTAATGACGGAGTAGTATTTTAAAGTGTTACCAAATTTTCTAACACTACAAAACATCATCAGATCTAGTGATAATACTGAGGCTTCAATTAATAAGGTTAGTTCATTTCTCACAAATATTACCAAAAGTTCATTGCACGAATAGAAAAAGCATATTATTCAGAAATGAATTAAAAATGATGCCATGACACTGTAAAACAATGACCATTAATATTTAATAACATAAACTCAGAAATGAAAGCTTTAGCTTAAAGGTGCAGTGTGTGATTTTTAGCGGCATCTAGTGGTGAGATTTGCGAATTGTAACCGATCAATAACTCGCGGCCTTTCCTTCAAATTGCAAACTCGAATGAGAAACTACTAAGCTGTGTCTGAAATCGCTCCCTATCCACTATATAGTGCACTATTTAGGGTGTCGGCCATTTTGTAGTGGTGTCCGAATTCTGAGTGAACGACATCATTCCCTACATTCGTTCACTACTTTTACCCACAATCCTCTCTGAATTCGAGTGTACATCCGATGTACACTTGCTGAGACACTATTTCCCACAATCCAACACGATAAGGCGATAGAGCGCGAATGAAAAATAAATATGACGGACGGCAACAATGTCACCATGGCAACGGCGCACGCGAGATAGAAAACAATCATTTGAAGGACACTTAACAATCATTTGACTGACTGGAAACCCCGCGAAAGTAATGAAAGTAATGTTTAAATGACGGAGGTTTTTTTTTTTTTTGACAGTTTTATGTATTTATTTATTTATTTATTTTTATATATATACCGTTATATCTATATTTGAATAAACAAATGTGTTGTGTAGTGTTTTGTTCTCTTTTATTTTCACATATAAATGTAAAAGTAAATAAATATGACAAGCAAGTCTTTTTTTTTTTTAATCAAATAACGCAATAAACGTGAAAAATACATACATACAATTCATTCAGCCAAAAAAGGAAATATCAAAGATGGGTAAGTAATGTTTATGACGAAATTGTCCGAGCTCTCTGGCGCGTGATAATTATGTCAGCGTCCGAATTCGCTCCGGTTCAAAAAACCGGTTCACCAGTTCTTTAACGTCATCACGTAATGACGTCAATTCTCTCATCCCGGCGGATAAATATACATTCAAATAAAGGCATTTGTAATCATAACTTCAGTTAGGCTACGTTCACACTGCAGGCTGAAACGACCCAATTCCGATTTTTTTGCCCCTATGCGACCTGTATCTGATCTTTTCATGACAGTCTGAACGACACAGATCCGATCTTTTCAAATGCGACCCAGGCCACTTGGGTATGTGGTCCCAAATCCGATACATATCCGAACTTTTGAAATGCGACTTCAGTCTGAACGGCCAGGTCGCATGTATCCGACCCGCACGTCATTGATACGCGAAAAACGTCATAATTCTGCGTTGAAGTAGTCGTCGGTTTGAAAACGGACTGCATATTCGTCGAGGTGAGGTAAATCTGCCGAACGGGTCGACCTCGACGAGCCCGTTAATTAAAAAAAAAAAAAAAAAGCCCACGGCCATTATATATACGTTATGTTAACTTATTTGTGCTGAATCTGATATTAGATAGGTCAGCGGCTGCTGTCTGGCTCTTGTGTAACGGTCGCTGCGCGCGCTCGTGTGTGTGTGTGAGAGAGAAGAATCACAGTTAAAGTTTAGCTACTTCCGCAAACAACAAGTGACTTCGTTGACCGTTGAGTACTCTTCTGCGCATGCGGGTCACTTCTGGGTCATTTCACGTTCACACAGGAGATCCCAAAAGGTCGCATTTAATTGGCCTTGCAAAAAAATCAAATTTTTTCAAAAAATCGGAATTAAGCATTAAACCCTGCAGTGTGAACGTAGCCTTAAATAATAGTAGGCCTACTCATCGTCATAATCATCTTGGATAGGTTTCTTACATTTACGTTTTGAGAATGAACCCTGTAGTAGGCCTAAGGCGATGCGCAAACGCGGATGTTTTACATGTCTTAAAGTGAATAAACTGGTCTTCATCATTTTTATTTTATTTGTAAATAAACTTACATTTAGCTGAATTCAGCCCCTCATTCAAGTCCTGGTTCACCCGTGCTCATGTATCAGCACAGCACATAGATATAAACACAGCATCAGTTGGCCAAAAGAAAGTTCGGTTCAGAGACGGTGCGATCACACATGCGCAGTCTCTCCAGCTCGTCGGTTCTCCGTATCGAACGCGTCCGAAAGAAACAGTTCTCGGTTCTGTGCTGGTGATCCGAGAACTGCTGCAACAACCAGTTCTTGACTCGAGAACCGCCTGTGTGTGAGCTGAGAACTACTGAAACCTTACTAGGCTTATTCAGTCGACAAAACTAAAAACTTGATGCATATCTCCAGTATGTTTAATACGTTATGTTTTGATTAACACATTATAAACATTTACTTTGCACCCTTTAAAACCTAGGCAAGAGTTTACGTCAAAAATGTATATCAACTTACTTCGAAATTAAATGATCTGTTGCAGAAAATAATGTTTTAGTATAATAATAAATGTTTAGTTTTACAGTCCATTCATTGTGTTTCCAATCTTTAAAATAATACAGTGAAAAGGCAGTAGCCTATGAGATAAACATGTTTCTAACATGTTTTATTTTGTTACACTTATTGATGTTCAATAAAATAGGCTACAAGAAACATGCATTTCGTCCCTCTGAAAGAATTGCACGCATGCTCAGCTCATCAGCTCATCGGTTCTCCGTATCGAACGTGTCCGAAAGAAACAGTTCTCGGTTCTGTACTGGTGGTCCGAGAACCGCTGTACCTGTACGTTCGGTAGTGCGCGCATGCTCAGTATCAACTGCTCGTGCTCATCACTTCTCTCAGCACAACATGTCTCAGTTCAGTGAACTGTTGGATTTACTGGAGTAACATATGCCTACTCCGGGATATTGGTTTATTTTGAGTCGAAGGGACTGTCAGGACTCAGGCATGTCCGAAAATGAGTAACTTTAGTAACTTGTTGTGGATCAGTGCTGACGCAAGACGCGAACTGTTTCGAACGATTCAGTCCGATTTAGTGTACTGGTTCGACCAGTTCACTAAAAAGAACCGGTTCAAAAGACTGATTCGTTCACGAACCGGCCATCACTAGAAACTACGGTGGCCGACGTAGGATCGGAAGATGTCGTCGTCTGAGTCAGCAGAGAGTAGCAAGTCAAGCAATGAAGTTTCTCTATATTATATTTTTTATTAAATTATATTTACTTAATTATTCAGTAAAACCACATGTTATTGCGATTGTTATTTTTACTTGTTTATCATTGTGTTAGTCTTTTATTCACTGACTTTACCATAGCTTGTTTCCATGCTAGTTAGTATAAGATAAGAGCATCAAAGCAGCTAACTTAGGTAAGGGGAAATAGCTAACGTTACGATGTCCGAGGCGTCGTTCAGACAGCATGTTTTTCTCCACGTTTGCCGCGGCAGGGACAACCTGAGTATTCTGCTGCGTCTTTTTCTGCTGCTTCTCATTCAAGTTAGTGACGAAACGCGCTCTGTAGCGCTCTGTTCGCTGTCGGCTACGGTAGAAACACGACGTCACAGTATGTCGACCTTCATAGAAGGGGGTGGCCGCGGTTATGTAGATATAAATTACTCATTCTTAGGTAATAAATACATAACGGTTCATTAAGTGAGGTCTTTATACACCACTGAAAACATAGTTATGGATCTTATATTGCATTTCTGTCAATAGATCCTCAGAAATATCACACATTGCACCTTTAAGTTCTGCCAGGAAGACTTAATTACTACGTTACCTTCATCTCTATCCAATCACGTCTTTATACTTTCTGTATAAAAGATCGGTACTTACACATGTTTGAGTTCGCAGATGCCGACGCGACAACAACCTCCACCCTCCCCACCACCACCAGAATGGTCCTGTCCATACCTTCCAGGGGGGTCGGCTGCGCCCCTGCCTTCGTCTTCAGGCAGGAGATGCAGATCCGCTACCCTCGGATTACGAACTATGGACGGGGCCTACGCCAAATAACTTTATAATGCTTGCTAGGCTGTCAATAAATGTATGCTTCGTTGCATCATTTTATCTCCCGAGTCTTTCTGGTAGAACTGACACTGATCCTCGTGTTGTTTTCTCACTTCAGTATGTTAAAAAAAAGATTAAATCTCTCTAAAAACGGTTTTACAGTGTCAGTGTTTTACAGTTGGAATAATTTTGAATTAATTTATGTTCTTAATGCTATAAATTTATTGCAGGTGTCATCGAACTGATGTTATGGGTTCTCGCCTGGGAGCCAAATCACCTCCAAGTGGTAACTAAACGAGCCAATAAAACATTGGCCAGTAAAATGCCAAGTCACACCCACCCGGACATACGGACCATAAATATGACCAGCATTACTCACTTCACTCATATTTTGCTTTGGAGCAGAGTGGTTGTGACAGCGATCCTCATTCCAATCATCCTTCTGTGAAAGAGCATTTCTTTTAGAAGAAAGAGCAAACAGCCATTTTAATTGCTAAACAGGAGTTTATCTCCAAAAACAGCTATTTGAATTGCTTTGAAAGTAGCTCATCGTGGGATCTATCTGCCGGTGTGAGGGGGCATACAGCAGTCTTTTGCATCCAGCTTGCTGTGCACTGAGAAATTCTGCATTTCACCCCTCGGCGCTTCCACGTTCAGAGCAGTTTCCCTAAAAGAGCAAGCATGGGCGGTCAGCGTCTTTTTAAAGATGTCTTTCCATCCGTGTGTTTCTGGATGCAGTCGTGTCCTGACTTCATCTGACGGCCATGATTGCTGTCTCTCTTGCCTGGGCAAACAGCATGCTGAGAGAGCATTTGTGGATGGTGCATGCTCTCACTGCGAGAGCATGTCCATGTTGGCATTGCGGTCACAACTCTTCTTCTTTAATACAGAGGCACGACTCGCTGTTACCCAGCCTGCCGCCGCTTCTCAGAGCCGGGCTGCAGGTTGGGTTAACTATTTGGGAGACATGAGGTTTACAGTGGGAGCTTCTCCGCCGGGCCAGCCCCCACTGTCCCCCTCCACCTTGAAAGTGTATGTGGCCGCCATCACAGCACATCACGGTGCTATTGATAGCAGGTCACTGGGAAAGCACGTCCTGGTCATCAGGTTCCTGAGAGGTGCCAGGAGGTTAAATCCTCCTAGACCGTGCCTCTTCCGCTCCTGGGACCTCTCTGTGGTCCATTTTGGTCTACAAAGTGCTCCCTTCGAGTCAGTTGAGCTTAAAATCCTGTCTCTAAAAACAGTGATCCTGACTGCGCTCGTTTGTGGGTGTGGGACCTGCAAAAAAAATTGTCAGCGAATCGTGTCTTGAGTTCGGGCCCGCTCTGTTAGATACGTTCCCAAAGTTCCCACCACTCTCTTTAGGGACCAGGTGGTGAACTTGCAAGCTCTGCCCCCAGAGGAGGCAGGCCCAGCCCTTGCATTGATTGTTTACGTGAACCGCACGCAGAGCTTCAGAAGCTCAGAGCAGCTATCTGTCTGCTTTAGAGGTCAGCAGAAGGGAAAGGCTGTCTCCAAACACAGATTGGCCCACTGGATAGTGGATGTCATCGCCTTGGCATATCAGTCCTAAGGCGAGTTGTGCCCCCTCGGAGTGAGGGATCCACTCACATCTCTGGCAGACATCTGCAGAGGTGCAGGGTGGGCAAGACCTAACACATTTCCGAGTTTCTACAATGTCTGAGTGGAGACACTTTCTTCCTGTGTGTTGGGTACAAACGGGTAATGTCCGGGAAGGCTGACTAGGTGTCTCGCTTGCAGTGCCATTACCCTCTAAAGGGGGGATACGAGCACCTACGTGATCTTCAGGTGAGTTCCCCATTTGGCGAACCCTGGATCAAGTTCCTCCAAAATCCTTCGGCAGTCAGACGCTTGCCAGCATCTGCATCTCCGACACTCATAACATAGTTCAGTGGCTGTGTATGGCACGTTCCATAGGTACCCCATAACGTCAGTTTGACGTAACATTGAACGTGACTGACTACATGGGAACGTCTAGGTTACGAATGTAACACCCGTTCCCTGAAGGAGGGAATGGAGATGTTATGTACCCCCTGCCACAGCCCTGAACCACTGCTGAATGGCCGGGATCCTGTCTTGGCTCCTCATAAAAATATGAACGAAGTGAATAATGCCGGTCATATTTATACCCTTATGTCAGGGTGGGTGTGACTCGGCATGTGACTCTGGACAATGTTTATTGACTCATTTAGTTACCACTTGGAGTTGATTGGACTCCCAAGCTAGACCCCATGATGTCAGTCCATCATCATTTGAGTAAAGAAGACAATTCCATGTTTGGAAGAGACTAGAATGATCTGAACTGTTAACCTATCAGTTAGGTTGAGGCTAACTAATTTTTATTTACTCATTTCTAAGGCTTTTGGAAGTGTGGAGAACTTTCTCTTCAGTAAATTCTCATCTGATTGAACAATAGCTTTAAGACTCCTGGTCTTCATTGTACATCCGAGTGAAGCGCCTTCTGGAAGAAGACAAAAAAGTAGGGCGGGAATTCATTTTTGACCATGGGGAATTGATTGGATGGTTGTGGTTTGCTAATGGTTGATCTCATGTGAGTGACAGGTGCCCCCTTGTGCCAGTAAACACGCCATCAGACTCAGAGAAAAAATGTCGCTGCAAGAGGGAGGGGAAGTTATATTGATTAAAGACTATGAGGGGACACACATTTTAAAAAGTCCTCAGGAACATTGAATGAAATTATTTAAAATTGACCTCCATGTTCAGTTAATTGTGATATTATGACAATAGACAACTAACAAAATTTATTTACATTTTAAATTGAGATTAAAATGTTGTCCTGTTCAGACATGTTTGACAAGAAAAAAGGAATGACTATCTTACTCACGCTGGTGAACATTTACAGCAGAACTAGTCCATGTCTCAGACTGTTTTCCTCATCTGTGCATGCCACACTGCAATTGTTTGTGCTTCATTTGAATCAATTGTCTTCTTCACTGGTAAATCAGTTGACTGAATGTTTCTAATGTCCAAAAAGGTATTTACTGAATGTTTAGATTAGAGAGAGGAACCATAGGCCGTTTCTGAAGAGTAAACATGATTGTAGAGGTGTATGATATGGAAAACAGTGTGTGCTCACAGTGTCCACTCAGATAGTGTCGTCTCAGCACTCCTTTTGTCAAAGAGCTCCAATTATGAAGCACTTTGGGCTACACAAGGACACGGTGTAAACGCAGCCATTACTACAGCCAATAAACAACAGCAATTACCCGAAATGTCATGTCATGTTGCGGTAGTTGAATCTAAAAGCATATTTGCAAAGGACAAAAACAAGTGCAAAAGCCCCCACCTCAGTCTCTGTCCCTCTCTCAGTCATGAACACACACATAATACAGCTTTACATTACCTTAATGCATTAACAAACTGAGCACATTATGTTGTTGTTTTTCTTTTGTACTCTGATTTGATCCATATTAACTTGATTATTTTTTTTATTTTATTTTTTTTGTTCTCTAATGGTCAAGTCAAATTAAACACAGGTGTGTGAATTAAAGGTGCTCTAAGTCAGGGGTTCCCAAACTTTTCCATGACAAGGCCCCCCAAATACCACTAGGTTCTGGCCAAGGCCCCCCTTTTGCAGGATGTGTTATTGAACCCATCGACAATACTATGGCAAATGTAGAAATAAATAAAAAACATCTAGGTGAACATCAGATTATGTGATGGTGTTTGATACCAGCCAATCAGAAAGATTATAGAGATGAACCTATTACAATTTTCAAGGCCAATTCCGATTTGTCATTGAGTTTGACTTGCCAATACAGATTTTAGCCGATTCTGATTAAATTTTTTCTAACCACTTTACAGCACACACAAATATTTATTTTTTATATATATTTTATAAAACACCACTTTTATCCAAACTGATTAATAAAAACAAGTTTAAATGGGTACATTTTCTATAAATATTTTTGAGTCTTCATTTTCTTGAAGCCTACTGAAGTTCTTGTTAAAACACACTATACATGCAAATGATGTGCATTTTTGGTACTTTTTGTGTGAAATCATATTTATTTTGTCCATCAAAAGTGTGCTTTCACTTTAATTGAGCGTGAGCAGCGCAGCAAAAATAGACTCGGCGCCGAAACCCTCCACTTCACTAGCCTACTGCTCAGTGCTCACAGCACGCGACGCTCCTGCTTGACGCTCACGCGCTGCTCCTGCTCGCATTTGAATGCACTCACTGAACATGCACGGCGAAAAAAATTCGCGCTACTCACGCGCCGCTCGTGGTCTGAAACGGCCGTAATTCACAAGGTTTCCTACATGTGCGTTCTGTGTGCATGTGTGATGCTGATGTTGCGCGATGTTAATCATGCGGCGCCCGAGTGCATTTGAATCGGCATTATGTCAGACTGAAAATCACGTGAAAATCGGCCAATTCTGGTCACCAGCCGATCAATCAGTTAATCTCTAAAAGATTAGCATTAAAAGTATAATGTTCAGATAGGCTATGCAACAAATTATTAAAATGTTATTTTATAACAATACTCATATTAACACAAATTTTTTTTCCAACTTGCTGCGGCCCCCAGTTTGAAAACCCCTGCTCTAAGTGATGTCACGCGTTTTTTAGGCCAAAACATTTTTTGTCACATACAGCAAACATCTCCTCACTATCCGCTAGCTGCCTGTCCCCTGAACACACTGTAAAAAAACGCGGTCTCTCTAGACACCACAGGCTCCAACAAAAACAAACTGGGCTCACCCGCACCACGAAACACAACAAACAGTGCTCCAGCCAATCACCGACAAGAAGTATTTGAGGGTGGGGTTTGGGGGTTAGTGCGCGTGCACATGGAGGGGGTGTGTAGGAGAGACGAGAGAGAAGCATGAAGAGGGAAGTTTGAATTATGGCCGACTCACGACTAAAGAGACGACGTTCCGATGAACAAATTGCAAAGAAGAGGGACAAGGATAAGGAATGCGCAAAATCCCAAATTTACATCGGAAAAACCCTCGAAAGGTGGCGAGAACTCCGCCGGCAGAAGGGCTTCCAATCCGACATTCAGTTGCTCTGTTTTTGCAGAACAGGTAAATCCATTTTTCTTTCTAAACTGACGTTCATGTTCGCCAAACCAACACAAGGATGTAATTAGCTAGAACTATGCAGTCAGCGACAGCGTTCGCTTTAGTGAATACAACATATGTTTCAGCTAGCGATCAATCTCTATTGTAAATGGTCAAGCAAATTCACAGTATGGGCGACAATTTGTGTGAATTATTGTTTTCACCCACGGTTTGTTATGGATTTGAATGTTCATTTATAGGCTATTGACAACTTTGACTAAATTTGTTTACGCCGCCGCCGTTGTTTATGCTCACTGGGAAACGCGAAGCTAACGTTACCTTGCTATTATTGCGTCCTTGTATGGGAGCTATAGCCTAGTTATAGTTATAATCTCAGGTGGCGAAACGATTTTAAGACAATGTTTCTCTTTTTCTGCATTCTGTTCTGCAATATATAAAAGCTTTCATCGTGGCAGCTCTTAAATGCAAAACACCGTATATGTTATGACTCTTACACAAAATTCACCTTCATCACAGTGTAACTGATGGTAATGGGAAAATGTGTATCAATGCAACCTGTTTTTAGATTTGCCTTATGTTACTAGCTCGTTACCGAATCAAACTCAATATATTTACAATTTTACCAGTATCGATATGCTAGCTTGATAGTGAGTACTAACAGCCATGTTAGTTGTTTATATTCATAATGATAAAGTTAGGTATTTTATTACATGTGATTCTGACATGATGTCACTACATGCACTGCACTCCTCTCAGCTGGGCGCTGGCAAACGTGTCCTCCAGCTGAGCGGTCAGCATCGCACGTTCATGTGTTTTGGGGGCGTGGCTTTGGAAGGAGCCTAGAAGGGAGGGGGTGGGAGTGAATGGAATAAGTAGCTGTGTTTATTACAGCACTGAGAGGACTACAGACACTCGATTTTTATACTCTCTTTTTCAGAGTACTTACATTTTAATTATGTATTGGTATATAAAGACAGTTTAAACAAATTTGGGAATTTTTTTTTTAGAAAAAACCTGCCTACCCTGCCTTTAAATTGTTAGTACATTTTAGAGCACATTGCTGTGCAGAAACAGCAAGTGACACATTGAATTAAACATGGAAGTTTGAAATAGAAAGACTGGATTAGTATTTTCTTGTAAATAAAATACTCCAACTATCTTTGTTTTTATTTACAACTTAAAAAAAAAAAATACATGTATAGGTAAAAAAATGTGTGAGACATCCCTCAAATATCATCATTATGTTCCACAAAAGACAGCAATTCATAGGTTTCCAACTACATAATGCGAGTAAATGATGACAAAATTATAATGTCTGAGGGATGAATACCCTAGTGAAAAATAATTACACCAAAATGTATTTGAAATACATTTATTTTATGCTAAGTACATTTACATATTAATGTACTTACTATAAATACCGTGCAATTGTACTTTTGGCATACTAAATTGGTTTACAATTGGAACAGCCAATTGGAACAACTCATTGCACTTTAGTTAACCGGAAATAGTGCCGAGGTCCAATTAAAGATAGCTATTTTTGATTGTGCTAAAATGGAACTACTCCTCTATACTTTAGGTCAAATTTAAATATCTTGCATTTTAAGACAGATATAATACTATACTAATAGGGGTATTAAAACATTTTAGGCTTAATATTAAGAAATGTGCATTGTGCAATAAAGAAATACTCAAAATAAAGTGTAATTATAATAGGCTATTTATATCTGCAAGTCTAAAGCGATATGTCAGTGAATATGTTAAGGAATTTGTAGTATACTTAGTATGAAATTAATATATTTGAAATACTTTTTAAATTTTTTTATTTTAACTAGTGTAATGCAGATATCATGTCAGGGACTTTAGCCTACATTAAGCCATCTCAGTCCTGTGCAAAGATTTTAAGCCATCTGATGTTGAGCTGATAAAGCGCATCCCCACATGTCATGGTTGAATTGACAATTCATCAAATTAACATGTAGCCTGGTGAAAATGGCTAAACTTGACCAAATCGACCTGTCTTTCTATTAGACTGAGCTACTCCAGCCTGCCATTCCATCTCTCTAGTTTGATACATCTCGCCATCTTGTGGTCAATGATAATAATGCAGTGCTAACTAAGGCCTCGTTTGCACTGCAGGTCTTGATGCCCAATTCTGATTTGTTACCTTTATCTGATTTTTTTGACCGTCCGTTTACACGTTCTTTCAACTGTGACCCATATCTGATTCATGTGTTTACACTTAATATACACTGCAGAAAATAAAACAATATATATATAGACGTGAATATGAAACAGTAGTGAACGCTAAATACAGTTACAGCCTCAAGTCAAGACAGCATAGTGTAGTAAGAACAAGAGAGGTGTTACAGGGGGTAATAGTCTGTTCTCCCACAGACCTGTTAGCAAGAGCACTCTGTACAGATTAGCTGTACAGATTATTAGGTCAATGGGTCATGTTTAGTTTTATACTAATGTTAAATTACTTAAACATAATTTCTGAGTGTGCAGCATTCAGGAGAAAAAAAGGTGCCTTACTAGAGGATAACTTCTGAGAAGCATGAATATACTTCATAGTGATTGATTGATTGATTGATGTTTTGCTTTTGTGCATTATTTTAAATAAATATTTTTATAAAACATCAACATAATATTTAGCAAACATCCTGAAATGCCTAGAAAACAATCTGAAATAATAAATAAAATAAAGTTTGAATTAGTCAGTTGCCTTATATCAGAAAAATAAATAAATAATATATAAATTATAAAAAATACAAGTATTTATATTTTTTAAGTAAGTTCAAATATATTTTGAAGTCTAGCAGTAAGAATACTAATATCAATGTACTAGTAGTATACTTGTAAGTGTACTATTTCAGTACTACTTGGGACTAAATTGGCCCACTTTTAGTGTTTCTATATACGTTTACAAAACAGTATGTAAAACTATGTGAAAAAGTATTTAATAGGCTACGCAATAAAAAGAATACAAGCCAAGTATACTTAGAATACTTAATTATGCTTAAGTATCAATCAAAATATTAATATGGAAGTAAAATAATGCCAAAAGTTTTTGATTTTTGAAAATCAAACCTTTTAGATTGTTGATATTTAATAAAATAAACTGCCAAGTCATGTGTAAATATAACTTTTTTTCTCTACCGCATGAGCTCATATGTGACCCTGGATCACAAAACCAGTCTTAAGTTGCACGGGTATATTTGTGGCAATAGCCAACAAAACATTGTATGGGTCAAAATTATTGATTTTTCTTTTATGTCAAAAATCATCAGGATATTAAGTAAAGATCATGATCCATGAAGATATTTTGTAAATTTCCCACCTTAAAGGGGACATATCATGCTAAATGCACTTTTTTAGCCCTTAAATGCATTTTGTTGTATATTTGGAGTGTTTAGAAGTACAGAAAAGATGAAATTATTCTCTTCAGGTGCTTCGTTGATATCTTTATATTCTGTTTCGGTCATATTTTTCAACCGGTTCAGATTTTTCTGTTATCTATGACGTTTTTTGAACTATCACGTCACAGTATTTGCAGCGGAACTGCCAAATAAGGACATTGACTTCCGGCCCAACACTTCGAGCAATCCGCCATTATTATTTCTCGCTGCAATTTTGTAGTCCAAGCTAAAGGATGCAGAAGTTACGAGAGGGTAAGTTAAAATGTTCGGTTGTTGGATGTAGTAACCCACACGCTTCATTACACCGTCTAATTTAGATGAACTGCCGCGCTTGTGACAGGAGCATGTTTAACTGAAAGAACGAGCAGAGAGAGAGACCCGGTCGCGCGCGCGCTCACTCTCTCTCTTCAGAGCCAGGCGAAAGTGTAAACAAGACATCACCGTCTCCAAACTAGACGCTGTCTTGCTCTCTCTCCCTCGGACATATTAATCAAAATAAATCGACACGGTGGTAAAAGGTCGGAAGACCAAAGTTTCATGTGTAAATACAGTACACACCATTGCGATACATCCATATGAAGAGGTTGTTCTGCAGGTTCGTCGTCTTCATTTTCATCTCGCTCCGGCTCTGGCTCGAACATGTAAGGCTGGCTGGACAAGTCTTCCGTTGTTGACATTTTGTTAATAACGTGTGTATAAAAGTTTCTGTGCGCTAGATAATCCTATCTCTGCTACCAGACTACAAAAATGGCCGAACGGGGTGGAGTTGAACCGAGTGTCACCGCTACAACCTGGAGAGGGGGCGGGGTATGAAGTGTCTCAATATTATTTAAAGAGACCGCACCAAAACGAGTTGCTTTCAGAAGCACATTAGAAAAGGGGTAAAAAAGGGGCCTGTGGAGCTATAATAATGAGGAATTCAGACCCAAGCATTGCAGTTCCGCTTTATATAGACTACAAATGTATGATTTATATGTAAAAAGGAACAATTTAAAAGCATGATATGTCTCCTTTAAATATATAAAAAATGCTTTTTTGTGAGTGGATGCAGCACAATTGCCTATAGAAATGGACAACTTTAAAGGAGATTTTCTCAATATTTCGATTTTTCTGCACCCTCAGTTTCCAGATTTTCAAATAGTTGTATCTATGCCAAATATTGTCATATCCTAACAAACCTAGTATCAATGGAAAGATTATGTATTCAGCTTTCAGATGATGTATAAATCTCAATTAAAAGAAAATTACACATAAGACTGATTTTGTGGTCCAGGGTCACATATTTATTAAATGTCAACAATCAAAAAGTTGTGCATCATGTCTGACACCTACATGACACTTTAGCCTACAGTTGGTTTGATAACTGTAAGTCATTCTCTTCAAATGCTATTGAAGTTAGTGTATACCAATGTCGTATGCATTTAGAGATGGTCCCTAAATTTGTGAATATCAAACGTCCAATGTCAAGCCAACTTAATGCCAGTATTTCACTGGGAAATGCTTAGCGTAAAAAAATGTGAATTATGTTCATATTCTGAGTCCCTTTCCTTGCCTGTAGCCTATAGTACAGACATTCCCAATAAGGTGCTACACAGGGAAAGTAACCGTGAAGACATTGAATTAAACATATATGCAGCTTTAATGTCTTTATCAGCTTTACCGCATATATACAGTACCGGCACCGATAATCATCACACATAGGCTACAATTACCGCTTGCTCCGTTTCTGTAATGTGTTAATGAATGAATGACTCACTCTACCCGTTGCTCTGGTCTTTGTCAACATGCGCTTGCACCCCCTGCTGGTGAGGACGACTAATGGGCCTTTCACACAGGACGCGGTATGCGCGGCGCTTGCCGCTGGGTTCAGCGTTGCCCTTCAGATACAACGTGATTTGCGCTGCGCTATGACGTAGGCAGAGTTTTAAAAACTTTTAGCGGGAGCTCTATTACGTTTGTTGTTCCTCCTTTCGGTCATGTCTCCATGACACAGCTTTCCTGACGATGTCCCTATATGACCTCAAACTTGTATCGTACAGCTCAGGAAATTCCGACACACACAGTACTAGCCGTTCATCCATTTTGATTCCCGTGCTTGTTTGGATCCCCCGATTCTATTGGCCGCGCTGGTAATCGTCACAGAGCGCATGCAGCGGCAAAAGTTGAACTATTTTGAACTTTGACCGCGGCGTGCGCGTGAGCACGCCAATGATGCGCACCGCTGCGCTTGCGCTTTGGTCGACGCAGCAACAAAACGTCCTTGCGCGGCGCAAGCCACCGCGTCCTGTGTGAAAGGCCCATAACAGCTATGGAGATTATGCATCAGTACTCTACTGCTATTCCTGCCATTCCCGTATGTGAAATGTTGAATTTCTGTCGAATTTAAACCACTGAATTTGTGTAAGCAAATTTGTAAAACTAAATAAAATTTCCTGTCGAATATATTAGATTATATTTTTAAACAGAATTAATATTTTGAATACGATATTAATATGAAAAGTTGAATATGGATTATTGAATTTTTGAAAATCTATTGAAACTGTGTGTGAAATGTTTTGAATTGAAATTGTCACAGCTTAAAGGGGTGGTATAATGCCATTTTCACAAGATGTAAAATAAGTCTTTGATGTCCCCAGAGTGTGTATGTGAAGTTTTAGCTCAAAATACCCCACATATATTTTTTATATAGCATGTTAAAATTGTTTAACTCTTCTAGTCATTGATTAGCATATTCTGTCTTGATAATCTATAAATCGTGTGCCGGGGGCAGGGTTTATGTAAATTTTAGGGTTAGTGATGTCACTAACCCGTCGTGTAGTCCCTACCAGCCGTTTGTTGTAGTCCTTAAAAAGCAATTTCTTTAAAAGCAAACATCTCCCTTTGCTTTGAACTTTGAGCGTTGTAACTTTGCAGATGTTGTTTATGCTCAAACAGCAACATTACACACTAACTAAAGTTAAAAAAGTGAAATCACAATCAACCACCCCTTTAAATATACGGCCATGTTGAATTCAGCCCATAAAAATGCAAGCCCTAAAAATACTTACATTAAAATGCAAGCACTGTACAATGCACACACACACACACACACATATATATATATATATATATATATATATATATATATATATATATATATACACTGTATATATACTGTATATATACTGTATATATATATAGCTCAAATATACTTTTCTGTTCGTATAAGTCAAGTATACTTAAATGTAATTTTAAGTAGGCTATATTTCTGAGAAGTGCAAAAAAAAAGTAAACTGAAAGTACTCTCTTGTTTTTAGAAGTAAAAAATATTCTAACAGCAGGGTATTCTGATTAACATGTAAAAAAAAAAGAAGAAAACTTTAAGCACAACTTTATTGAACTCAACTACTGCACTGTCATAAATCAATGTCTTTGCTTTGCCTTAGGCTACTCAAAGCACAGATTGATGGTGCACAAACCACCTCCATCAGAACGGGAGGTGAGGCCCCTTACTGAACCCATGGGTCGATGTTAACAATATTTACTCTTTAACTCTTAACACGTTGGAAAACGTACCTGGCCCTGTATAGTGAAATTTTTCAAGATGTATTAGGTTACTTGCTCTTTCAAAGTGAAATGTCCAGTGAGTTGCGCTAAAAGCCCATTCAGTTTTATAAAAATAAAAAATAAAAATAAAAAACTAGAGAGAGAGAGAGAGAGAGAGAGAGAGAGAGAGAGAGGCGGGATCAGGAAAGGTCCAGGAGCCGGGACTCAAACTCGGGTCTCCCGAAGCGCAACAGTGCCACATGTTGGTGCACTTGCCCACGAGTGTGTACTACAAATTGCACACTTTGTTTTCAATAACAATAACAATACTTAGCTATAGTTTGTACAAAATACTATACTATTATGTATTTTGAATGTATACTTTCAATGCATTGTTACAATGATCATTTCCAGCTCCTAAAATATATATTTTAATAACGTGCAAATAAATACACTTTTAAAAAATAAACTGAATTTTTATTCCAAGTATATTTTTCTAAAATATATTTTTAGAAAATATACTAAAGTGCAATTATTTTAAAGTGTTAAAATTTGTATTGTGAAAATAAGTAAAAGCGTGATGCTAATATACTTTTTTTAAAGATAGCAAAAAATTGTTTAGTATAATTGCAATGTACTATTGAAAAAGGGGATATATTTCAAATACAATTCACTAGGGTATGCCGGTTTATGCAATTGCTTCCTGCAGCGTTAATGAAAGATCATGTCATGTAAAAGGGAAGCAAAACATTCTTCAGATGATATTTAATGTTGTGTCTGCTGGCTTTATTTCTTCAACAGCTTCAAGTTTAACGCACTTTCATGTTCTATACAGTTTTGCGTTTATTTTCACGCACCTATATTGAGACTTTTCTCTGCGATTCAGTGTCTTTAAATCCATATAATTTGTGCTTATAGTAGTAGGGCCTGCTTGTAACAGTATATAAAGAACACAATGTGACCCCAGCTTTGCATTTGTGTGGTGACGCAACTGGTAAAACGAGTGCACTTGTGTGGCAGTGACCCGGTTTGATTCCAGTCCGTAGTGGTTCCTACATTCAGTGTACATATATCTGTTCCCATTGTCTCACTGATGTTCTCCAGATAAGTAAGTTACTGGAATACGGGGAGTAAAAGGCAAATGCTTAAGCTGTGCCATTATTTATAAATATTACTTTATTGTAGCCTATTTGAAGCACACAATAATGATGCCATTAGCACACTTCAAGTTTACTTGGAATGCCATTTCAATGTGTTTTTAAAATTACTAAATGTAATTGCAATTGTAATGTCACCAAAATACATTTGAAGTTTATACTAATTGATTTATGCATTTCAAAACTTATATACAAGAGTATATTTAAAGTGTACTTAAAGGTGGAGTATGTAATTCTCTTTTTTGGCAATTTTTTCAAAATCACTTAAAATCCTATTCCTAACCCACTTACAGCCACTGAGTTAGAAGCACTGAAATAAAAATTAAGCAATTTAATCATCTGTGGAACGGGCAGGACTCAAAAAACTCCAGCCAATCATTTCCAAGACCACCTAGAATCATTGGACAGTAAGTGCGCCAATCAAACGGTCGTACCATCCCCCCCTCCCCCATCCATGTCCATGTTCTTTGAATGGGTGGAGTCAAAGGAAAGAAGGTAGGACCATTTGAGTTGTGTATTTTCAAAATCTGCCGGCCATTTTGCAAATCACACCCCACCTTTAAAGGTGCTCTAAGTGATGCCACACGTTTTTTAGGCCAAAACATTTTTTGTCACATACAGCAAACATCTCCTCACTATCCGCTAGCTGCCTGTCCCCTGAACACACTGTAAAAAAACGCGGTCTCTCTATAGACACCACAGGCTCCACAAACGGCAACAAAAACAAACTGGGCTAAACCGCACCACGAAACACAACAAACAGTGCTCCAGCCAATCACCGACAAGAAGTATTTGAGGGGTGTTGTTTGGGGGTTAGTGCGCGTGGACATGAAGGGGGTGTGGAGGAGAGACGAGAGAGAAGCATGAAGAGGGAAGTTTGAATTATGGCCGACTCACGACCAAAGAGACGACGTTCCGATGAACAAATTGTAAAGAAGAGGGACAAGGATAAGGAACGCGCGAAGTCCCGAATTTACATCGGAAAAACCCTCGAAATGTGGCGAGAACTCCTCCGGCAGCAGGGCTTCCAATCCGACATTCAGTTGCTCTGTTTTTGCAGAACAGGTAAATCCATTTTTCACCCACTGTTTTTTATGGATTTGAATGTTCATTTATAGGCTATTGACAACTTTGACTAAATTTGTTTACGCCGCCGCCGTTGTTTATGCTCACTGGGAAACGCGAAGCTAACGTTATCTTGCTATTATTGCGTCCTTGTATGGGAGCTATAGTTATAGTTATAACCTCAGGTGGCGAAACGATTTTAAGACAATGTTTCTCTTTTTCTGCATTCTGTTCTGCAATATATAAAAGCATTTATCTAACTTGGTGACATTACACATTGAATGAAGTATCAGTAAAACTTAACTTTGTTTTTAGTGACTACTTTGACTTTCCTTTATGCCGGAAGGGAGGGGAGGAGGGAGGAGACGGGATGAGGAGGAGGGAGGGTCTAGCTAGCCTCCGTTTTGTTTGACAACAATTCGAATGTCAACACTCCCAGCATCACTTAGAGCACCTTTAAGTATACTCGGAATAGTTCCACTTTGGCACAAACAAGTATATTTAATACAACTTTAGTTGAACTTCAGCACTACTTTTGGACAACTAAAATACATTAAGTACAACATTTGTTAATCCAATTTAACAGACTTTAAGCATACCAATTTAGTGTGCCAAAAATACATCTAGTTACACTAAGTGCTTAAGTATATTTTTTCATTATATAGGGTATGTTTTTTGGGATTATAACCATTATAATAAACTGCACTGGGTCCTCTACATCATTGTTTTCATCTGCTTCCATGTCAGCATCGTTACAGCCCTCATGTTGTTCCAAACCTGTGGGACTTTTTTTTTTTCCTGTGGAACACCAAAATTATTGACAAATTATTAAAACACTTTTTGTAAGTCGCTCTGGATAAGAGCATCTGCTAAACGGCATATGTAATGAATATTGTTCTTCATCTTCATAGGACAATGCTGTTCCCAAACCTGTACAGAGAGATGCACTAATCAACCAAATTTCCAAGGCTGCTTTCCCTTGACACAAATCTTGCAAATGGTCAAGGCATTTAACACACAGTTGTTATGCAACACATCAAACAAACATGTTTTTGTTCCAAGATATAACTAGGTTTGAGCAACAGAGGGGTTGTACTTGTACATGAAATCCTTGGTGTCCAATTAGACTGGAGACTGCGTTTTACTCTGAGTGCGGTATAGGCCTACATCCACATCCAAAAGTGGTCATACATTAATGTCTGGATGTAAAGTCTGTTTTAGCAGTAAAGGGTAATACATGATAGAGATAGTACATAGGCCTACTGTAAATCCACATTTACTGAAATATACTCAGTATGGCAAGCTACTTACTGAGCTTGCACATCCGGGCCTAGTAACTTTGACCAGTAACTATTCATTCTTTATTCTGCTAAAAATAAAAAAAATAAAAAAATATTTAGTATATTTTTTCAAATAATTTCATGATCTATAAAAGTTTTCCTAGTAACAAATTAAAATACGTTAAAACCTATTTTTAGGCACTAGAATGTATTCAATATGTTAGTCACATTTTTGTCTTAGTACATTTTTAATTGAATTGTGAAATGGTATTAGACTATTACTAATGTTTACAAATAACTAGTGGGAGTAATACTAGTGTCTCATTCATGGGTTGCATCTAATAAATCTAACAAGTGCTATTAAAAGGGAAAGGATACCTATGACTATTGGAATGGTTTCTAAGAAACTAAGTCACTTTAGTTATATACAGTACTAGTCAGAAGTGTACAGATCCCCTAGAATTCAATGGCAAAAATGTGCAGTTTGTACAATATGAAACTTGTCTCTGACTAGTAATTGAATACATAGGCTACTAGTATGAAATAAAGTTACTGGTGAACTTGGGGAAAAAAAATACTAGTCACTTTTGGAATACTTAGGCTACTATTTGCACAAGTAGCCTATAGTCACTAACAATATAGCAGCTTTTTTAAGGTAGGCTACATGCTAAATGTTAAAACGGCTTGCCATGTATAATCTTGAGTCTCTTGAGTTAGTGCAGTGTGGTATTAGCGGGCTTTAAGATTGTAATGTTTCTATAGAAACCGCTGGAAAGAACACAAGAGTTACCGTGACCATTGCAGACCGGCGTTTAGTGCGCCGCGTGTGTCAGATGCCTGCGTGTCCGCTTTACGCGCGCTGCGACACCGCTATTCAGCATCTTTCTGTTTAATCTTTATATCATCAGGATATGAACATCACGCTCGAAAGTTTTATTTCCACGAGACCTTGAGGATGACATGCACTGCAGCACTACACTGGAGATATAACCGAATTGCGCTATAACTGGTTTCATTTTGTAACTTTTACCATTTGTGGCCATGAGTGCGGAGAAGCCAAACTTTCTGTCTCAACCTGAAGTAAAAAATATCTATTTCTATCGGAATGGGGATCCGTATTACGAGCCCAGACGTTTGGTGATCAACGCGAAGAGGGTTTCGACTTTCGACACGCTTCTGCGGGAGGTGACTGGTGGCGTCCGGGCTCAGTTTGGAGCTGTGAGAAACATTTACACGCCCAAAGCGGGACACCGGATAGACTCACTGGAGCACCTGAGGAGCGGAGAACAGTATGTGGCTGCTGGACGAGAGAAGTTCAAAAAGATAGAGTAAGACACATTTTAATATCTATCTATCTATCTATCTATCTATCTATCTATCTATCTATCTATCTATCTATCTATCTATCTATCTTTCTATCTTTCTTTCTTTCTTTCTTTCTTTCTTTCTTTCTTTCTTTCTTTCTTTCTTTCTTTCTTTCTTTCTTTCTTTCTTTCCGTACGTTCTGGAAAGGTTCTCTCATGTGATGAACAGATTATTCCAGTAACGTTGATAGAATGTTCAAATGTTCTCTGGTCTTTAATAAAGTTCTCAAAAACTTTAGTTTCAAATCGTTCAAGGAAGATTTTTGTTTTGTTTCTGCTTAAACATTTTAGCTGGACGTCTATCTAACATTCAATGTTAGTTATTTCAGAGGACATTCAAAAGTAACATTCCCATAAAGCCTAGGCTATGCGAAAATAGAATGTTTCCTTAATGTTCTCAAGAAAACAACTAGTCTGTTTAAAATATGGTTTTTTTTAAAAGATAAAGGATGTTTTGAACGTTCAGAGAACATTCAGAAATAATTTTAAATAACCTAATATGAGCGTTCAATATCAAAAAGTTCTTAGATTTTTTTTTTTTTTTTTTGCTGGGGAGGATGCCATAAAGATCTCAGAACTTTGGCAAACATTCTGAACAAACATTCTTCCAGTAACGTTAGCATAAAAACGTTTTTTATACATGGTTTATAAAACTTTTCTTTCTGAAATTTTTTATTTGGACGTCGTCTAATGTTTTTAAAATGTTTCAGAATGAAACAGAATGTTTTCAGAATATATATATATATATATATATATATCTTTTTTTTTTAATCTGATTATTTAAGGTCCACCCCTTTCAATCTGATCGAAATTTCTTTCTGATGATTGAGGTGTTTAATTAAATTAAGACTTTTCAATCCGATTGAGCCAATTACTAACGGGTGATTTGGGTGCATGTAAATGTATGATTTCTTAACCTTGCCTGATCAAACCTAAATATGCCATGAGTACATTTACACTACCTGTCAAACATTTTCACAAATTTCAGCTGATTCTCTATTTTCTCTATTTTACAATGAAAGTAATAAAAACACAAATGAAAGTCTGCGTAGTGTGTAATGATGTGTGTAACAATGTAGTGATCAAAACAGAGTCAGCTCTGACATTCATCAACCACGAGGTGCATCCTGGGTTGCTTTTTCAAAAGAAGGGTGGACACATGATTATGCTTTGCCTTCAATTTCTGACCAAACTCATTAATTTCAACAAAGTTAAAATGTTTGTTTCATACAGTTGTAATAAAAATTTAGAAAATGAAAAAAAATGGACTAGTAGTGTATCTGTTTTATGGCAACGAGGAACAAAATCTGCAAATAATCTTTTACTTTGCATTGTTAAAGGGGGAAAAGTAATTCAGCTTACTTTCTAGTTATTTACAGATAGGAACCAGGAAGAAAAGAATGCTTCAGCTCAATGGAGTGGTAAGGACAAATAACTACACTTTATTTACAGCTGAAATCTGTGTATGTGTATACAATGAATACAAGCTCAACTCATGCAACACTGCTGATCCTATTAATTAAGAACACAGCACAAATATTCAACATACACAACCATGCAGTGTAAAGCAGTCAGTCGCTACACAGTTTGTTTGGAGTCAGTGGGGTATATCTGTTCATCCACGTGTTCCAGAGGACTATGTACCAGAACACTGAAGACCCCAGTAGATTTAGACCAGGGGTGCCCAATCCTGCTCCTGCCGATCGATTGTCCTGCACTGTTCATCTCCAACCCTAATCAAACACACCTGCCTTTCGTTTTCAAATGATCCCGAAGACCTTAATTGGTTGCTTCAAGTGTGTTTGATTAGGGTTGGAGATGAACTGTGCAGGACAGTCGATCAGCAGGAGCAGGATTGGGCACCCCTGATTTAGACATTGGCAAACAAAGCAAACGATTTAAGAACATGTTTTTCAAAACAAAATCTTTTTTTTCAAGGTATATGTTTAAAGGAAAAGTTGCATGCAGATCCCGTCACACATATGTCTGGACCATGTGCTAGTTTAGCATATCACACCTGCTTTAGCATTCAAGACCGACCTAAGCGAGGTGTAATGTTTAGACACACACCGTCTACGTTGTCGTCTGGGAAGAATCACTTTGTTGCTGGCTCATTTGGCAATGAATTATTAACCTGTGAGTTATTATCCACCTTCTTGGATGCATATTTAAGTCAATGGCTCTGACCCAGTGCGCAAACAAAGCTCTCCGGAGACAATCTGAATGACACTTCATATACTCCCGCTGTACTAGTTAAAGAAGAGAACAATGAAAAGAAAGAAAGAAAACGAGCACAGGGACTTTACAACAGTCTTAACATTTTATGAACTCTCTAAGGCAAAGAGAGTGAGTATCGTCACACCTGCTCAGAGCCCACTTTATTATTGCGGTGAACTAAATGGCTGTTGCTGTGGTAATTGGTGATACAATGTCCTAAGCATCATTAGGCAAGATTGAACAGGCCAATTTATTTATGATGTGGGCCACACTTTGTTCCTACTAGCTTCTGATTGTCTCAATTAGAGCGGCTGCTTTGGCCTGGCAGCGTCCCAAAGACTCACCGTCCCTCTGCTCTTTACACAAGCGCCTGCAGAGTTACCAGGGGATACGGCAGGGGCCTGAGAGACACTGAAACACTAGATGAGAGCAGTTGTCTGTCTGTGTTTGGGTTGAACTGAGCAAGGCCCTCGCTTAAACACACTAGTTAATTGAACTCACATCTGACCCTGACAGCAAGCTCTTACATTTCACATCTTGAGGCAGTGTTTTCTACTGTCTGAAATACAGTTTTCTATTTATTTTATTGGATTCATTTTTACGTTTAATTTGATTAAATGTAAACAAAAAAAAAAAAAACAGATTTAGAAACATTCAACATGATCTATCAGTTGCAAAAGTTGATGAACTAATACAGTTGTGTTTTTGCTGTAATTTATTCAGGTGTTTTAATAATGTAACCAGAGATCTAAGTAGTAGACTCATTATTTTTATTTTAACCACCATTTGAAACTTGTTAGTAAGTGTGTCTGAAGAAATACAATTTAGCATACTTTTCAAATTCTTGTTTCCTATCTGTCAGTCACTTCAACGCAGATGGCCCCAGAGTCTGTGCAAGTACGCTTTTCCCCCAGTGAGCCTCATCACGCAGACACTGTGCAAGATCAGGGAGAAAGAAGAACAAGTCTTAATGGTTGGGTCAGTATAGGCCTTGGTTCTCGGAGCTCACACTGAAGGCGCTGACCCCTTCCTGGTGAATCCCCCTGAGGAAGGATCTCCTTTTTCAGGGACCTCTGGCACCTCCATGTCTGGCCCCTGTATGGGATGTGGAAGACTTCAGTGGGCTTTCACCAGTGGTGATAGACACTATCACTCAGGCTAGAGCCTCCTCCACGAGGTGGGCCTATGCTTTGAAGTGGAGTCTGTTCGCTAACTGGTGTGCTTCCCGAGGAGAAGACCCACATAGATTTGAAAACTCCATCTCTGCTGCCAGTCGCTTCGTTTGTAGTAGTTCCTTCCTTTTCAGATAGGACCTACCACAGGGACTTCTTTCCACGTGTGGTACTTCTCAGGTGTTCCCAGAAGTCCATGTGATGTAATCTCCAAACACTAACCTCCCCTTCGGGTAGGATGTGGACTCTGTGTTTCTTCTCCCATCTGAGAAGTAGACCGCTTCCTCAACGCTTCTTCCTAGATTTTTCCTTTTTTTTAAAAAGAACAGAAAAGATCAAGGAAGTGCACTTGTTACATCTGCATTACTGAAACTCATAACACAGTTCAGCTGATTGTGGCATTTAGTTAAGGGACCCCTAGTGCCAGTACATCAATACGATGTCAAAGTGACTGACAGATAGGGAACCTCTCTGTTACTATTTTAATCTCCATTCCCTGATAGAGGGAATAAGAGGTTGTGTCCTTCCTAACACAACTCTGAACTGCCTGCTGAAATGGCCGGGACGCTATCTTGGCTCCTCAGCACAAACCTGTAGGAGTGGAGCACACCAGCCTCCTTTTATATACCCGCATGTCGCCAATTCTCATTGCCCTTTTCTGAAGTATCAGAGGTGTTTGGGGCTCCCAAGTGTTACCCCTAATGTCAGTACATTGACACTACGTCTTATGCCCTCCATCAGGGAACGGAGGCTACAATAGTAACTGAGACTTTGTTTTTTTCATCTTTCTCAAGTGCGTAATGTTGCTGTTTGAGTGTGAAAAAGGTCTGCAAAGTTACAAAGGACAGTCAAGTAAAGTCAAGTCAAGTCAGCTTTATTTATATTGTGCTTTTTACAATACAGATTGTTTCAAAGCAGCTTTACAGAGATAACAGGAAAATAATGCAATAAAGTTTGTTTTTAGAAGAACATAGTGTCACAGCCCAGCTGAAGTAGGTTCAGTGATGGTTAATTTTTGTTGCAAACAAATAAATAAATAAAAAATTAAAATATATATTTAGTTAATTTAGATATATAGTCGCTCTGGAGAAAACCGTGATGTCATCGTCCAGCTCAGTTCAGTTCTCATATAATGGTGTCAATGCAGGCAGATCAATACTATTGTTGAGTATTAAATTAAATTTCCCCAAATAAGCAAGCCAAAAGCCAAAGGCGAAAAAGGCGACAGGGACAAGTAACCAAAACTCCATCAGGTGACAGAATGGAGAAAAAAAAACATGGAGAAAACCATGGGTCCAGTCAACCAGGCTCAGTCGGGGGCCAGTTCTCCTCTGGCCAACGAACAAACAGTGTATGATAATGATTCAGGCAGCATTATAGGTCAGAAATCAGATTGGATCGGAACATTCAGAATATTATCCAGTTCCATGTGGTTGAAGATCGGATTCATCACACTGCTATGGAGACGGGTTTGTTGAGGATTAGTGCCGATTACTGTCGTGCCGATGAGGCCTTCACAGGGGAGAGTCTAGTTGACACAATCTCTGCTGACATTTCAGGGATGCGTTGTGGTCGTGTCTAGGCGCAGGTCCTCCATCTGACAGTCACTCCAAAGGGTTATTCTCTATATCAATGAGCACTGTTTCTGAGCTCCTCGAAATGCTTCAACTGTAGTCTTGATTTTATTAAATTTTTCCGAGAATGTACATGTCACATATTCTTTAAAAAAATTCCCAAGGCACATGCAAGGCCTGGTTGAGTTGCGTTAGTAGTGTGTTGAAACTCGCGGTTATGGTAAGGGGCGTCATGTTTCCAAAATGGTTGAAGCGGTTGACCAATCACTACTCATTGGTCCAGCTGACCAATCAGAGCACATTGCACCGTTCAGAAGCAGGGAACTAAAGACAGGAACTAAACAGAGCGTTACAGAAAGACTGGGAAGAGAGGTACCTCAATAATTTCGAACATTCATAATGTTTGAACATTCAAGCATGAAAAGCTATTCTTGCAGAACCCTTAAAACAAAATCAAGACTTTGAAAAAGGGCATAGTTCCCCTTTAAAAAGAGTATTTGGTAAAAAAAAAAAGTGTGAACCGAATGTAAGGATTTCAGAAACACTAAATTGCATGTTATTTACAATTAAATGAAAATGTAGTCTAGTTTAAATTAATATGAAATGCAGTTAGTTGAACTTTAGAGTACTTCTTGACCCACTTATAGGACTTAAGTACATCTTTATTATTTCATACTTCTTCTGTTGTCTTTGAAGTGTACTGCCGAATATACTAACAAACATTTATGGTAAACTAAAATATGATTTAAGGTATTTTTTATTGAAACTTGTATGTCATGTATTTAAATATATTTGTAATTACACATTTGTAATGATGAAGTTGCATCATGATATATCTTCAAATACAGTGTTTTAAATATACTTTTAAGATGTGAAGTAAAATACAATTGAACATTCAATACAAATAAGCACACTTCTTTTTCATAAAGGGTAACCAAAGATGAGATTCATGAGCATGAGAAGATTAAAACTGTTATTGTGTGTGCCACACATTTAAGTCTTTTCCCTATGTGTAGATGAAACCCGTTCCTCAGAGTCGTGTGATAGTGTCTGCCAGATTCCTCAAACCTATCAAAGAACCCTGTGCAATATTGTAAGTACAGTTTATTTCTTTATTTCATAGTCCTTAACTTTAGGCACACTTCAATCAATATTTTTTAGTCAGCATCACTGCAAACCCTTGAAACCTTAGTGTCTAAAAGCAGCATTTTTTTTTTCTTTTTTTTCTTTTTTTTTTTTACCACATTTAATCAAATATCTCTGTGGGGTACTTCTCAAAAATGAAAATTCTTCCATTACACTCCCTCCTGTTGTTCCAAACCCCCCCTTTTTTTTCAGTAAATGTTTTGGAGGAATTTTGCAGCTCTTTGCTCACAGTGATAGCTCATAGTAACCACAGCGGCCAAGCTCAGAAAGGGGAAAAAACACCAAAAGCACTAGTAGTCAAACTGTAAGGAGGTTGGATGTTTGGGAAGAACTTTAATTTTGATTAACTATTACTTTAAGCAACTAATGAACCAGCAAGTATGTATTTATGGATGAACGGATGTACTGCATTCATACATTCTCTTTGTTTGTATGCATCTGCAGTATTACAAATATACATTTGTAATATAAATGTACATTTTTTCTGTGTCCTCAGTGTTGTGGCAAATGGAGATGTCCAGAATCCAGCAGCGAGGCTTCTGATTCCCAGCCGTGTGATTGACCAGTTTGAGCGGATTCTGGAGATGATCACAGAGAAAATGGGCCTGCGAATTGTGGGTGGTGTGCGGAGGTACATTAAATAATTTAGTTTATATTAGTCAGAATTCATATCATGAATTGAATTGGCTTCTAAATTTTATTTTATTTTATTTTATTTTATTTTATTTTATTTTATTTTATTTTATTTTATTTTTAATCCAGATTAAAAAACATACCATGCTTCTTTATTTTTTTTTACTAAAATCAGAGGTTAACTCTTTCAGGCAAATTTGTGCACTTGTAAGAGTTATTATCATTATGATAATTATTTTTAAGAGATGCAAAAAGAACAGCAATAAAAAAATAATATATATATATTTGGAATTCACACCATCATTTACTTTCATAATTGTGCTTCTCCAGGACACTCCCAGCTAACAGGGAATGTTCTCAAAACTCTGGCTAACATTCTGGCAAGGGTCTCTCAAAGTTATGAACAAACTTTCTTCCAGTAACATTAATAGAACATTCATTAAAAGTTATGTGATCTTTATTAAGTTCTCAAAAAGTTAGCACAAAAACATTATTTATATCATTATTTATATATAATCATTACATATACATGGAGTGTTTTTTTTGTTTTTTTAAACGCTTTAACTGGACTTTTGTCTGTAATTTTTTTAATGTTACTATATTTCTGTCAGAATGTTTAGAGAACATTCAAATGTAATGTTCCATTAATATTTCCAAAATGCTAAAATGGAATGTTCCCTTAATATTGGAATAACCAATAAATGCTTTTAAAACATTATTATTATTATTATTATTATTTAAATTGACGTTTTGAATTATAATTCAGAAATTATATTTTCATAACTTAATGGGAATGTTATTGTTAGAACATATTTTTGTTTGATAAGCTGTACAACATTTAATCAAAAGTACTTTATATGATAAGTGCCCTTTGCTCATTTGGGAAAAGAAAGCATTTCTATATCATCTTAGCAATATTTACTTATTTTAGCCTTTAAAATCTTCTTTTGCAGCCTGTACACCTTTGAAGGGACTCTCGTTATGGATGGAAAGAAATTAGAAAATGGACAGTTTTATGTTGCTGTTGGCAGAGACAAATTTAAAAAGCTTCCATACAGTGACCTCCTGTTCAATAAACCCATAGGCATAAAGCGAGTGAACGGGTAAGAGAAAGATACTGCATTTTCCCAACAGATGAAGTATGTTTTTGGTAACACTTTAGAATAAGGTTTCATTGGTTGACATTAGTTAATGCATTAACCAACATGAACTAACAATGAGCAATACAGTACATTTGTTACAATATTTGGTCACACTTTATATTAGGTGTCCTTATAACTTCTGTGTACTTATATATATATATATATTTTTTTTTTTTTTAAGTAAAATTTACTTATTGTGTTCATATTGTATTGCAAAACACTTTTGCTGCTATAGAGGTGAGAAACGGGTAGGGACAGATTAGGGACAGGTTTGGTGGCATGGAAGGGTGGGTGTAAGGGAAGGCTTAACAGTGTAATTATATGTGTAATTAATTAGAAATGAATTACAGCTGTAATTACATGCAGTATATATATATTTGTATGTACACAATAAGTGCATTGTATCAAATGATTATAAATGTTAGTACATAAAGACACCTAATATAAAGTGGAACCCAATATTTGTTAGTCTTTTTTTAATGTTAGTTAATAAAAGTTATACAGTTGTTCATTGTTTGTTCATATTCATTCAAAGTGCATTAACTAATGTTAAGAAAAACAACTTTTTATTTCAATTATGTATTAGTAACATTAACTTAGATTAATACATACTGCAGAATTATTGTTAATTATTAGTTCATGTTAACTAAAGTAGTAAACCAATGTTATCTAATGAAACCTTATTGTAAAGTGTTACCATGTTTTCAAACAGAATGTAATTGAATGTGATTTTAGGTCAAAAGCAGCGTCACTACCACCTATATACAAATACAGACGACAAAATGGAGATGTGAGTACAAAAATTAAAAAAAAATTACGATTTTGGGCATTCATTTGTTAAATCGTTAAATATTTCTGTTGTCAGGTGGGGAACCATCATATCAGTAAGTCTGATTGTGGACAAGAGAAGAGCAGTCCTTCGGACCAAACCTCCAAAGAACAGCTGTCGTCTATGGTCAGAGAGATCTCTCAGGCCAAACTCATGAGCATACGCAAGAAGAGGAGCGAACTCGCAGCATCTATCGAGGTTCAGGACGATGGTAAGAGACACACGTTTAACCATTAGCAGAAAATATGAAATCAATGAAAGCACAAACAATCAAGAAATTCAAACACATACATTTGTCTGTCCAAAACAGGAACACAGCATGCACAACTACATATACTAGCGTTCTAAAGTTTGGGGTCGGTAAGACATTTTTAAATGTTTTTGAAAGAAGTCACTTATGCTCACTAATGCTGCATAAATAGAAAGTTAAAAAGAACAGCATTTATTAGAAACAGAGATCTTTTGTAATATTTTAAAGGTTTTTTGCGTAATCTTTGAACAATTTAATGCATCTTTGCTGAATAAAAGTATTAATTTCAATAAGAAATTCTTACTGACTCTAAACTTTTGAACAGTAGTTTATGTACACTGAAAGTACAAATGTACATTTAGCTTGTCACTGTCTCCTGACAAGTGTGATGAAATGGATCAACATAAATAGGTTTAACTGCAGAATATTTGACTGATTTAATTGTAATATGCATAATCTATCACTATCAAGTCAAGTCACCTTTATTTATATAGTGCTTTTTACAACACAGATTGTTTCAAAGCAGCTTTACAGAGATAACAGGAAAATAATGCAACAAAGTTTGTTTCGGCTGTACAGCAGATCTAGAAGAAAGCAGCGTCATAGTCCAGCTTAATTAAGTTCAGTGATGGTTCATTTCGGTTCATTTATTAATTTAGTTCATTTAACTATACAGCCGCTCTGGAGAAAACAGTGATATCATCGTCCAGCTCAGTTCAGTTTTCATAAAATGGTGTCAGTGCAGGCAGATCAATGATATTGTTGAATATTAAATGTCCCCAACTAAGCAAGCCAAAAGCCAAAGGCAACAAAGGCAACAGTGGCAAGGAACCAAATCTCCATCAGGTGACAGAATGGAACAAATAACCTTGGGAGAACCCAGGCTCAGTCGATGGCCAGTTCTCCTCTGTGTATGGAATGTGTACAGTGTATGATTATGATTCAGGCAGCATTACATGTCAGAAGTCAGACTGGATCGGAACTATCACTATCACTATCTAGTCTTTTGTGCAGAGAAACCCAAGTTTCTCTGCAGCCACTATTGTCTGGATAATGATGATGTAATTCAGTGATGCTTATGTAATGCGCTTCCCTGTGTGTTCAAGAGATGGCACTGGTGCTCTGTGAGTGTGTTGCTCATGCTCTTGCTGTGGCATGAGAGGGATTACATCATCATCATCATCGTGTGTCCTCAGATTGCAGCCGGCGGTGTGCGATCAGCGCCATGCTTGACTGCACATGTCTCTTTTCAGAACATCTCACCGAATGATGACATTTCAGTGCAAAAAGAGTCCTTGCACAGATCGCCTGCAAATGCTATTAGTCACGCTCCAGATTATGAACGAAATTGATTCATACTTAAATTGATGTGGTGAAAATAAAGCTCAGGAATAAGAGGTTTGGTAGTGAGGAGGTCACATATTGAGCAGTGTTTGTAGTTGGTGTTAGTGTAGAAGCGTCTCTCCCTCATTAGCACTCGAGGTTTTGCTGGTACCCAGGTGTCTGAAACAAGCCTATTAAATCTCCATGGCGATGACATCAACAAAAGCACATCTCTTCTTTTCTTGGGCCGAGGAGAATGTATTTCTGTGTGAAAACTGTTTTGTAATCTGTTTATTTGACATTTGTTCTGTTTATTTCATGAATGAAGACTTTAGCCATGACTTTAATTATTTCCAGGAACATATTCACCAAGGTCATTTTGGTTGGTGATTTGAGTGTGATGACAGAATCAAGCCATTAAACAAGTGGTAATAGTGAGTCAGTTTGACCGTATCAAATTGTAAATTAATGAAGTTTCCATTGTCACAGGATAAATGTCTCCATTTGATTCCTTCATGCAGCATATATGATTATAGAACCAGGGAGTTTAGTTGCCTGATGTAATTATCTGCACTGACTAGTCTTATATTTCAATAGAGCTGGTTGTATTCATTCGTGTAGGGAAGCATTCTGCTCATTTTGGCTGCTAATAATTGAGGTTCAGGAATCAGGATTTTATTATAGTCTGTTATTTGTCATCAGGCAGTGAAAATACAGATCTGTGCTTAAATTTAATGCTGAATCTACTATTAAGGTAAAAGTGTGGTTGAAGTGACCAGCAAAAATCCATTTCTGTAAGAGTTGTCTTGACATGGGTTATTTTAGAATAGCAAAATAATTTACACATAGTGTCAGCATTGTTACAAATCTGTATAAGATCATTTGAATTAAAAGGCAAGAGATCAGAAACATCACATACTGCCTTTGAACTTGAAATCAAATGAACCCTTTTAGTATTTACTTTCTTAATACATGTTCCACACAAAATGTTTAGTTTTATCATTTAAAATGAGTTTAAAGGTGTACTACTATTTTTTCTCTGTCAATATGGCAGTATTGTACTTGTACTGTAGCTCAAAAAGTAATGGGAATAGCAATGCCAATGCCAATAAACTGTATACTATATATATATATATATATATATATATATATATATTCAGTGCAACGCAAGTTGCTTTGGATAAAAACGTCTGCCATTTTGCATTTAATTATTCAGTTGATAAAATGCACTGATTGTGTGCATACATGTTTTTATGTACTTATATTTAAAAAACAAATACCAGCATGTAATTAATTTCTCTAATTACATCTACACTGTTCTCCCTTCCCTTACCCTTTAACCCACCCATGCCACCAAACCTGTCCCTAACCTTACCCGTATCCCACCTATAGCAGCACGTTTTGCAAACAACATGAACACAATAAGTACATACCAATTTTTTTATGTATTTATGTAAGTCCATAATAGTTAAAGACACTTATATAAAGAAAAAAAAAACACATATATATTTAGGTATAAAACTTTTAAATGAGGAACAAATTAGGAGTGTGCCTTAATTAAATGACACATCCATTTTAAAATGTCAATGAATCATAGAGACTGTTTTGTTCAGAATAAAGCTCAGTCTTAAAGCGCAGCTCTCAACGCAGGCAAAATATTTTGTACGTCTTGCACTGATGAATATCCCTCTTTGATAAATAAACCGTGCATTAAAAGGCAAGGAAACTATGTGCTGGAATATAACACTACGTGCATACATTTGAATATCAATGATTTGTGAGGATCTGACACCATTAACGAGGGAGTCTAACAGATGGCATAAGTGTTAAGTGAATGTAGGGCAAATTCTCCAATCACATGGTATAATGAAGTCAGAGAGGAGAGTGAGGATGTGTGGCTGTGTTTGAGAGAGGGAAGGAGGAATCAGGGGGAAATTGCTGTGGCTCCGTCCCACTCCAGTAATGACAGGGAGGGATCAGAGGAGTGTAGAGACGTACAAGAGCCGCTGATGGCTTTCACAGTTCAGTATCTCAGAGCTCCTGGTGACAATCCATCCACAATACTGTAATAATGCTGAAATAGGCCATTAAGGTGTCTCTCTGTGCCTCACTTCACTGATCAGAACGTGTGTGTGTGTGTGTGTGTCTGAGGTCTTTCAGCACCTCCGAACCGACTGAGATGTGACAAGTGCTAAAGTCTTGCTCGCTTCTAATTAGATCGTGGCCTGCAGTGATGGCAGTAATGCAATATCTGAACCAGAGGTGAGAGACAAGAGAATAAAAGAGGATTTGGAAGAGGGAGTCAGAAATGTGTTTTTCTTGTCACATTGTCTTTTCCTCCCGTGTCCTTGCCAGTGTGATCTCATTAGTATTAGATGTACCAAAATGTAAACTGTAGTAGTGCAGTAATTATTTTTTATGCAAATAATATACTATTAATCAATAATAATATCAAATCACTGCTTCTAAAACATAACTGTATGAATGTGCAGCTACTGAGATACACAACTGAGGGTGAAGTTGGTGGTATTTTTTTATTGTAAAAAACTTGATCCTATCCTACCTTAATATTCAGCGAAATCTATTAGCAAGAAAAAATCTGTTTGATTGGGCAAATTGTTTGACCATGTCGATGACAAGGAAAGTGTTCAGGAAAACCTGTTTTTAGAAATGACATATATTACACATTTCAGCTGTAAAAAATAATTTAAATTCTGTCATACAAATAGCTCATGTTATTACTCGAAGCAAAAATGTTTAAACAATCTAAGCACTTGTTTCATCCTTGAATGAATCAGAATTTTTTAATGAATCAGTTGAGTGAATCATTCAATGACCCTCTTATAAAGACAGGCACTTGTTTTCGTTCCTGTGTGAATCAATGACTCCGTCCATCTCTGAGTAGGTACTTTTGATTAAGTAATTCAGAGACCATTAAAATGTATGTTTTACAGTATATGGAATGAATTTGTGTGGTATGAATGTAATCCGGATGTACTGCATTCATCTTCTTGTCATTGTCATGTGACCTATTGTACCAGAATCAGTTGTGTTGCATCACTGCATTCACAACTCCTCTCCCTAGACTTCATCGGATAGTAAAGTGTTCTTCGTATGCGCACTTCAGAATCTCTGCAGAAGTAGTTGATCATCATGTCCCCTAAAGGACCACCACCCTGCGTTTCACTCGTAGCCGAAATATGCTTACTTACTCCAGAACTTGTCCATAAACAATCAGTGTACATTTCTGAGAACATATTTTAACATCCTAAGTATGTATATTTTTTTAATAAAATCATAAAATGTTGATGATCAAAAAGCCCATGATAAATAAATCAACCCCTGGGTTGTTATGTCTGACCCAGGAGCTGGGTAACACAAAAACTACCTAAACACTGGAAAAAATAACACAAAAAAATTACCCAAAAGGCTCAACCCAGGATTTGGGTTGATAAAATAACCCTGGAAGTGCGTGTTCTTTTTTAGGTGCTTTGTACGTTTCACCTATATTTCGGGTGTTTATGCTCACTTAAGACAACCGACTACGTTTACTAAAGAAGAGTTCAATTTACTATTCATGCACTGTCTGAGACACGGCTTTCTGGGTGCGCACTTCGGATGTTTAACCTTCCCACACATAGCGCAAAAGTCACAAATTGCACTTGAATATTTACATTCGCTTAAACACTGGCCCGTCAGCTGTCCAGAGAGTTGCTCTCATTTGCTCACGTTCATGTTCGCACAACATTGCATTGTTAGAATTCATGAAAATGTTACCGGCCAACTGGAGATTGCCACCATTTCATATACTCGCCAAAGCTAATTTTTACTCGCATCTGGCGTTTGGTGAGTGTTCATCTGTACTGTTTTACACTGAAATTAGTTTTAATTAGTTTAATTAGTTTAGTCTTAATTTTCCAGAAATGTTTACAAAGGACAGGCAAGTGAAACAACATTTTTGAAGCAGAACGACTGAAATTGTGTTTTCTTGTAAAACATACTCTAATACTCTTAATTTATTCACAACTTTGAAAAATTATTTTAACAGCATATATGACTACTGCGAATTCTGACATACTACTCTTTTCACATACTGTTTTTCACCTACAATATAGCTAAGAAGTATGCATCTTTTGGATGCTGCTGCAGCCTTGACTGAATCAGTTAAATCAATGATTCAATGACCTGCTCATAAAGTCATTTGTCGCTACCCAGTTGTATAACTATGTACATGCAGAAATGGTCACTATAAATGCTCACTCTTCTCTGTCTGCTGACTAAATCATAACATATTTTTTCATGTCATGCGTGAAATATGCATGTTTACAATTAAGCCAAGGCTGAGTTAAAGTGTGGTTTTGAATCAGGCCCCTTGACATATGATGTTTTGGAGGAACTTTTTTTTTTTTCAACTGTCTGTTGAAATTCTTCTGAAAGAGGCTGCTGTACATGATTGGCTGAGATGATGGCCCGTGTAACAGTTGCTGGGCGGAGCTTGGACAGTTGCCTCCATGGGTTTGCTGCAAACTGGTAACAGCGTTCTTATAGGATTCTCCTGTCTGCCTCTGACAAATCAACAGAAATGCAAGAAAACACACCAGCGAATGAAAGTCAGCACTGATTATCCCTCCCCCGGTTTTTGTACGCACTTAGACAAGGAGGAGGTAGTAATCGGTGCGATTTTATACAGTCCTCCCACCAAAGGCATGGTGATTTATTTTTGTCAGAAGTGGCAAATTGCTTTCCACCAAAACTGTGCCTTAAAATATTCCCAATTAAGCCTCATTGCAGAGTGATTCGTACTGATTATGCAGTGTCGATGCCATTAAATAATCAAAATCCCTGCAGTGACTTCTATTGTGAGTTATATAAGCTTTATATCACTATTATAGGTGAAAAAAATGCTTCTTGAGAGCTCTGCTGTCATCCAGATGTATGTTAAGACTATTACTATAACATGTGCTGATGTATGAGGTTAAGGGTCTGTTTTAAAGATTGTGTATTTGTTCTCTATATATGTTGAGACCACAATATAATAGAGATATCGGCACCTTTACTTTGGTACTAAGCAATCATCATTGTGTTTATTTGCCCTTGTGCTTTATAGAGGCATAACAAAACACCTCATGTTGAATAGGTCTTTTTCATTGTGCACATTCCTTCAATAAGCCTGCCAGTAGACTGAAGGTTACACATGTCTTTTTAATGCCACTATAGAAGCTTTAGTGTTGGTATATCGTTTGGCAGACATAATCAAGTATAAATGCATTGCCACACTGTCAGGTTTTTGCTTAAAATTCCTTTTAAAGATTAGACATGATCCATTTTTGGGAATGATAAAACTGTCATTTTGGTCATTGTTGCATTTCAAGGCTTCCGCCCACTAAGAAATCATGTCTCTGTTGGTTTTCTCAGTTTTGCCTTCTATTCCTTCTGTTTGCACAATCTTTTCATAGTTTAACCTTGTGAGAGAAATTTGGTGCCGTCAACATCATGCAGTGAAATGAAAATCTCCTTTAGCTGGTAAATTTAATCTACGCAAGGTCAGTCGCTACTGAAGTTGGTCGTTTGGTTGATCTCTCATCTTCATTTGTTGTAGAGGACAGCGTTACAGCCATGTGTTTATGACGCTGTGGTAGCATGTGATTAAAAGCGCACTCATTAATCTGGCAATCAGCGTGTTAAAAGCTGCTTTTATAAGCAAACAACAAGATTTAATATTTCCCCCCGGCTCTAATAGAAAAAGGTGACGCTGCCAAAGCGAATTAGCCGATCAGGACGTCTTCTTAATGCTTCACAGCAGTCTTCACTTATGAGGGAAAAACAAATGCTGGAACTGCACGTCTGAGCAGACAGGTCTATCTGTAAGCGAGCGTGTCTGAGCCCTGTGCTGTTTTCGTGTCATTTCTTCATGAATTGCCATAAAAACATTACATCCTTATCCTGCTTGCCAACCATCCTGTTTTATGATCCTTTGAAGGAGGCTTATTGGATTAGGAGAAAGAAATAATATGTTGTCGTTTTAGTCGGTAGACTAAATGTAGAGCATGTTGAGAAAACACATTTCTGCACATTTATAGAGTTGCGCTTGACCTGAGAGATTAACAGCTTTGAGGGGTTGATGTGTGCAATATCATTATTATTCTGGTTTTATTTCTACAACTGTTCCTGCATTATAACTCCATTAATGCCATCAGAATAAAAGTAGATCAAACTAGATTTGACTGTTTTTCTGAAGACAATACTGGTGTGTTGTGGATGGTTTCCAAGGTGATGCTGTGCTGTTGCTAAGGTGCTCTGGGTGGTTTCTAAGGTGATACTAGAGCTGTGTCTGAAACCGCTCACTCGTTCACTCATTCGCTAATCCCTACATAGTGAATGGCAGTTGAGTGCACTACATCAGCAAAGAGTGAACGAAAATGAGTGAGCGAATTCGGACGCTGACATAATTATCATGCGCCAGAGAGCTCGGACAATTTCATCATAAACATTACTTACCCATCTTTGATATTTCCTTTTTTGGCTGTATGTAACAATTGTACGTATGTATTTTTCACGTTTATTGCGTTATTTGATAAAAAAAAAAGAGACTTGCTTGTCATATTTATTTACTTTTTACATTTATATGTGAAAATAAAAGAGAACAAAACACTGCACAACACATTTGTTTATTCAAATATAGATATAACGGTGTATATATATAAATAAATAAATAAATAAATACATAAAACTGTCAAAAAAAACCCCTCCGTTATTTAAACATTACTTTCATTACTTTCGCGGGGTTTCCAGTCAGTCAAATGATTGTTAAGTGTCCTTCAAATGATTGTTTTCTATCTTGCGTGTGCCGTTGCCATGGTGACATTGTTGCCGTCCGTCATATTTATTTTTCATTCTCGCTCTATCGCCTTATCGTGTTGGATTGTGGGAAATAGTGTCTCAGCAAGTGTACTTCGGATGTACACTCGAATTCAGAGAGGATTGTGGGTAAAAGTAGTGAACGAATGTAGGGAATGATGTCGTTCACTCAGAATTCGGACACCACTACAAAATGGCCGACACCCTAAATAGTGCACTTTATAGTGGATAGGGAGCGATTTCAGACACAGCTTAGGTGTTTTCTTCCAGTCTGGTGTAAAAAGAGTCTCTGTGATCGTTTTGTTTTTATATATGGCTTAGATCTCTTCTTGAATTAAGGAACACACACTTTACATTATCTGCAGTAGAATGAAATAATAAATTCAATACATTTTTAATAAATTCAGCCCACTGTTTTGTCTGTAAACATTTGTTATGTGAAACAGCCTTTTCAATTCAATTAAATACACATTTATTTGTATAGCGCTTTTCACAATACATATCGTTTCAAAGCAGCTTTACAGAAAATTTAGCATTGGCGCATGTTGATTCAGAGTTTGTGTTATCTGTTGTCCCCAGAGGAGTTTATCAGGGCAAGACTAAATCAAAAAACAACATGCAATTTTTACCATCCCATTTATTTTGCTAAAATTATTATAATTTTGCTGGTACTGCATGGTGGATGTACATATATGACCTGTAAATTCTTAATACAATAAATAGTTGAAATCCATGTTTAATATTTTATACACACCCAAAGAATCTCAAGTGCATAGAAACCTCAAATTGTAAAAGTGAAATTTTATCATCAGATTAACTGTGTCTGTCATACATATTTCATACACTATCAGTTTTGATGAGGTTAAGAATGTGATTGGTTGCCTCTGGAGCAGCACATGTTTTTGGCCTCGTTTGCATAAGAGCAAAATCATTCAACGCTTTTGATGCCAGGTGCATGCATACCAATCGCATTTGCACATTTTATTACCATATTCTTATGTTTGGCTCAATTGCTTCTGCTGTAATTGATTTGCTTCAGATTCAATATGCATCACGTGGTCTTAAAGCTTGTCACAAACAGTGATTTAAAGCAGAATTCATGACAGCGGCGTGACTCTGATGCTCCGTCTCGTGGGTCGTGTAGTTTGCTTGGTAACATGTATATGAGAGAAAGCTATAGCGAGCTTTAGGAGGTCTTTATTAAAATAATCCATAAATACCTCCTCTATAGCGTGCAAACAGCAGGACTTGTTCTTCTCCGGCCCGCGGGAGTTAAAAAGATTGGCCCAGTGCCTAGCAACCAATGACTGCCTTAACAGCTTCACATGTGTGAGTTCTTCACATCACCGCCGGAGCCGGTCCTTTGTGTAAAATCGTCCGAGAAGTGCTGAACATCTGACACGGGTCTTTCAAACACACATCTCACTTGTAGTGCTGCTTTGTTTACTTGCCACGGTCTTTAGTGAAAGTCTTCATTTCTAACTATGAATGGAGAACATGATGTTCTTCAATCATTTTCTTTTTCTTAGAGTTTGTTCTAAACCTCTAACACTAAGTGTTAAAATTCTGTGGTTGATTCTGCCTGAACCGCTGAGACTTTGTTTTGTTATGGTTATGTTTCAGTTATGGTTATGTATGCTTTAGATTACTGCTTTTTGTAAACCTTATTCATTTTAGAAAATGTAACACCTCAGGCAAAAACATTTATTTATTTTTTATTTATTTTTTGCACTGGTCAATTTTGAGATTTTGGACATGTTGTTTCAGACTATATGGAAAAGAAAACATTTAAAATACACTTTTAAGTGTATATTTTATTGCACTTATATCTATTTGCATCTGTAGATTTCAATTACAATACATATATCTAAAGTCAGAAATATCCACTTTAGCAGCACTTACATACACCAAATCAATTCATTTGGCGTTAGCCTGATTTGCATTTCTTTCTTTTGTTTCTTTTTTTTTTTTTTGTGAATAAAAAGAGATATCTTAAATCCCCTGTCTAAAACCTTTAACCCTAACCTGTCAACAAAATAAAATAAAATAATTTTGAACCTATAGCTTCCTCCAGTGTTGAGATTTCTCTTTTGGAAATGTATTAAATAATGCCTCATTTGCATATTTAAACATGACATTTCAGAAAACTTGTAATACAAACATTTTTTGCAGATACATTTCTAAAAAATGGATAGTTCACCCAAAAATAAAAATGCTGTCATCATTTACTCAACCTCATTTTGTTCAAAACCTGTACAATTTTCTTTCTTCTGTTGAACACAAAAGAAGATATTTTGAATAATGTTGGTAACCAGCAGTTGACAGTATAGCCAATGACTTACATAGTATTTTTATTTTATTTTTTCTACTATGGAAGTCAGTGGCTACCGTCAATTGTTTGATTACCAACATTCTTTAAAATATATTATTTTGCGTTCAGCAGAAGACAACTTAAGAGTAAGTGATTTTTATTTTTGGGTGAACTAACCCTTTAATGTAACCAATCAACGGCGAATGTATGTTGATACCCTACTGGAGTGTGTTGCTGTAATATTTAAGTTTGACTGTCTCCTCATGTCAACGTTACATTTCCATAATTGTGATTAGTCTTTGCATTTCTAGGACAGTTTATAGCTGTCTTTACACTACACAGTGACATACAGTGATTCGCATGCACAGACGGCAGAAAGCCAGACTGAAGACTAATTTTATATGCAGAGAAATAAAACCTACTAACTAACACTTGCTGTGTTGGAAATGAAGGCTTAAAAACAGGCGGCAAAACTTGAGTCATTTGAGTCAGGCTTTATACCCCCTCCCCCTATCCCCCATCCAACAGCCTTTAATGAAGGCAGGTTTTAAAATGTTATTTAATTTGATTTAGCATTTTTATGAGACGAGCCCTTCTCTCAATCACATTTAACTGTTTATTGTTACATTAGCGGTCCTGCTTACAGTCTGGGTTTTGGACTACAGTTAATAAATGTGAGCGATTTCCATAAAATATTCAAAGAAGCCCATTATTGCAACGGCGGCTCATCTCTGCTGCTAAACTTCAATCAGTTTTGCATTTGAAACACATTAAATGCCTGGGTGAAATGCTATCATCTGCACAGCAATATTTTTATAGCCGCTATTGGGGAAAGCGTGAACTTATATGAGGTGCATTAATTCTGCTGTTTAATTATTTAGAGTATATTGATTTCACACAATGTTTGGATTTATTGCTCATTAAGTATTTAAAACACTCGTGTAATTTTCTTGTTTACTAGAGAGTACAATGGTATGACTGCAAATCTTGCAAAAATAATTACACCGAACCATTGAAAGCTAATGGTCATTTTAAAATCGACTCTATAATTAATTAATGAGAGATTTTAATAAGAGTGGGACATAGGCCTATTTCTGTACATGCTTGTTGGAGTTCTGAGGCTCCTTATCTCAGTACCATTTTAACCATCTGTAATGTTGATCATATTGGTCACCGTTGATTTCACCAATAAAATCACAAAATTTTCATTAATGCATATTACTGTATGTTATATAAGTCTATATATGAATTTCTTTATTTCATTTTTGGCCATTTGCTAATTTTATTGATACAGTTAAAAATATGAAAACTTTAAGGCATAAAAGCCATTTTCCATCTTTTTTTTACGTTTTTATAGAAGCATCAAATTGGGACATAACACTTATAACACTAAATTAACTAACGATGAGCAATACATTTGTTACAGTATTTATTCATCATTGTTAACATTCGTTAATTCAAATATAACTGTTCATTGTTTGTTCATGTTGGTTCACAGTGCATTAACAAATGTTAACAAATAAAATAATGTATTGGTAAATATTGATATTAACATTAACTAAGCTGAATAAATGCTGTAGAAGAATTGTTCTTTCTTAGTTAGTTAAAGTTAACTAATGCAGTTAACTAATGTTAATAAATGAAACCTTATTGTAAAGTGTTACCAGTTAGGATTTAGATACATGATCAGATGTGTATTAATGTTTTTTGACCTGCAGCAATTACTTTGTAGTTTTAATCCTGACCAATGGATGGCGCTGCTGTTTTATCTGTTATGTTTGTGTTTGTGCAGATGATGGAGAGGACAGAAGTGCAGAGAATGACAAGTCTTCACCAGTCAAGCAGGTGAGATGCTCTAACCTCATCATGATCTCAAATACTCTTACTAGTCTGGCATAAACCTATAGTCATAAACACATATTCATAGGTTCATTTCATAGCAGTTACTCAGAAAGCTTTTCAGCCTTTGCAAGAATATATATATATATATATATATATATATATATATATATATATATATATATATATAAAAGCAGCTTATATATAAAACAGCTTATATAAGCTGTTTCCTCACGGGGACCAAAAAAATTTCCCCATAAGGTCAAAATGTACTTATATTACTATCCTTGGGGGGGGGGACAAATGCCCCCATACTGTAGCGAATACGAACACACACACACACACACACACACACACACACACACACACACACACACACACACACACACACACACACACACACACACACACACACACACACACACACACACACACACACACACATTGTGTTTTCATGTTTTATGGGGACATTCCATAGACATAATGATTTTTATACTGTACAAACTGTATACTGTATTCTATCCCCTTACTCTAACCCAACCCCTAAACCTAGCCATCACACAAAACTTTCTGTATTTACATTTTCAAAAAACATCCGGAAAAGGATTTCGGATATTGCCATTTTTGTGAGGACATTTTTTCCCCATAATGTTGGGGATTACCAGGCCTCACACACACACTCATTTATAATGTTGTTTAATTAAGGAGGCAGCAGAGGCCAGTCCAGAAATAGACGACTCATCCAAAACAGAGAGTGAACCAGCCCAAAACACAGAAGAATCACCATGTAACGGAGAAGAAGAGATGAAAGAAGAGGATGAAAAAAAAGAAAAGGAAGAGGAAGAAGAGAAAGAAGAGGATGAAAAAAAAGAAAAGGAAGAGGATGAAGAGGAAGAAGAGGATGGAGAGATAAAGGATAAGGGACTGACATCAGAACCAGAGGCAAATGAAACCAGTGAAGAGAAGGATGGAGAGGCTGATAGAGAGGATGAAGAAGAGAAACAAGTGGAAGGAGCAGAAGAGGAAAACCAGGAGAAAACAGAGAATGAGGGAGATCCAGAAGAAAAGGCCGAAGAGAATCCAGATCCCAGTGAAGAAGGGTTGGAAAACACTGAACGAGAGGGCGAGGAAACTTAAAGTAGTAGTTCACAGAGAAATGATCATTCTGTTATCATCTACTCACCCTCATGCCGTTCCAAACCTGACTTTTATGCAGAATATAAAAGGAGATTTTTTTTTGTAAAAAAAAAATAATACTTTTTAAAATTATATATATATATATATATAATAAAAAAAGTTTTTTTGTTTTTTTTTTACAAAAAATGAATAAATGAAAAAATGAATTAATTATATATATAATGAGAGTAAGATTATCAAAATGAAGATACTCAGAGAATAATTGCTTAAATATCTCCTCATTCACATTGTTGGAAAAGTGAGATCAGCACATTCTTCAAAATATCTTAATTTTTGTGTTCTAAAAAAACAGAAAGTCATACAGGTTTGAATTGGCTCGTGAGTAAATGATGACAGAATGATAATTGTGAACTGAACTAATGCTTTGATTACTACTAATTTATTAATATTATATTATTAATATTGTATTGAGATTACAATAATGTGAATTGATTTAATAACAGCTAACTTAAATATATATATTCTCCATATAACATCATTCCTCTGTTAAGACAGTATCTGCTAAGCTAGGTGTACTGTTTGCTAAATATATTTATTTTAGACATTTGTTTTGTAAAACAAAGCTAAATATATAGATTTATGTTTCATGCCTCATGTTTCAGCATCTCCCCCATTCTTTATGACGTATGATGTCAAGTTGTCGTCATTATGATTATTATGCTATCATTCTAACTGAGTTTAACTGAGTTGATTAACATCAGTCCTGAACAATAAGCTATATGCATACTAAAATACGTAGTTGACTACTTTTACAAATCTGTCTGGATATCCCATTCATTCAGTGTGTCTTCTGTCATCAGATAGTTTGTTTGTGTACGGTCAGTTTATTACACTGATGGCTGAAACAGGTCACTTGATTTTGTCAGTCATGGGGAATTGATTGGATGGTTGTGGTTTGCTATTGGTCGATCTCATGTGATTGACAGGTTGCCCCGTCCTCACGCCAGTAAACACATAATCAGAGAAGAGAAGAGATGTTGCTGCAAGAGGGAGGGGAAGTTTCTGAAGTATTTTGATTTAAAATTATGAGAAAAATTCCAAACCAACATTATTATTATTTTGGGGGTAATATCCAGGCTGCTATTTTACATACAAGAACGGAAAGTGAACATGTCTTGTACCATAAAAGTCGTTCATACATCTTGCACATATTCCAAGTCTTCTGAACTGAAGTCAATTAATGGTTTATAATGTACTGACTGAAATTTATTTTAATTTGAGTCTGTTCCTCACACAAAGCCTCATATGATTTCAGCAGTCATATCGACTAACAGCAAGAACAATCTCCAAAATTTGTTTCACAATAGAAAATATATATTTTTTTTTTATTAGGTGAACTTGTCCTCTAATTTTACCTAAATAGACCCCTTATGAATATTCAAATTATGTTATATATGCTATGCATTTTTTAAATTATTATTATTCTTTTTAATTGGGAATATAAACCAGAGTAATTAGAGAGATTTCTGCAATCTAAAAAAAAGATGAATAACAGGTCACCCTATAATAGACATTTCCATCAGTGTTAAACTAACTGCTTTGGTGGATTATATTGACTTGTTTGTTGACCAAGGCTAAATCATAACAATCATCTCAACATATGCGATACCTTCCACAGACACACACATACAGCTGACAAGAATTCTTGTAGATGGTGCTGCATTTATGCTGCTTAGGTGAACAGTGTGAGTGAGTCATCTCTTCATCTGAGAGACAGCAGCAGGAGATCTTTAGCATGACTCACTGAAATTAGCATCTATTTCTAGCCCACTGACTCACTCACACACTGGAAAACAGCGAGACATCACTCACTATAACATATTTCATACTATGGAAGCTTGTTTCCACCATGTAATAAAAATATTAATAATAATTGTGACTTTTTATCTCACAATTGCAGAGTATAAACTCATAATTGTGACTTTATATCTCACAATCCATGACTTTGTTCCTCAGAATAGAGAATGTAAAGATATGTCATGCCACTTGCTGGGATAGTTGTGCCATATTGTGAGGATCACTCGCTGCTGATACTGAAATTGATACGATACCTGCTTATATTTTGTTTTGTTTACTTAAATCGTTGAAATCTTGAGGGAGTGGTGCTCAAGCACCTGCCCTTTTGGCCTCTGAGTCTGACTAGATAAGTGCCCTTTTGGCAACTTGTCTTGACTTCCTGTCTTCCCTTGTCACTGCCATCACAGCGCTCTGAAGAGCAGGTCAGCAGCATTCAAGCCTCCCGGAACTGCCTTCACTAACAGCCAACGACCGTGTTTGCCCTAAACTTCACCACTGTTTGTCACCGCTGTGAAATTAAACTGACAATCAAAAATAGTTTCAAACAAAGTAAAAAAGTTGCATCTCTCAGCAACACAAAGCGATGTTTCCTTATTCAATGACTCGCCATTTTTGATTGAATAGGGTGAGTCAATGGCTGCTTCCGAAAACTAAGGCAGCTGACTTGTTGCCTTGCTGCAAAGTGTCGGCCCAGATCCGGCCCACATCTGGGCCGAGTGGAATCCACGTGTACCAGATGTGGGCCGGATCTAGGCCGACACTGTGTTGCTGTCTGGGGCAATGACTTTGCAGGCATCGTTTGCGCGCGAAGGTACCTCACGAAACTGATTTCGGACAGACTTTTGAGGCAGCATAACGGTTTAATGATCTACAACAAAATAGAGCAAGCTTCAGTGAAAACTAAGTGAATATTTAATGACTACAATAGTCATTTCTTGTTAGAAATGACATCATAAGTGGAAAACGTTTATCAAAAAAGTACATTTACACACAAACCACCAGCCGCAACTTTCAGATGCCATCTTTATTTTTCTAGCTCAACTTTAACAGAATGGAAAGCAGAGGATTGTGGGATATCAAAGGCAGCGATGGATACATCTATGCTGCCTTAAAAAATCTATCAGATAAAGGTATATCAGGAGACAGGAAGTGAAACTTCGGAAACGGAAGTGCATTCGGACGTGCCTTGGAATGCATCCTCCGAAGGCAGAATTTATCAGTTTTCGGATGCAGCCAATGATTCAATAGGCTTGTTTGTGATGAGCAAAATCTGCACAGAACCAATCACATGTGATCACCGAAAGACGCATACAGGTTCGAAAATTGGTCTGCGTTCGAAAACTGAAAAAGGCTCCCTCCGCAGGCAAGATACGGAGGTAGGAAGGTAACAAGACAAGTCCGAATCCAGTGATCATGCCACATCCTGTCTCCTGAGATACCTTCATCTGATTGATTTTTGAAGGCAGCATAGATGAATCCTTTGCTGCCTTTGATATCCCACAATCTTGTGCTTTCCATTCCCTGACTGTTGAGCTAAAACAATAAAGATGGCGTCTGAAAGTTTGTGGTCACTTTGTGTGTAAGATGTACATTTTTATAAACTTTTCCCACTTCTGATGACATTTCTAGCGAGAAGTTAGAATTGTAGTAATTAAATATTCAATTTGTTGTCACCAAAGCTCTCTCTGTTTTGTTATCGATCATTAAATCGTGACGCTGCCTGAGAAGTCTGTCTGAAATCAGTTTCGTGCGGTATCTTCATGCACAAATACTGCTTGCCAAGTCATTGCCTGACAGGGCAGCGAGGCAACAAGTCAGCTGCCTAGGTTTTCGGATGCAGCAGTTTTCTGACTTGCTCTAATGTCATGCTGACATATATCAAATAACTCCCACCAGCGAGGCAGCTGTGTCGGATTGCGCAGTTGCTCTCCCCGACTGAACTGATCAAAAGCACAACAGGAAACAAACTTGCTGAGAACACAGTTTAAAGGCACAATATGTAAGATTTCATTAAAATATCCAAAACCCACTAGCACAGTGTTATATAGTTTGTTGACTTGAGTACTTACATTATCCCAAATGTTTCTAACAATGTTTAAATCCAGAGAAATAAGCTATTTTAACCACTGTAATGTCCCTCCTCATTGCGTTGCCTGTCAGTGACATCATATCCGTGTTTCCCTCGATTTCTGGTTTTACTTTTGTAGAAACCATGAAAACACCACAGACACTTTAATATGTTGTTTTATTAGAAAGGTGAGCAACTGTTTGGATACCTCATCGACAGAAAAATAATCATTGTTATATTATATAGCTCAACACAGTTTGTCTTACTGTTTGAATCTCTAGTTTTCTTGATTTAATGCAATAACATTTTTGTACCATGCATGGGAGACAACACTATGATGTCAAGTGGCTAACATAGCATAACCAGAAAGAGCTTTATATAAACATAAGCAGTAATACAACATTTTCTCCATCATACAATATACTTTTAAAATTAATTGCATAACGTTTAGCAACACAAGTCATTTATTAAAGGGATAGTTCACCCAAAAATTTTAATTCTGTCATAGTTTACTCACCCTTTAGCTGTTCCAAACATACATGGATTTATTTCTTCTGCTGAACACAAAATAAGATATTTTGAACAATATGGGTAACCAAACAGTTGATGGACCCCATTGACTTCCATTGACTGTTTGGTTACCGACATTCTTCAAAATATCTTCTTTTGTGTTCAGCAGAAGAAATTCATACAGGTTTGGAACATCTTGAGGGTGTGAACACAAAATGATGACAGGTTTTTCTCATAACCAATGAGATTTGTTTTCGTGTGTCAAGCAGGGCTGTGTGTTCCATATACCAATGGATCTTAGCACTTACGAGGATTTTCTACGAGCGACTTTACGAACGTTGGTGTTCATTTCACGTGTGTTTCACAAAAATGCACTTAGCACGATCGCACGCAGCTGTGCTTTAAGTTCTACTTAAGAGTCGCTGTCCGTTTGTCAAGTGCTGAAATGTCACCTTGTAGAATGGCTCATAATTGTAGCACACGCTTGTATTTAGACATGTTTAACCTAATTGTCTTCAACTGATGTGCATTTTCTACGAGGCCAATAATCTACAAAGCATCAAACCTACACCAGCAAAATGGCTGAACCAAAAAAACAAAAAAAAATTGTTAAAGAGGAGATTAATGTCATTTTAGAGGAGGTGGAGCTATACAAACATTATTTTCAGCAGGTATTCTTGCTGAATACTGCAATTCTGGACATTCATATTCAGTTCTGGACATTCAGTTCACTTAGTTTTGTCGTGGCAACGTCATATTAACTTGAGGGATTGTGATAAGTCGTGGCCACGAGATAATTTTGTCGAGGTAACAACATCCTTATGTGGTGGCCACGCAATGTAAAGTAATGGCCTCAAGATCATATGTTGAGGGAACAACATATTTTTCTCGTGGCCACGACTTCATATGTTGAGGGGGTAATACTTTAGATTAATGGTCCGTCATTAATAAGTAACTATGTAGGAAGTAATGCAGGACTAATAAGTAGTACTACATTAACACTTCAGCTTGTCTTTTTTTTACTCAGAACATGGTCAAAAAATGTATCACTAATTAATCAAGTACCTAGTCGCTCTTCAAGGACTACTAGTGATCTAGATCATTATTTTAAAGTGAAAAATTTTCACTTTAAAATAATGGTCCACATCACTAGTGGTTCCTGCATAGTGATTAAGGTAACACTTGAGTAATTAGTGATGCATTTTATGACTATATTCAGAGTAAAAATAATGACTACGTCTCAGACACACTCACACACTCATAATGTTCTTTATAATTTGTGAGTGTGACTAATCTCATTCAGTAATTATTGATTACCTAATAAGGAACTATCTCCTAAATTTGATATTACTTACTGATTAGTTAAGCTTGTTTCTTTAAGGGAAGTCATACAAATAAACAAAAACTAAAAATCTGGGATTTTGTTAGAAAACTGACTGCAACTAGTGGCATTAAAAGATGAGGGAAGGAGGTCAGGAAGTGACAGGACTTTGCCAGCCTTGCTGAAAGGAAAAGGGCTCTGCAGAGGACAAAATGTAATAAAACAGGTGGTGGGCCCAATGAGTCCCCCCTTCTCACAGCAGAGGAAGAAAAGGCCTTGTCAATACTTGGCACAAGTGCTTCAGATGGCATTTGTGGTGGTATTGACATCCATGGAGGAGTAGAGGTAACTAAACCTGAGCCTGAGTCAGGTTCTTCATGCTCAGAGGAACTATCAGTTTCATCTGCCATCTCCCAACACATCTCCTAGTCCTCCAAACAACCCTCCCAGGCCTCAGCCTCCATCTTCTGTTGTCCAGACTGCAGCCACACACCTCAGCAGTTTGAGAATGTTTGTAGTTGTTGTCAGGGCATATGAGAGTGTCCTTACTTAACAGGGAGGAAGATGAAGAGGTGGTGGAGGACTAGGAGGACAAAGATGGCATGGGACCACATGATGGCCAACCAAGAAATGCCCAATACATGGCTGGTTTTTGTGCATATCAGCAAGTCATTGTCAGATTTTTTCCTATTTTTTCCAGTCTTTGAAGCATATTACATCTTTTATTTATTTATTTTGTTCATTCATTTAATTTTGATAAAAATTATTGACCTTTTTAATTATTTCATTTATACATTAATTTAACCAAAAATAATAATAATAAAGTAATAAAGTGTACAATAAAGTACAAATGCACTTGGGGATTTACGATTACTCCAGAGCACTCGTAGATCTACGATGTTTTTGGGAAACAGACCGTAATATTAAGATCAGTCGTACGATCGTTTTTACGATCTTCTTAGGCTTACGACGCTTTTGGGAAACGCAGCCCAGGTTTGGTTGAGCTTCTGTTTATGTTCGCTTATCAATGTTTATATGTGGATAAAAGCCTAAATTTAATTTGACTGAATCTAACTGTTCATAAAGCAATCGAGTCTCTTCAGAAAATGTGGACTAAAAAGCTCAATTGATATGGATTAGTTTTACGATCTCTTTATGAACTTTTTGAAGCGTCAGGCTGGTTGTTGCGTAGCGAAGAGTACAGAACGGGAAGTTTCAAACGACATGAGGGTGAGTAAATGATGACAGAATTTTAATATTTGGGTGAACTAACCCTTTAAGATGTTGTTAACAAAGAAAAGGTATGAATTCCAAGGAGGGTAACCTCCCAGATTTCTACAGGATAAAAAAAAAAAAGGAAGGGAAAATTTAAATAATGAAAGCAAAGCAGCATTTTAAGGGGAAGATTGAGAGAGAGCTGGTGGAAAGCAATATATAATTTGGAAAGGTATGGAAACTATTGCTGGCATAAAGAACGATCGGAAGGTGACACTTGAAGGTTATAGATGTGACAACCAGCTTGCACACAAGTTTTATAAGTTGTATCTGAGGTTTGAAACCCACAATTATAAAAAAATATATATATTTCGTACAGGAAAATATGTTAGAATCTAGTCATTTTAATAGGAAAACATGTATTCTGGAATTTTTGCACGCAGAACTATGTTGAAACTTACCTAACATGACCACACTTTTTATACCATTATGACAATAAGTGATAGTCAGTATTATGCAATTAATGAATGCATTACATGAATGATGGGAAGTTTATGTACTGTGATTAGTTGGTATCTCTTCAATGATCATTTCAATGTGCAAATTCAGAGCAAACAAGAAAAACAGACATTGACGGTAACAAACAGTTATTTTTATTCTGTTTGCTGCAAAAGACATGTTCCAAGAGTAAGAACAGCTCCAATACCTTCTCCTTCCAAATAGAAGACGGCACAAACCAAACAATAAGCTTTGATAGTTTGAGATAATAACCAGCATTGTAATCTACACACCTCTGCAAAGTCACAATTTCACATACAGTGTAATTTTAATCAAGAAGTATCAATTCTTGAAGCAGCTTATATTATAAATGTTATATTTCAACTTGATTTAGGCCTGTCTGAGAGATTAGATTGTTAAATATCCTGTGATTAATGTGTTCATTAGCAAGCCTTGTCATTTTCAAATATCTGAATGCATATGCAATATGCTCAACGATAATTCATAATAATCAGTAAATAAAAGATTAGACTCACAGAAGCGGCTACTGTTTTTCATTCTTCTCAACCTTCTTGAAAGTAGTTTACAATGTTTAATCAAAGTGAATAATATGACAATAAAAAAAAAAAAGGAAATACCTGCACAAAGTAATCATGTTTCTAGGAATGAGTGTCACAAACAATTAAATGAAACTTTGCAACAGCAGTGACGCTACCAAGAATCCAAACAGCAACACACAAAAGAAAACCAGACAGAAAGAAAAAGTGGCGTTTTCTCCAGAACATTAGCAGAAGCGCATGGAAAGTCCTAATGGGCTCCGCTCCAATGAGTGTAATTACCAACAGACAAAGACGGCGCTTAATGTCCTCTTGAGAAAACAGAGGCTGAAGCAAGAATGATGTGCTACACAATGAGAGGATATTACATAATCCCACAGGCGTATCTTGACGTTAATCTATTTTCGCCCCTTGATATCGCAAGCAATGATGTATTTGAGTAGAAGGGATGCGTGGTATTGAGATGCTGCCGCATGATGCGAAATTGTGGCTTCAGCTGTCTGGAACGCATTGTGTTCTGTCAACTAACTATTGATTGACTGTAGCAATACAGCATGAAGCGTTCGCTTGGAGTGATTTGGAGAAAAATTGCACCTTAGGTGTTGGCAATGAACCAACGTGAAGGTTTTTGAATGAGCAATAACAAATGATTGTAGTTTCCGTTGACAGTGTTAGTAAGGCAGCGATGATAAATTAGCCAGTAACACGCACAGCCTTCTTTCTGCTTGTTTATGAGTGACTCTGACTAGCTCCATCTCATATATCACAATGGAAATTGTGATTAAAGCGAGAGGCTGTGAAGTAGCGAAAACTGCGAGGATCACTGCAAGATTTGAGTGTAATAGAGAAACCATTCTTACTTATTCGGTATTAATATGCACATGCTTAGACGCCTCTGAAGAATATGTTGCTCTTTGGAACAGCTGCCTAAAGGTGTTCTGATTCCTAGCCGTTGTTATCAGCATAGCACGCAAATATATTTGTGCTGTTTTGTCTATTCAGGAGCACCACGTTTGTGGCATGATGATTTACAGGGGTACGCTTACGTTAAACACCAAATACTCTCTGTACTCTTGGTCGATATAGACGAATGATTTGCGCCGGAGAAAGTGCAGTGTTATCTATCTCTACTGTTCCTGGAACTGTTGTTTTGAACGAAACCATTGTAATCTCGTTTTGCTGACGTTTAACTGCGGTGAGGGCTGAGGTCAGGTTTCTGCCCCGGGTTGGACGCTCTGAACCTTGGAGAGCGTCACGGGCACCTTGCCCTCCCCCGGGGTGGGTGCGCGGGTGACGGGCTGAACGGAGGCCTGGATCTCGGCAAGCCGCTCTTTGAAGCGCTGCTGCAGATGGAGCTCTTCCTTCGAACTGCCCTGAGAGCAGGCAGCCAGAAGTAGCCCCACCGCCATCCCGCTACCACCCACGCAGAACAGCACGGCTCCAGCCAGCTTACAGGCATCCAGTGCCCGGTTAAAGCGCACGGCGCGTCCGTCCACGAAGAGCAGCTCATCTTCTCCGAATGCCTCGAGTCGAGGCGGCGTGGCGTAGCCCACCAGCAGCACAGATAACCCCGCTACCAGAATCAGAGCTCCTAGCGCGAGACAGACCTGACAAAGAGTAAAAGAACAACCAAATTACTCTATTCAACAGCAGTGACTTTAACAGGATGACAGTACTGGCATCTGCTGCATAAGTTCATTTATGAATCAACCTCAAGCTGACCGTCTGATGACTGCACAGAACTAGCAGGAAACTGGGGTCACACTTCATATTAGGTGGCCTTAAAGGGATAGTACACCCAAAAATGAAAATTAGCCCATGATTTAATCACCCTGAAGCCATCGTAGGTGTATGTGTCATTCTTCTTTCAGACGAATTCAATCTGAGTTTTATTAAAAAATGTCCTGGCTCTTCCAAGCTTTATAATGGGAGTCAATGGGTATATTTTTTGGAAAGTCCATCAAAGCGCATCCATCCATGATAAAAGTGCTTGAAACGGCTCTGGGGGATTAATAAAGGTCTTCTGAAGTGAAGTGATGTGTTCATGTAAGAAAAATATCCATATTTAAAACTTTATTGACTAAAATAACTAGCTTCCGGCAGACGGCCGTACGCAAGTCGACTAAAGAGTAACCCTTGAACTTGACGCAGAACGTAATGACGAACGCAGTTGCCTAGCCCGCGTTCGTCGAACCACGAGAGGCGTCAAAGCTTACGCTACTCCTACATCCTACGTCATACACATACATCATCAAGTGACTTCCAAAAAAATACACCCATTGACTCCCATTATAAAGCTTGGAAGAGCCAGGACATTTTTTTATATAACTCAGATTGAATTCGTCTGAAAGAAGAATGTCATATACACTTAAGATGGCTTCAGCATGAGTAAATCGTGGACTAATTTTCATTTTTGGGTGAACTATCCCTTTAACTACTATGTACTTAAAATGTTATACAATTTGCTTTAAATGTAATTACAAATGCACCAGTGGCGGCTTGCCTATATAGGGCGCCGCCCTCCCTGAACCAAACACACAAAATTATTATTTGATATTTATATGATATGATATGATATGGTAGAAAATCATCTAATCATCAAAATATATACTTTCTCCATATGTCCCGTCTGCACATCTCAATTCCAGCTGTGGGGCGAGCCCCCAGGAGGAGGGACTTTGTAGAAGTTTAGCCAATTGCTGATTCAAGATATAAACGTATTCAAGATATGACATAAAATTTTGCCAATCAGCTTCCTCAAATCTAATCCGACAAGGGCACTTATTCAATCGCCCATAACTGCTAAAATCAAGACTGATCTGTTGGCGCAATTTTAACTACATGACAAAGGCGGACACAGTCATCAAACCTAACTCTGTAATCTATAATCCAATGTTCGTTTGAGAAGAGAACTTTGGCAGAAAAACTAAAGGTAAAAGAGCTGGGCCCAGACCAACATGCAGGTTTTTTCACCACATTGATTTTTTTGGTAACACTTTATAGAATAAGGCCTCATTTGTTAACATTTGATAATGTATTAACTAACATGAACTAACAATGAACAATACATTGGTATTTAATGTTAGTTAATACAAATGCAGTTGTTCATTGTTTGTTCATGTTACTTCATAGTGCATTAATGTTGAAATTAACATTAACTAACATTAATACATGCTGTAGGAGTATTTGTTCATTCTCAGTTCATGTTAACTAAAGTAGTTTACTAATGTTAACTAATGAAACATTGTAAAGTGTTACAGATTTTTCTTGTACATAGTTGTCCTCTGTTTCATTTGTTTAAATCGGTCATAGAGGTATCCAAAATGTATTTGAAACTGGTAAATTAACTCATCATAGCTGATTTTATGAAGAACCAGGTGTCAAGGTCAAGGAGATGTTCTTGAACTTTGCCTGTTTTGCAATAAATCATACTGCAACCTGCAACGCTTGCTGAAACTGTTTGATATGCCACAGCCCCACCTAGAAAATTATTCACCAGCCACCACTGCAATGCACCAACATGTACGTAAAAAGTAATTGCATTTAATTAACATTTGTAGTTACACTGCTAACTTTAACAATGACCCAACCATTACCTCAAAACCTAACTCTAACCCCATTAATCCAAACCAAAACCCATTTACTCCTAAACTTAACCATAACACAAACTCTTTAGCAATAAATAATGTAATTGTAGTTTCACAGTAAATACATATTATTGTGGGTATTTAATGTTAGTACATAGTAGTTAAGGTCACCTAATATAAAGTGTGACCAATAAATGCAGTTCTAATCTGATCATGAGGCTGCTTTGGACCGGCTGAAAAGGTCATGGAGGGGGATTTGTTTTCTAAAAAAAAATCTTGGGTTTCACTTTATTTTAAAGGTCCCTTTAACACATTATGTTGACCATAAGTAGCGTTGCACATGTCTACTAACTCTCATTAGAGTGTTAGTAGAGTATTAGTAGACTGGTAGGGTTAGGGTTAGAATAAGTTGACGTACTTTCAAAGTTACTTATTGTCTGAAGTAGTGGTGTTGAAATTAATTGTTTCTACGAAGCATCGCGATGCGTACGTGGACGATTTTGCAACGATGTAGTAATAGACCATAGTCAATAATAGTCTGCAGACATTTCTCTGACGTCATTCGTCACATACGCACTTCTTGCGCTACTAGCGTAAAATGGCAGAGGGAGGCAAAACAAAAAGCAAATAATAAAAAATGCACCCACTATTTTAACATTTACAGCATGAGCGTGTGTGCGAGCGTGTGTAAGAGTAACTGTAACTTAAGTACACTACTGGACAGTTTCAAGCGCTTTCAGTATTTACTAGTGTTTATTAGTTCTAAATGCTCCTGTTGTCTGCTATGTTCAGACTTAAGTTTTGTTTGATGATTGCTTCATTCAAGAAGTGTACTTTCTTAGAGCAGATAAAATAAAAAGGGAGTTCATATATCTGACTGCTTGTATTCATTGACGAAAATATAGCCACGTGCAGTAAAATTGAGGATGCAACATTATCGTGATATCGAATCAAATCGAATCGTTGACGTGATAATCGTAATAATCTAATTGAATCGTGAGACCAGTGAAGATTCACACCCCTAGTCTGTAGAATGTCTGTTGGGGGAGCAATGGAGCATCACAATAAAGAGTTAGCAGATATTAAGCAGACATTCTACTGTACTAATACTCTAATGAGAGTTAGCAGACATGCAGTTGCAAAGTTACTTATAGTCAACAGAATGTTTAAAAGGGACCGTCAAAATAAAGTGTTACCAAATCTAGTAATCAGCAGTTGAAATTGTTTCTGGAAATTATTATATTAGAATAGAACTACATGTGCAGTAGTTTGTGGTAACATGACATCCTTAACTGCAAAATGACTGTAAGAACTACAATTTAAACAACTTTACAAAAATGATAATCCTCACATTTTAGCCTAATAAATTAACATGTTATAAGTATGTTATATATAATTGGTTTGAATAAAAACAGCAGATTTGCAAATTCACTGAAATTCAGCAGCTACCCTAGTTACCCCAGTACACAAAGCAGTGCTGTGCTTACAAGCACTACTTTATTAGTCATCATATGGAGGTAAGAAGAAAAGAAAAAGCCATCTTAACATTTCTAAATAAAGTCTAAATAAACATTAATGTTCCCCCCAAATAAAAGCTCAGATTTGCACAAATCATGTGAATGGCCCCTTTTTATGTAAGAAAGCTAAATTTCGCCAAAAGGCAACGAGTTTGCAGGTATGATAATCATGATTATTTTGGTCAATATTGAGATCGCCATTATTAAACACAACTACTCACTGACACTGAAAACATCATCATGGATTCATTAAACTTGAATAATATAAAAATAAATACAAGTAAATAATCTTGGTTTGAGCTAAACTGAACATGCCACAGCTTGGCAGAGAGTGTGTTTAGGCTTTTATTAAGCGGTGAAAGCGCATTGCTGTAAAGGAAGTGGGTGTGCTCACTGCTCACTGTGCTGGATTTAGAACACAACACAAAATGAGAGCATCATTGCAAAACTTAATGCGGCACAATAATCGTTTAATCTCAATGATCTTGTTTTTATAAATGTTGAAAGCTAAAACTGATTTCGCCCAGCCTTATCTGATCGTCTGTCTTCACATGACATCTGTCTGTCGGGGTAGACTGGGTTGATACAGCGAGAGCTTTGGAGGAAGAACCAAGTTTGTGATTGGCAAAACATTCTGCTAATGTCTTCTGTGTTTCATTAACTGACATTTCTGTCTAAATGTTTGAATGTTTTTTTTTTCCCTGTAACAAACTGGTTGCTTTACATTTCAGTCAGATAGACTGGAAGTGTCAGTTCATGGTCAGAATAAGTTGCAAAGTAAATCATATTTTATACTGACAGTCTGGCTACATAGAAATAGCACATGGCCAGCCTTCACAAAAACTCACCTTCCAGAGCACAGAGCTCCAACGATTAGGCGATCTCTGTGTCTGAAAATCTTCATCGCGCTCCCAGATGGAAGCGGTGCACTCCTCGTAAAACTGGTGCAAGTAGGAACGCACCCCGTAACCCTGGTGACCGCTGCTGAGTGCACCGTGGCTCTGCTCAGCGTAATCCGACCCACAGATCTCTGAGCAAGAAGTCATCCTTCACATCTGCACACACACACAAACGAAACACAGTCATTTAGTTATGCAACATGGACATTTATAAAATGCATTTTCTGCTGAAATTAACAGTCAGGAAATAATCAATCTCAACAAACAGCCTTCAAATTACAAGTACAGATGCACCGATTGCACTTTTCTTGGCCGATTCCGATTTCAGGTTTTTTTTTTTGTAAGTGTGACCTACAGTACCAATACCAATTTTTGCCGATTCCGATTTTCTTTCAAAGAACTATAATTGTCAGCATATACAAACATCTACTTTTCTTCATGCTAAATGTTATTTTCATAAAAAAAAAAGAAAGACCGTACTAATTAACAAAAAAAACGAATCGAACAACAGCATAAATAAATGCAATAGAATAAAGAGATATGAAATAAACCCGGCTTTAAGTTTTTCAGGTGGGTATACAGTACATTCAGGTAAGAAATACTACATAATTTAAAGTAATCAAATGTAAAATAATACTGGATAGTCTTCATTGTAAAGAGTAATGCTTACAATTAGTTACAAAAGTTCAAGAGCAGAGAGTGATTTTCTTTGTCTTTTGTTCTCTTATTAACATGACAGACAGCAGCAGGAATATTAGACTGCTGTCACTTTAAAGGGATAGTTCACCCAAAAATGTATTCCCCCTAAAGCCATCCTAGGTGTATATGACTTTCTTCTTTCAGACACACAATCGGATTTATATAAAAAAATATCCTGGTTCTTCCAAGCTTTATAATGGTAGTGAATGGCGCTCCTGATTTTGAAGTCCAAAAACGTGCATCCATCCATCATAAAATATATCCATACGGCTCCAGGGGGTTAATAAAGGCCTTCTAAAGCGCAGCGATGGGTTTTTGTAATAAAAAAAATTCAATATTTAAAACTTTTTAAACGAAATAACTAGCTTCCGGTAGACGCAAGTCAACCTGAGCCAAAAGAGTAACCCCTGACGCGATGTATGACGTAGGATGTAGTAGCGTAAGCCTACAACAACATCTTAGATGCATTCTAGAGGGTCAAACAAATAGGGCTGGGCAACAAACTCAAGCTCCTCTTCTCTTATAACGAAATCCTCTGAAATTTTTCTTTAAAAAATTCTTGTTTTAGACTTTGAATTCGTGACCGGTGTTTGTTTTGCTCTTTCCTCTACACTTCCTCGTTCATGTTCAGAAGTTCCTCTTTTTCTATCCATAAAGAACGCGCAGCTGTTGCCTGTGCTGCTGGCAACAAAACGGACCGGTTCGAAATCGGAAAGATGTGAGACTGACCTGCCAGTTACCGGTCCGGGCCGATCATGCGGAAAATCGTCCAATTCCGGACCCTGGCAAGTAGATTGGTGCATCTCTAATTACAAGACCATGTAGTTTAAGTAAATTAATGAATACACAAATAACTGACTAATAATGGGCGGGGCAACCTGTCACTCACATGAGATCGACCAATAGCAAACCACAAACGTTCAATCAATTCCTCATGGACAAAATCTTTTCCTGTTCTATTTTTGTTGTTGTTGTTGTTCCAGTAGCTGTTTCACTTGGATATAGGCTATGTTACAGTAGGGAAGAAAAGACTATCACAACTTCTGTTTCATGCCGACAGTCACACTGGTGTGCAGAAAAACAGTTCTGATCTTCTGTCATATGCTAGATGTGTTCAAACACCATATGGTTTTCAGTGTGAGTTATTTCTGTTGAGGTTCAGATATTAGCATTTTTAAAGGATGGTTTGCGTGATGGGAGCACAAGGGTAAATAAGGCAGTTAGCTTCCAACAGAGCGCTGTAATTAAATCACGACTCAGTGTGTACCTGCTGAAACCCATGAGGAAATGACTCAGCTGCCCTTCAGCATAGCTCTCTTTTGACAATATCAGTTGTTTCATTTGAATATTTAAGCCCATTTTGTAATTAAAGTCACGTCATGCAAAGATACAGAAAATGAAGCCAAATTTACCCATCGCCAGTAACATTTTAACACCATTACTTTATAACAACATAAGCTAAAACGTTTGGTTATAGAGAGCATCAGTGCCTGTCACTTTTTTCAGTGGTGTTGGTTCTGAATTTTTTTTATATACATTTTTGTTCCATAGGGATTTAAAAATATATACATATATTGGTTTAAACATTATAATCCATGAACCAAACCAACTAGCTACGAGATAAATCACAACATTACAAACTTTGACTTTTAGCAAAGACATAAATATTAGAAAATCAGACAGAAAGATAAATACAAGAAATACCTACAATCCCATGAAGCATTGTGAACGACAATTGAGGTTAAAACAATGAAGAAATATAGAACTATTGATTTAAAGATGTTGATTATGTATATAGAAACAATATATTTTGACATTTATTGTAAAAAAATTCATACAAATATTTAAGAACTTCGGGAGCGTAGGGAGACCAACTCAATTACGTCATTCGCAGGGCTTCAATTGAAGTCAGGGAGGTGAAGTGTTATTTTGATTTCCTTGTCCTGATTATCTGATTGGTGGAGATTTCTTTGCAGAATCATGAGTAATGTAGTTTCTCACAAGGAATTCTGCTGTTGAGCACGAATATATATATGTATAACAAAAATGAAATAAGGTGGGCGGATGCCTTCAACAAAAGCAAATACCACTGAACAACCTCGTAGCTCGCAGTAGTTCTGCCTTTGACAGTATAATATTGTTTTTAAAAAATCTATTCCCAATGGAGAAAATAAATGGGATATGCATTTCCAGAAACAGACATTTGCTATCTAGTTGGGCTCCATAAATGTCATGATCAAGTCTTCTTGATACAACAACTGTAACCACCGTCTCTGGATGATAGCCTATACTTCAAATGAAAATGCATACCTTCTGGATTCTTTCTTAATATCATACATCTGATTCATTATAAATTATATTATTATCAGTAACAAATAATAATTGACCCGAATTTGTCAATGTCTTTGAATTTGGTTTGAGAGCATCTGTGTCAAGCAAGCTGTAGGTTTTCCTGTGATGAAAGAGCAGTAAAACGTCAAAGACGACGTCATCCCAAGCTCTTCATGTCATCTGATGTTCCTGAACAACTGAGACACTCTGTACCCGACAGGCGACAATCCCCTCATTAGAAATCTGAAAATATATTAATAGCTGCTGGCATGTCCGATGCACCAACGAATGTTTTTAAAAACGTGTCGTTCTTATCCAACAATACAGCACAAAACAGCATTTTACACATTCGATGATATTAGTAGATTAATCCAGCAGTCACAGTCTTACCCATCAAATGTGTCCTTCGTGACAGACATAACAACGATGATATCTGCAATAAGAGCTGTATAACTGACCTCGAGAGGCTTTGATAGATATGTGTTTTGCGCATAAAATATAAAAGTAAATATACCTGTCATTACCGGGCTGGAGCGCGATCGCTGCTCTTCACTCTTCACAGCCGACGACTCAGTGACGCAATGCGCATGCGTTAAATCCACAGAGGTGGGAGTCTATTCTGATCAGATGCTTCTCTGAGTCACCTGAAAAAGTATGTGATGCATTTTTAATGAGGTTTAAATCCCTTATCAAGTGAAAGAAGCTGATCTGTCCTTACTCATATGTTACTCCTCGGAATACTAAATCATAATCACTATACTAAAGGGGAGGTGATTCCCTTCAATCATATTAAATATCCAGAAGAACTAGGTTGGCTATTTTTTGCATTGTGATTAAACCCATTTTAAGCTTTTACAAATTTGTAATTGCACCATAATTGCATAATACATATCATATTTTTTTCATATGTAGGCCTATATCAAAAGGTAGCCTATAAGGTAGGCTAGAAAAATGCCACATTTTATTTTTGTCATGCAATCAAAAATTAAATAGTTTAATAAAACATTTGCATGTTATGCTTTTATTTCCCAGCATTATATTTAAAAAGCTCTACCTATTATGAATAATGAGATGATACATTTGATATATTAGCAAAGTCACAAATCATAAAACGTACTCGGTTACTAACGTAACCTCGGTTCTCTCTAGAAGAGGGAACGAGTACTGCGTAAGTATCTTACGCTAGGGGAAAATCCCTTTTCCGCGAGATATTGAAGCCAAAAAATTATCCTTAATTTTGTATTATTGTAAAACGCGTTGCGGCAGCATACAGACATAGGCAAGACGGCTCGCGTGCCTATTGGCTGTTCTGCGGCAACTGCAGCAGCCTATCGAGCGAGGCCTAGCGTGACGTCAGACCCAATGAGGGTGCTTCGCGCCCGCTGCGTCACGTCCCGCCGAAACGGGCGTGGCTTAGGCCTATAAATCCGGCTCGCAGGCAGCTGATATCTGGTTTTTCATCGCCGAAGCGAACCAGAGCGTGTGCATGCACGGCAAGATACGCAGTACTCGTTCCCTCTTCTAGAGAGAACCGAGGTTACGTTAGTAACCGAGTACGTTCTCTTACGAGAGGTCTCTCGTACTGCATAAGTATCTTACGCTAGGGGACCCAATGTAAAACAACGTGCGTGCTGGGATCTGACACCAAAGACCCAAGGGCGAAAGCCCGGGGTTCATATAGTGCACAATCACCAAGGGAACTCACAGGGAGTCCGGGAAGAGGGAGGGGCGGAACTGCGCTCTTCCACATATAGCAGCGTCCCTCAGATACAAATTACATCATACAGACAGGGCGGAGTACGGCCTGAACTGATGGAAAATTGTGGGTCTTATTCATTTGCCCATAAGCATTTTATGGTCGATCAGCGAACAGTGCTCAGCGAGCAGTGCTCAGCGGACTCAGTATTCTGAACCGATAGCATCAGAACAGACAGTACTGGTTTATTTAGACCGACAACAGCCTGGCCTGTAAGGCGGGAACCTCTAGGTTATAAAACCTTATAAATGTAGACGGGGAGGCCCAGCCTGCCGTCATACATATATCTTGCAAGGCAATCCCACTTGACCAGGCCCACGATGAAGCCATGCTTCTCGTGGAGTGCGCTCTGACACCCAACGGGCACTGCATGCCCTTGGAAGTGTACGCCAGCGCAATGGCGTCAACTATCCATCTGGAAAGGCTCTGTTTCGACGTGGCTAGTCCCTTGGAACGTCCGCTGAACGAAACAAAGAGCTGCTCCGTCTGTCTGAAGACAGATGAGCGAGACACATAAGCTCTTAATGCCCTGACTGGGCAAAGGAAGCTCACATCTCCTTCCTCGTCAGAGACCGGTAGGGCTGACAGGGAAATGACCTGCGCCCTAAACGGTGTGTTGAGGGATTTTGGAACATAACCGTGCCTAGGTTTGAGTATAACTCTTGAGTCATTAGGCCCAAACTCCATGCACGTTGCACTTACTGAGAGCGCGTGTAAGTCCCCTATGCGCTTCACTGAAGCGAGAGCCAGAAGAAACACTGTCTTGAAAGACAGGTGTTTAAGATCAATCGTCTGTAAAGGCTCGAATGGGTCACCTTTCATGGCTTCCAGTACCGTAGAAAGGTCCCATACAGGGACTGAGGGAGGTCTGGGAGGATTCAGTCTCTTAGCTCCTCTAAGGAAGCGGATGACTAAATCGTTCCTTCCTATTGACTGACCAAGCGTTGTTTTTGAGAACGCTGCTATGGTCGCCACATAAACTTTGAGCGTGGAAGGGGACCTGCCCTTTGTCCAACAGCTCTTGTAGGAAGGAGAGAACCTCCGTCACCCCACAGTCTGGGGGCGACACGCCACGAGCTGTGCACCAGCTGGAGAACACTGACCATTTAGGAATAGAGATGTCGCGTAGACGGAGCTCTAGCCTGCGTGATCGTGTTTAACACTCCGCTTGGGAGGTCAGCGGGTACCCGTTGATGGCCCAAACATGAAGGGACCACAGCTCTGGGCGCGGATGCCAAATCGAGCCCTTGGCCTGAGAGAGGAGGTCCCTCCTCACTGGCACTGGCCATGGGGCAGTGCTCGCTAGCTGCATCAGAACTGGGAACCAGGGTTGGTTTTTCCAGAACGGCGCTACGAGTAGCACTGAGCATCCTTCTTCCCTGATCCGTTCTATCACCTGAGGCAGGAGAGAGACGGGAGGAAAGGCATAGAGCAGGCGGCGGGGCCATACATGAGCCAGCGCGTCCCTGCTCTTGGAGAAAAATTCCAGACAGTGAGCGTTTTCTTGAGACGCGAACAGGTCTACTTCCGCTCTGCCGAATTTCTTCCACAGCAGCTGGACTGTCTGTGGGTGTAGAGACCGCTCGCCTGTCGGAACATTGTTCCTGGACAGTCTGTCCGGTCCTACGTTTAAGAGCCCTGGCACATGCGCTGCTCTCAGCGAGAGCAGGTTGCGCTGAGCCCACACCAGGAGGCGTTCTGTCAGCCTGTGCAGGTTTCGGGACCTGAGGCCGCCCTGGCGATTTATGTAGGACACAACTGACATGTTGTCCGAGCGGACCAGGACGTGGTGTCCTCGTATTTGGGGACAAAAACGCGTCAGCGCGTTGTCTACTGCCAGCATTTCGAGGCAGTTTATGTGTAGAAGCTTCTCCCGTTCTGACCATTGGCCGAAGAACGGTCTGCCCTCGAGCAGCGCTCCCCATCCCGAGGTGGATGCGTCCGTAGACACTACCTTCACACTCGAGGAAGTCCCCAGGCTTTCAAAGAGTTCTCTGTCCCCCAGACAGATAATATCTTTCCTGGGCACAGAACTGGACTCGCTGTCTATGATAGCGCGACTGTCACCACAGCGCGTACTAGACATTCAGCGCGCAGCGAGCTCTTCCGCTGATTGGTACCAGTCGTTTGCTTTCCAAGGTTTCAGAGCTGCGATGCATTTCTGATTGACCTTGAGACGAAGCAGACCGGAAGCCCACGCTCGGCGCGGTACTCGCGCTTTCAGCCAGAACTGTAGCGAAGCAAGCCCAGCTGAAGTACTGATGATGCTGAGGCCATGAGACCTAGCATCCTCTGAAATCTCTTGAGCGGGACAAATGCGCCGCAGCGGAAGAGCTCGCTGCGCGCTGAATGTCTAGTACACGCTGTGGTGACAGTCGCGCTATCATAGACAGCGAGTCCAGTTCTGTGCCCAGGAAAGATATTATCTGTCTGGGGGACAGAGAACTCTTTGCCCAATTGACTCTGAGACCCAGATTCTCGAGGTGATTGAGTAAAATGGTCCTGTGCTCTATGAGCTCCGAGTGAGATTGAGCTAGAATCAGCCAATCGTCCAAGTAGTTCAATACTCGCATGCCTTGTAGTCTGAGGGGTGCGAGCGCTGCGTCCATGCACATCGTAAAATGTACGGGGTGCTAGGGACAAGCCGAACGGTAGGACTGTGTACTGATATGCCTGGCCCTCGAAGGCGAATCTCAAATATCGCCTGTGATGTGACGCTATCTGTATTTGAAAATACGCGTCTTTCAGATCTATTGACACAAACCAATCTCCTCGGCGAATCTGCGCGAGGATTTTTCTGGTCGTGAGCATTCTGAACTGTCGCTTCGCAAGCACTCTGTTCAGTTGCCTTAGATCTAGTATGGGTCTGAGACCCCCGTCTTTTTTCGGTACCAGGAAGTATCTGCTGTATAGCCCTCCTTCGCTCTCAGCTTGAGATAAAGGCTCTATGGCCCCTTTGCTCAACAGTTTCAAAATTTCGGCTCGAAGTAGGTGTGCTACTTCTGTTTTTACCGTGGTTTCGATGCGCGTCGCATAGCAGCGAGGGCGTCGGCGGAACTGTAGCGAATAGCCTCTTTCTATAATGTCTAGCACCCACTTCGAAACCCCGGGTAGCCTTGCCCATGCATCTGCACGAATGGCTAGGGGTTGAATGCGAAGCGCGCTCTGGTCGCTCAGCGACAGAGGGGCTTCGGTGTGCTGCAGCATAAGCGTCGCGCTTATGACATTTGAGGCAGGGGGCACGTTGATAACAGCGGGCAGATTGCCCGCGCTCGACTCCTCTGCGGTGGTCAACCGAGAGGGGGAGGGCTGGGCGAGTCCCGTAAGACCTGTCATGTCTATGTGTGAATGTGGGCCCGGGATAGCGGGCACATTTACAACACTGAGGGCATTGTCCGCCTGAGCAGAGCGAATGCACGTTGGTTTCGTTTTTACAGAAACCTTGAGACATGCAGAACGTAGTGTTTGTGGGCACTGGGCAGTGGGCACATTTACCACGTTTAATACGCAATCGATCTGGGTCGATTTCATGTGCGCGAGCCCTGTGTGACGGGCTGTGTTTGTGTGTAGGAATGAGTACTGGGCAGTGGGCATTTTGTCTACACTCATAACACCATCGGCTGTGGCCGGGACGCCAGAAAATACACTCTTATGGGATTTATCTGGGTAGCCGTAAAAGCGGCGTTTGTGTGCAGGCAAGCGGGCTGTGTTGCCGACTTGTTTACCGCAGAAAACACTGGAACAGTGGCATTTACTGGAACTGAACGAGCGAGAAGTTGCCATAGAAACAGAGAGCGTCAACATGCTGGCGTTTGTTTGCAGGCGTGCGTGTATTACAACAGGCTCGTCCACTGCAATATTGACATTTCCAGTCGCCTGAACTTCAGAGGGGAATGAGAAATGTGTGAGAAATGGAGGTCGGTCCAGCCGCAGCTGGACAAGGAACACTCTCTTTTCTCCTTTCGCCAGTGACGCACGGAAACCATAGAAACGGTGTTTGGGTGCAGGCGAGCGGGTTGTACAACGCGCTCGTTTGCTGCAAAATACACATCTGCAGTCGCCTTTTCAGGGAACTGACAGAGTCTCGGAGAAGGATGCCAGGTGAGTCCTCAGAGTCACCATAGGCAGTAACTAGCTCGCAGTGAGGGCAGTCGCCGTCAGCGAGCGCAAGAGCTGCGTGATCCTCAGGAAAGGGGCGTCTTGAAAAAGATTTCGGCGGGACGTGACGCAGCAGGCGCGAAGCACCCTCATTGGGTCTGACGTCACGCTAGGCCTCGCTTGATAGGCTGCTGCAGTTGCCGCAGAACAGCCAATAGGCAAGTGTAAAACCCAACTAACACAGTACGTTGTGACGACGTCGTCAGTTAGTCGTCATTTGGTCAGCATGACATTACTTTATGACAACGTTGTGAGGACGTTGTGGTAAAGTTCAATTTTTTATAATCTTGGCTATCGTTCCAGAAACGTCGTGGGCACGTGACGCACGTCCTCAAAAGACGTCGCTAGTTTATCCCAAGGAGAACGTTGTAGCGACGTGGTCCAACTTAAAATCTTTGATGAATTGAGTAAATGTTCCATATAATATCCAAATGGCATATATGATATATATATATATATATATATATATATATATATATATATATATATATATATCACTAGGATAATACTTGTAATTCAATTTTCTTAAAAGTTATCTGGTGACCAGTGGACCACGTCTCTACAACGTTCTCCATGGGATAAACTAGTGACGTCTTTTGAGGACATGCCCACAACATTTCTGGAAGGTTAGCCAAGATTATAAAAAAATTGAACTTTACCACGACGTCCTCACAACGTTGTCATAAATATAAACATTATAGGCCTATAACGTTTATATTAAACGAGAACCACACAGAGGTTGAGTGTTCGTAAAAACAAAAACAAAATTTAAATTATAAAAGTACCACTTCACCTGGAGGAGTGGCATTTTGCAGATATATGAGCGGGTCGAAGAACTTCAAAATGAGTTTTAAATTCATGAGATTTTTATTCATTTAGCCTAATGTGTTAATTCTAGATGTTTATTTATATGCAGAGTTGCCATGGAAACGGTGCAGCAAACACAACTGACAACCCAGCTAACACTAATACGTAACTGTTACGTAACTGCAACGTAGTCTGGTGACCAAACTTTCGTCATCAACCAGAAAAGTGAAATTCCCAGATACGTTGCTACAACGTAACTTTGTGACGTTACCAGTTAGTAAGCACGACGTTGTGACAACGTAACTTTACAGACATGCGACGTCGAGACTACGTTGTCAGTTGGTAAGTCATGAAATTACCAAAAAGTACGAATAAATTACGTAACTGCGACGTCGTGTGTTAGCTGGGAAGCAGCAATCTCCCTCGCTGTTGTTTTCACTGCTTTCAGGTGAGTTTAGTCTCTAAAATCACACAAATAATACACACAACTGTTCCTGACACTTTTCTTACGTGTTATTGACACACATCTGTTGAATTTAATAGAAATAGTTTAGTGTCTTCGAAAAGTAACTTTTAGGCTAAGTTAACCTAAACTCTTATACAAGTGTGGGCTTTTATTTATCAAGTCTTTATGTGTAGACGAGATTTTTTGTTAGTTTTGTAAAGGTTTTGCTGTCAGTTGAATGGGTGATTGGAAGTTGGCTAATTTATTTAACAAACTGATATTTAACACAAATGTCTGTGCTGTTAATCGATGACGTCACTTACACAGAGCGCAAAAAATGTCTGAAACTAGTTCAAATGTGTTTTGATCTTTCATGGTAAACAAATATTGATAAATGTTCTGTTATTTTAGCAGCGACAAAATAACCCCTTAACAACAGAGAGAATAAAGCTCCACGATTTCAACATTTCTGAAGAAAGCTGCTGCCAGATAGGAAACACAGGTGAAGTGAGGAAGCTTATTAAATAAACGTATGACTGAATGTATGACTAAATATTGATAAACGTCATATCCATTTTTCCCCACAATATGTTTTACCTATATCACCATGCATCTGTTTTTTCCTTCTTTTTATTATCTCAAATTTAAAAAAAAATATTCATTTAGGCTAATTTATTTTAAGAAGGCTTTGGCATTCAAATGTAAGTGACGCTAGCCTATATGAGCAATATTCAATGAATTATGTAAACCTAAAACATAAATTCTGTCATCCTAAGAAATTATTTTCTGTATATTCTTCTTTCTCTTTTCTGCATTTCACCTTCTTCTGTACTTTTATTAAACATGCCATTTTCTGCAAAAAAAATATAATAATAAAGAAACTGCTGAATCTTTTTATTTCTTTTTTTTTAATGTCTCTATTGTTTTTGCTCCAAATTATAGAGAAGAATGTCAATAAGAGTATTGACAATATCAGTGATAAAATCATTAACTACACCCATCCCTAATGATAAGACATTTTTTTCAATAAAAAAATAAAAGTTGGTTACATTTTTCATTGATTATGTTTTTTTAATTAATTAATTGACGTGTTAAATTGCTGTACTCATAACTTGTTAACACTTTACATGGTTAAAAAAATTGTTAATGTTCAAAATGTACTGGCTTAGTAATTGTACAAAGTAACACTGAATAAATGCTGATTAATAAATGAAAGCAGTGTGGTTTTGGGCCATTTTCTATTTAGAATTTAATAGGGGTTTGTATTGGTTTCCATTACAATTGATCCCTAAATGTAACTGAAAACAATACAAAGTTACGTCGCTGGAACGTTATTTGGTACGTCGCACCGACTAATATGGTCCTTTTTATGTTACGTCCTCGCAACGTGACAGTTTGGTCCTTGAGACGTACTCATTACGTTCTTGCGACATACTATAGCTGTGTCCCAATGTGAAGGCTGCATCCTTCGAAGGCCGCAGACTTCAAGGATGCAACCTATTCGTCTTTCGAAGGACACATCATGTAGCCTTCGTAGGATTTCCTAATTGCGCAACCAGGTGTTCCCGATTACTGCTCCTGGCGCCAAGCAACGGTGAGGACAGCTGCCATTCTGATCATTCATTTGATATAATTGAGTAAACAGCTATGGAGCCAGAATTGGCTATTACTGGAGGATGGTGAGGATGTTTCAGCCCCGGCGCTGCCGGGTCATGTATTTTCGGCTTAGCCAAGACCATGGCCAGATAAATTAAGCTGGTTTGCTGCGTCCCAATTCAGAGGCTGCGTCCTGAATTGGCGGATCACACTTTAAAGCTACACTGTGTGATATTTTCCGCCATCTAGCGGTGAAATTGTATATGACTACCCAGTGAATATTAGTTTCTGTTCCTTTCAATTCCGAGGGTGTTTTAACTCCTACGGTGGCCGTATTATTCCAAGATTAACATGGCTTCCAGTTCGACTTCGTCCATGAGTGCTCCTTCAAGTGATGAGGTTACTTTAGAAAACTATTACAAAGTGCATTTAGTTATTTAGTCAGTTAACATGTAGGTTACGAAAAGCAAGTTAAACATGCTATGGTTAGACAAGCAACTATAAAACGTTGAATTTATAGGCTGCAAATAGGCTGAATTACCCGTCGAGAAGAAAGCAGGCAACCGCGGCGTCCGTTTTAAAATCTTTGCTCCTCAAGAGCTCTTTCCATATGGGAAAAGTTACTCCAATATTGACTTTGGTCTTGCTGATTTACCTGTCGCGTTGACGTTTTAATTCTCTCTTTCGCTTCCTCTGCTACATGTCCTCGAAAATAGGCGTGATCCTCCATCTTCAGCAATCTTTCAAATCTGCCGGCAGTCGTGAGTAATCTCCCCCTCACATTCGTCACGTTGTCACTGAGTGTAAAACGTGAAAGGCGAAGCTTTTTTTCAGGTATGGCCCTCTTTGGCGAATGTATTTTCAAGATGGAGGCGCAACATAGCTGCCACCATTCGAGCGACTCGCACTTATGTATTATAAATGGCAGATTTTACGCTTACGAGAATACTTTTTTTTTTCTTTTTTTTTTCAAAGGTTCAAATGTTCACAAATATCTTACCTTGATGCGATTTTGTAGGCTAGTATATTCTTTTTATTATGTACACAAATGGACCATGGTGAACATACAGGTTTTCAACCCTGTTTGAATATAAAACCGAATATTGAATATTACTCCCGCTCGTCATCGGCAGCTGTCAGTTGCCAGGCGACTAGAATAATTCCTCCGTAGGCTAGACCGGTCCGAGCGCTTCAGATGCGCCCTCTCATATGGGACGCAGCTGTAGTTTTTCCCCAATGCGGTATTAGTAGTTATTAAAATTACTTTTTTTCAGAAATATACTCTTTCTATATATAGAAATATCTCAGTGACATGGCAGCCGTCGATTGAATCAGCCCTGCAAACCTGTTGGTAGACAACTTAGTGGATAGTGGAAATATGCACTCAAACACTCTGGAGACCATCCCAGATGATGTCCCACCAGCAGAGAGGCCTTACTATTGTGTACTATTGGTCTCTATTGTGGAGGCCATCAGTCCAGCAGCACCAGCAGGGTCTCCCTGCTCAGCTCAATAAAAGTCTACATAATTTTTTCTTATTTTATGTACTGTAAATTTAAATGTTTATGTTGATTTTGATATGTTTAACGTATGTTGGAAATAGTTGGAAAAAGTACTTTTACGTAGCCAATAGAACAAATGATTTTAATTTGACAATTTTATTTGAAAAATGTCATTTGTTTCATGTAGAAATGATGACTGTCATTACAAAAATAAACAATGTCCAGAACAATTCATTCTCTTTTATTTACACATTTAAAGTTGTTTAAAAATAAATAATATACAGATTTTTCTTTCCTTTTAAAAAAAATAAGTGGAAAAAAAGTTAAACAAGAATATATAGAAAATATATATATTGTTCAATCATTCTCTCAAGAAGAGAAAACAGCCTGTTCATCCTCTCCCTACTCTCCTCACCTCTGCCTCTCTCTGTAGTTGCATGTCTTCTCTGTCTCGCCTCGTCCTCTCTGTCTCGCCGCCTTCGTGCTGCTGCTGCTGCTGGTGCTGGTGCTCCTACTGCTGCTGCTGCTGCCGCTGGCTCCTCCTCACCGTGGGCACCCACCGCTGAACTCGGCCCTGGTGTGTCCTCAGGGATTGAGGCAATGAGGACGGGGGGTTGGTGCAATGCCTCTGTCCCAACACCTCATCCATGAGGACAAACCAGGGCCAAGTTTCAGCAGTGGGTTTCCCACTCACACACTCACCTGTCCCAGGACACTTGCAATCCTAAGACAGAGCAAATTAACCATGGCTTGTTAACAACAACAGCACAATACATTTCAGCAAAGACGCGTGTATAAACTCTCTTACTCTGTTTTTTTTTTTTTTTTTTTGCCTGTAAGGGAGTTATGGTTACCCTCCCCAGCAGACCCATTTTCTCCAGAATTGCTCTAAAAAAATCAGAAAAGGGTACTTATGAAAGATATGAACACAGAGGTGCAATCTTAACATTAGTGCATTGTTAACACTGCAAAATATGACACATCAGGACATGCATACAAAATACTTAAGAAATCATATTTCTGGATTCTCAAATTTGGTTAAAACCTTTATAGACATAGCTTGAATGACAGCACTACAAAAACACATAAAAGTGAAACCCCATTGCCTTATCTACTGCTTTTCTTATTGTTGTGGGCTTTATAGGTTGAGTGGTATTTCTTATAGTACACAAGTGAGACAGACTAGTGCAAATATTACAAATAGGTTGTTGTCTTGCCTCCAGTTTTTCGCCCCCGTAAAGAAATGGTCATTTTCAGACCGCAATTTGAAGCCACGCAATGGTGACGAAGGAGTTACGATGAAGTTTATAAGAAAGAAAAACTTGTGGGTTTTAACTGTGGTTTCGCTAGCTATTTGAGTAAATGAAAACATAATTCTTACATTTAAATGTGAATTTGCCGTCCACCACCGAACTCTCCGCCGCAATTTAAAAAAAATAAAAATGCTGTCGTCACCGGCGCACAATTACTTATGGGGTAGGAGGATCCATTTATGTATCCTTCCTTTCACGGGGAAACGAAGGGTGCATTTGGCGTTGCTTTTGAATCAGGGAAGCCTTCGTTGCGCCGCGATGACGCAACCGGCCTTCGAATACGGCCTTCTAAGGATGCAGAATTGAATTGGGACAGCCTTCATCGCGCCGCGGTGACACAATCGGCCTTCAATGCGACCTTCCAAGGGTGCAGCCTTCGAATTGGGACGTCCTTCGTCGCGCCGCTGTGACGCAATCTGCCTTCAAATACGGCCAATCGGCCTTCGGAGGATGCAGCCTTCGCATTGGGACACAGCTACTAAAGTCGCCACAACGATTATGGGAATCACAAAGTTACGTCACTGGAACGTTATATGGTACGTCGCTACGACGAATATGGCCCGGTCCGGTTACGTCTTCACAATGTAACTGTGTTAACTGTGCGTTCACACCAAACGCGAATAGCGCGTCAAATTCGCGTCTACTGCGTCTAGTTGGACACTTTGAATTTTGAATCCATTCGCGCGTCCAGAGCGAAATTGACGCGTGTAAAAAGCTAAAGTTTGAAGCGAAACATTGACTTAACACTGAAATCACTCGCATCAGAAGCTCTATTTGCGTTTGGTGTGAACACAGCATTAGCTGGGAACCCAGTGAGGGTTATTAGTAAGCACATTAACAGCTATTTACTGATTAAATACTGTATGTATCTTTAAGGTTTTATGATTCAGATAGTATCATAACAGTGACTGTGTTCATTTGATATGTACTGCCCCTTTAAGAGTTACGTTAAACTATAAAGTTTTTTTGGGATGTACTGGCAAAAAATAAGGTGAGTTCCATTCGACAGGGTCCCTACGCAGTGTTCACTGCTCCCTACTCCCTGAACACGGTAGTTGAAGTGGACTTCGCAGACAATAATCGCTCATTTGGAATGCCCTGCAACGTCATCAAAGAAACGCAACAACGGGGTCGCACAGATTATGATATAACTTAAATTTACTTTACTTTCAAATTTAAAATCATATAATAGGCCTATATATACAAAACACGTAGCCTATATAATAAATAAAAATCATAACATTGTATTAGTTTATTAGACTACTTTATGACTAAACATAAGTAGCCTACTGTAACGGTCATTTAATATGAAAATAATTTTTGATTTGGTTATCTATATATAAATGTGCTCTTAATATGGTCTTAATAATTGTAGAGGTCTCATCTCTTGCGTTTTCTTTCCCACCTGTAGCTGCATAGCAATTAGCAAACATTCCTGAGGTAAATTAAGTAAAATAAAATAAAAATGACTGCACCTCAGCTGCTTCTCAACACTTTTAATTTGTGTAGATATTCATACAATAGAATATGGAAATGTAACAATCATCACCCCAACCATTCATAAATGCTCTAGTTTGTATAATAATAAAAATATTTATGAATACTCAAATGCATACTCAGAGCCATTAGAAATTTAAATTTTAAATCTCTTTCAACGCTCTGCTCTATGGTTAGTTCAGACTGGTGATGCGGTGCACAATGACAGTTAGTTGATTTTCGCTCTCCACTTCCTGTGAAGTGATGTATCGATGTTCCCTTATTCCCTACGCCGTTTGCAGTGCCCTTCGAACTGAACATGTCTGTTCCCTTCGGATTGGAATCTCACTTAAGATGGCGAAATACCCTGTGAAGTCCACTTATAGTCGAATGGTACGCACCTCGTGTCTTTGCCCAGCATGTATGTTCCTTTATTGTTGATTGTTTATTTTTTACTTATTCCCACCTCTGTGAATATAGGTGAACTTCTGATTGGAGAGAGGGGGAGAATTGCCGATCGTGAGAGAGAGTTCCGAGTTGTGAGAGTTTTAAAGACTAAAAATAGCAAATATTACCACTGAATTAGTGTGTTAAACTTACATCTAGTGGTTTGAAGACTTGTGTTTGTTTAGCTTGTTTTTTTATACTCTGTAAAAGAGTTTAAAGTAATGTTATTTTTCCTCTGATCCTGCTTCCCAGCACAGCACAAAGCTTTGTTCATTCTTGAGACTGAGAGTGAGAAACAAGACGGCTAAACTGGCGTTTGACTGCAAATAGTCATCTGAGTTTATTTCATTTTGAGGACAAGACTGATTTATGTGACTGAGTTAAAGCTCTGGGGTCCGGACCAGGCCACACTCCTATCCACACTCTTATGGGGAGGGAGGGGGTCATACTGTCCTGTCAACACATGCCTCATGCAACAAAAATAAAAATGCAACTTCCAACCTCTGTATCACTTCTATGTGCAGACTCTTCTGTAGGCCTTTCTGTAGACGTGTGGACAATTAGTTTTCACTGTTATGCTGATGATACTCAGCTCTATATTTCTTCACGCCCTGACGAAACTTACCAGTTCACAAAATTAACGGAATGCATAGCTGATATAAAACATTGGATGACTAGTAATTTCCTACTACTTAATTCTGAAAAAACAGAGATTCTAATTATTGGACAAAAAACTTCCTCACATAATAACCTAGAATACTGTCTAACACTTGATGGCTGCTCTGTCAAGTCTTCGTCGTCGGTTAGGAACCTGGGTGTGCTCTTTGATACAAATCTTTCATTTGAAAGTCACGTGAAAGTTTACAGTATCTGTAAACTGCATTTTTACATCTTAAAAATATATCTAAATTACGTCATATGCTCTCATTGACAAATGCGGAACAATTAGTTCATGCGTTCATGACATCAAGGTTAGATTATTGTAATGCTATTATGGGTGGTTTCCCTACACGCTTAATAAACAAACTACAGCTGGTCCAAAACGCAGCAGCTCGAGTTCTTACCAGAACCAGGAAGTATGACCATATTAGCCCAGTTCTGTCAACACTGCATTGGCTCCCTATTAAACATTGTATACATTTTAAAATATCGCTGATTACTTACAAATCACTAAATGGTTTAGCTCCACAGTATTTGAGCGAGCTCTTAACACATTATAGTCCTTCACGTCTATTGCGATCTCAAAATTCAGGCCAGTTGATAATATCAAGAATATCAAAATCGACTGCTGCCAGTAGATCCTTTTCCTATTTAGCACCAAAACTTTGGAACAGTCTTCCTAACATTGTCCGGGAAGCAGACACACTCTGTCAGTTCAAATCTAGACTAAAAACAAATCTCTTTGACCTAGCATACACATAACACATTATATACTTCTATAATTCAATGTTAGGCTGCATAGATTAGGTCAGCCGGAACCGGGAACACTTCCCATAAATCCTGATGTACTTGTTACATCATAAGAAGAATGCCGTTTACGCTAATATTAGTCTCTCTGTTTATCCCGAGGTTTACCGCAGTCCGCTGGATCCAGGCCGTATCCAGATCTGATGAAGGACCTGCGCCTGGACACGACGACAACGCAGTCCTGAAGTGTCAACTAGTCTCTCCCCTGTGAAGGCCTCCTTCCCTTCCCTTTACCTCTGTACAGATAAAATGTTGTCGGGATAATTCTGGTTCACCCGGCTACGTGGAAGCGAAAAAATTCTGTATTATAAATGTTAAGGCCAGACAAGCAGTTTTTTGAGGGTGGTTTGTAAAGAAGGACTACATGCCTGTGCACATATTCAAACGTGCATACCTATAGACTAAACACGTAACACGCATGTGCACGCCATCACTTAAGGGTTTTCTGCTAGAACGGTGTTGTGTTAGCGGCCCCTAAGTTAATAACTAATGATCGTTGTGACGGAAGTGAATCAATCAAAACTAACTTTAGCTGGACAATAACTTTATTCTAGAGCTGCTGTAAAGCCAAAACAATCTCTGTTACTTTAATTTCCTATTATCACTGTAAAGCTGCTTTGAAACAATTTATATTGTTAAAAGCGCTATGTAAATGAAGGTGACTTGACTTGACTCGACTCCTACAACTCATATTGCAGTCAGAAATATTAGGTACACAAGTGTAAATCAATTTAAGTTATTCTTCCACACTTACAGATATTGTCTCCAAAGGACAGTCATCTGAGAGGGTTTCTTCACTCTCCTGTGCATTGGAAACTGATGGGTATTACAAAGTGTTGCACTTTCTTCACTTTTGATGTAAAGTTAGAAAAGTCCACTTACTACACATGATTCAGCCACCACTGGCTTGGGAACAGGTACAATTGTTGGTGTATTGTGTAAAACTGCACAGAAGAGGAAAGCACAATTTCATTACAATTAAGTACACTGGAGAAAAATGTGATCAATAACTCATGGCAACATATTTTTACATTAACTACCCTACAAGTCAAAGCAACTACTCAAGATTTAAGATTTGATATGACTGGACCAGCCATTTGGATTATAGGCCTACTTAATTTAATGCAGCAACAAATAATTTTCCAGTGTACTAAGAGAATTTAAAGCTAATTTACCAGTAATGAAGGTGTTGCTGCTACTGGTTTTGGGTCTAAGGAAGAGCTGACCCCAGGGATGCCCTCCACAATGGGTCGGTTTACATTCAACCCAAGGGTCAGCTCTTCTGCCGGGGTGTAAAATGGGGGTGCAGGACCACCACCTGTTTTTTATTTTATTTTATTATAGACTTTGTCTTGGTTGCTGTTATAAACAGACATGCACATCATTTAACAGTGCCTTTTTTAAAGAGACTAAGAACATATAAGTAGCCTAGTAAAGATTACCATTTTGTAGAATATTATTGTACTTCACTTTTACTTGTTCCAATGTACTAGTGGGTAGTGGTTCTGACATTAAAATGAACAAAGTAATTATGAAATTAAAATACAATACTGTAATAAGTGATAGAAACATTTAACATGATCACCACTACGGCATTTCATTTGTCTGCTACTTTTTGCCAGCCCTATCTCTTTGTTTTTTCTAACTTTGAGGCATTTCCTGGCGTTTTAATTAAACATTAAAATTCTGCATAACCTTCGACTACTAGCTCTTCCTCTGCTGCGGAAAAAAACTGGGCGCGCTCTTTGGCCATGATGAGTAGCCAATAGCAGTGTTTCTGATCAATATTTCTACTATCGATACATATTCCCTTTTAAAACAACGCATGAACGTGCAATTATCTCAGATAACTCAATCCAGCGATACTAATCATAAACAACAGGTGTATTTGAATAAACTAATTAGTCAGATCATGGTTAGCCAGATCATGGTTAGCCCGATGATATCATCTTGGATGTGTCATTTGATCTCGGATGTTTTAAGCAACGTACGAAGAACGGACCCCATGAGGGTGAAACTAAGAATAATAGTGACAGTACGCCCCCTTGCACCGTAACAGATGAGATGAGTGAGGAAGGGTGGGGGCTTTGGAAGCGGACAAAGAGCAGGCGAAGGGCTGGGAGAAGACAGATAGTCAGGCAGCAGAGACCAGGAAAGAGTCTATGGAGGTAGCAGCCGATGATGGGAGGAGTAGCCATGTGATGGTGACCCAGAGCGCAGCCAAGATGAAAGGCCACGGCGGATTCAACGGAGGGAGGAGCCATGATGGAGTTTTGGCTGACGACATCCGGGAGGCGACTGACAGAGAAGCCACCGATGGAGGTGGAGCCCTGCTGGCACTGGAGACCAAGGCAAAGCCACTGCGATGAGCATCTGAGATGGAACTAGAGTGACCGAGGACTGAGGCAGACCCGGTGTGACCGAGGTGGAGCCGGAGGGAGGGCGGAGTCCGCTGGAGCCAAAGGGGTGTATAGAAGGTGCACAGCGGGTGGGTCAGCTCACCAAGGTGAAGCCAAAGGGACGAGACAACCCGATGGAGCCCCAAAGCCGAGGGTCTCTGGTGGAGCCGAGAATGGGAGGAGCCAAGGCGAAGCTGACAGGTCGACAGGACGAGGTGGAGCAAAGGGATCAGGGGCCGGACACATTGCACATTGCTTCACATTGCAGCAAGGCATCACCGGTGAAGACGAAGGGCTGCAGGCATTCAGCAGAGGTGGGACTGGAGGACTGGTTGAGCTTTGCGGTGGTGGTGACAGAGGTAAGCTCGACGAGATCAATAGCGGTAATTCCAATTCCCAACAGGTTAACGAAACAGTCTCAATGCTCTCTTAGAACAGCGATGATGAAGAACAGACAAATGATTCAAAGTGGGATAGGGTGGGAAGCAGTAACTCCAGTTGCCGGCTCACACCCCTGGTCAGACTCACAGTCAGGATGTTTATTGGCGCAGTAGTCAAAAGGCTCCTTCGTCGCGGCGGGCGAAAGCTCTCCATCTGAGGGGGGCTCCGTGGTGTGGGGTGATTGTTGGCTGGGCTTGCTTGATAGGTGAAGCTCTCTGGGGGTAGACACTCTCCAGACATCTGAGGACAGCCTCCTTCCATGTGTCCCCTTTGATGTCTGGGAGGTCTGCTTGGGGATGGTAATTTGCCCCGATCCAATAGAAAGATTTTAAAGTCTCATCATCAAAAACTACACCACACTGAACTAAAGCCTTAATGAGAACCAACAAATGAGAACTAAAACACAGGCATATATACTATACTAAGTGAAAACAAAGATGGTTGGACTAACAGGTGATACAAACGAGGGAACTGATGAGTAACCATAGAAACAAACTAGAACACAATGAGTAACCTTGGAGACAAACAAGTGGCGAGAAACTGAGAACAAAGGAGACGTGTCTGAAGGTAAACAAACTAAGAGGCCATGAGGGTGAAATTAAGAATAATCGTGACAACACCAATTAGATTAATGAAATGGTTTTATTAAATTTTTATGAACAAATTAAAAGTGGTGATGAAAGTAGCACGGAACTCATTTGTTTTCTCATTGTGTGTTTATTTTTATTGAAGGAATTTTCGGGGAGAAACAGCTGAGACCAAGTTGATACTGAAGTAATATATGACTGAGGACTGCTTTCTGTTGAGCTATGAAAGAGAAACCTTTGAGAAATATACAGCTTTGCTCTGTACATGTCGAGAAAGAGATCTGTGTAACTCATCAGGTCAAAATATTTAAAAAAGAATCTGCTTTTGTGTCATTGCATTTCACATAGAAAATTAGACTAGATGAATGATGTTTTATTTCAGAACTTTGGAATGCACTGATAATGGCACAGGCTATTAATCAATATTCTGTTATTAACAATGTAAACGCAAGAACTGGCTGATTAATTTTCTTTTAGGCAACTTAACAACTGCAGTATTCCCACAGACTGGTTTCTTTTCTGTAACACTAGTGAATTATTTACATTCTGAACACTGATTGTTTATTGTGGGCTTTTGGCCAAACACCATCTAATGACTAATCAATAGTCCTCCTTTCAATCACATTGTACAATTCCATGTTTCACACTGTTCTCAGTCTCAGATTGATCCTGGCTGTAATTAATGTGTCAAGTTGCTTGTCTGTGCACTTACCTCTTTTCAGTCTTCTTTTCTGGGCAGTTTTCTTAGTTCAATAGTGCCCAGAATGGGTAACACTTTAGAATACTGTTCCGTCATTAATAAATAACTGCACAGGAACAAATGAGCAATGCAATATTAACATTATAGTAATTGCTATGACCTAACAAGAAACTCTGATTAACGAATTAGTAAGTAATTGTGCTCAGTTGAATGTGGTAGTTCACTATTTAATCAGTAACTATTGTTTTTTCATACCTCCCAGAGGACTATACAGGTTCATAATTAATGAGAGCAATGCACAATGCATATATAATTCTAAAGTGAAGATCGTGGTAACTACAGTAATGACTCAAGTGTTTTCTACATCCTTCTAAAATAATTACTAATTATTTGGAGGAGTATTCTAAAGTGAAAAGCATGATAACTCTCTAATAAACACTGATTACCATAGGGAGTTATCATGCTTTATGTTGGTGTTTTAGGATAAAGGCCTGTTCATAACAAGAGCGATAACTAGGGATAACTATAACGATAACTATATTTGTGCAGTGTCCACACCAATGTACGATATTGTATTCTTTTATATTTAAAATGATTTGTAAAATCTTTATCGTTAGCATTATAGTTATCGTCCTTTGTGTGAACGGGCCTTTACCATTCTAGAGAAGTGTCAATGCTTAGGCTGAAATGTCCAAGTTCTAGCTTCGCTTTAATAAAAAAGCAACAATTATGTGAGTGTTATGTTATGAACGTAACCATCATATTTGGACTGCCAATACATAACATCATGTGGGTGAACAAAAGTATTTAGCTTGCTCTTGTGGAAAGATGTCCACATCATTTTATTTAATTGTTTTAACTTGATTTAATCAAATTATTTGGACATGTCTAAGTTTAGTTGAGTTTACCCCATCATATGAAACCATGTCCATGTATCCATCATATGAAACCATACCCATGACTGAATCAAGTTAATTTTTTTTTGTGGTTTTTTTTTTGTGTTTAGCAGATGATTTTATTTGAAGTGATTTACAGACGAGCAATTCATCATCAAACATATATCACTGATTCTTGAGAGTCGGGACAAAACATGTCCCACATAGAAAAGTCTAATTTATAGCAAAAATTAAGAAATTCATCATGATTGACATACTTACAAAGTTAAATCTAAAGGAATTGTATATACCTATCTGATTTTTAGAATTACCCGTTTTATCTTTTTGGGGAAAATTTGTTTAAATGTATGGTCACAATATTAACCATCCCAAAAAACTTTAAAAAAGCTCTATAATTGTGAAAACATATATACAGTATCAATTAAAAAATAAGGGGTATAAATATAAAAAACAATGCATGAAGTGAACATCAAACAATATTTTCCATAAAAATCTGCCTATTAAAGTTGTGGCCTCAGTTTCTGTCAACTCCGTCAGATTTTTCCATAAAGCTCTTTAAATCAGGAAATAGCATGGTCAGCTATATCCCTGAGGACCCCTTTTCATCTCCCTGCCTGTGGTGAATGCAGCACTACCACACATGCTCTGGTGCGTTTTACATTTTTTTTATATTTTAGACAAACAATGTCAATATTCCTATGGTCACAGCTGCACCATGTCAATACCATCTTTCTGTTAAGATACTTTTTTTAAACCGTAGTGGATTGAATTTAAGCATTTTAGTGAGGTTATTGGGACAGCTAGCAACTGAGGAAAAACTATAGCTGCAGTGTACAATACATGTTTTGGCGGGAAAATACATGCCCTTACGTCAACTCCGTCAGACGTCAACTCCGTCAGGTTCTATGTCTGACGGAGTTGACCTGTAAGCTTACAGAGTTGACAAATCCACCAATAACCTCTTAATGTGCGAATATAATATTATTTGTGAATATAGTGAAGGTGAACTGTTATTTCAGGGTTTTATTTACACATAAATGCACATACATAGCATGCATTACATTATTTAACCATACACATCTGACTTGTAGAGAATGGGCAGGCAGTGGTCTGCTTATTATTGTGTGTAACTTTGCCAGCACTTTAATATATATATATTTATATGTAGAGAGAGAGAGATAGAGAAATGAGAAGCCAGTGTAGGGCTGGGTGATATGGGCAAAAAAAAATATCACGGTAATTTTTTTTAATATCAGTCGATATCGATAATTATCACGATAAATGTCACATCTTTATTTCTTTCAAGTTTAAAGGCAGATTTTTGCTCCTAAGTGAAAGTTGTAGAAAACAGAGCGTTAATTGTGGTTTTAAACTACTCTTTATTGTCAGAACATATCATGACAAACAGGTGAACATTTCACAAATTGGAGGTAAAACATTCAAACATTTTTTGTCAACACCATCAGTTGTTCCGTCAACACCGTCAGTTTTTCTGTCAACACCGTCAGATCTTCGTCAACAGTGTTGGATGTATGAATGTTTTTGTTATTTTTTGGGAAAAACAAATATTCTTCCTTCAGTTTATGTTGTTTTTGTAATAAAGGACCATCTGATCTACATCCTCTTATGTTTTATTTATTTAAGGAATTTGTTTTTACAATATTGAAATTAAAATCAAAGTTTGAAAATGCAAATATTTAGAAATCTGAGTTTTCAGAATAGTGTGACATCACAACTTAAGTTTATATATTGTAATTTTTTTACATATCAGAGTAACTAAACACTATTACAATATACTTCAGAACTTTAGATTCTTGTTGGATTTGAAGAATTAAAATTGTATACTTTTTAGTGTGTCTGACGGAGTTGACACAAATCCAGTTCTGAAGGGAAACATGTTTATTTGTTAAAAATGTGTTTTTATTTAGAACCTGTTCCTTTACATGGTTAAATAGATAAGACCTTTCTCTGGAGAAACATTATAACTCTAATTGATATAGTGTGTGTTTAAAAAAAAAGTTTTTTAAAACGTGTTTTGTCCCGACTCTCAAGAATCAGTGATATACATAATCATTTTTTTGTTAACTTTTGACATCCAGTTGATTTTGCGGTCTGAAATGTGTTTATGCATCAAATATTTCCAATTTCATGGCATCTGTTCGGTCATAGCATGTTTCCTCATCCCCCACGGGGTCCTCGCATCAACGCGCATGCACAAGCCATTGACTCAGTACAGAGACTTGGAAACTGCCAGTAATGTTTTTATCATGGGAGCTTCTATAGCAACCACTTAACAATCTGTTGCTCCAGTGAAGCTGCTCCATCGTAAACTACACAATGGATTCCTGGATTAAGAGTCCTGCATCACCTTTTCACAGCATTTTACAGCCGTTCTGACTTTTATACAGCAGCTTATATTTTTTGTTGGGTACAAAAGGCTTATGAGCTTCATTTGAGCAGATTTTTTTATTTTTATTATTGTTATTATTATTATTTTATGAACATGCTAATTCTTCTGCTTGTAATAAAAGGTTTTGCTGTGAACTAGTACCTGATTTGTATTTCATGGCTAATTTTATTTTATTTCTATTCTAACATGCTTGTTAACATGTTCTGCTTTCAATCTCAATACATTATAGTGTTTAACAGTGAATGAGCACCTGGCAAAGAGTCTGATTACAGTGAATGCACACCCTTCCCAGCATGCCCAATTATTCAAAGTGTGTCTTTCCTGCATCTGTAAATAATGAAATGTTTAAACGTACATGCGTATAATACAGGTCTGAAATAAATTATATTCACTGGTGTGTTGTTTTGTCTGCACAGAAGCCATCTCTCTCTCTGCTCTATCTGTGTGTGGACAAGCTGTGCCTCTCTCATACTGTTTCTATGGTTACAATCACACAAAGGTCACCTTCTGGAAGTTGCTTGCAAGCCGCATGCGCCGCATGATGACAGTTCCATAATCACACTTGCAATAACAGCTGATAAAACCAGACTTCATTAGTGTGAGTGTGTGTGAATCACTCAGATGTGTTACAAGAGCCACTGCACTTCATTATAAAAGCACTTTTACTCTCACAGCAGTTATATATCAGCACTACATAATGATTTAAAAATACATAGTAATCTGTTGTCAATCATGTTATGAATGCAGTACAGCTCAGGAAGAAAAGAACAGAGAACATCTCTGAGGATCATGATGTAATTGTGTCCTCCATATTAACCTGCTGGATAAACAGAGATTTTTGCAAAATGCTCTGATAGTCTGTCATTGCATTACAGACAGTGGATGATATAGTTCATGAATTCAAAATGCACATGCATCTCACTGTCCCTGTACACTGATTGCTTAAACAACATTAATATTGCAACAAAAAAAAAAAAAAAAGAAGAAGAAGAGGAAGATCTGAATATACTGGAGCAACACTGGAGACACCATCTGCCTCCTAGTGGTTTATTTTGACATTTCAGATTTCATCACACTTCATGAGCGAAGGAGCAACAACAAAAGTGGAGCTCCCACACATCTATAAATCAGCATATTTTTATTTATACACATTAATAAATCCATATAAAGTGACACTTCAGGATTCCTGACCATTCCATCAGTCAAGGACTCAAACAAAATGATCTCTTATGTAAATGTAACCAAAAAACACACAACTCTTTATAGCCAAAGGCTTTTCCTCCCACACTTCATACAACAAATGATATGCTCCTTCACCTGAGTCGCTGTAATGGTTGGGTAATCATTTAATAACCAATCCCTGGATGCTCAGTAATCAGGTTACCACCCTAGACAACCTCATCTTAATTTCAAAATATCTAATGATAGTTTTGATTGGTCATCTGTCAGCTCTCCATGCTGATGTATGGAGTTTGCCTTCATTAGCCTTTGCCTCACAGAGAGAGTGTTACTGATGTGCAGACTGTTCAATTCATCACCACACACGTCTCTTACCAAGCTGAGCATCGGAGAGCAAATGGAAATATTTTTTGAGTTGGAAGAGATAGAGGTCTTCTAAAAAATATATATAGTTTAAATTTATATTAAATGCAATTACTTGGACTTTACAGTGTTGTTTTGGATATTACTGGATCTTACCGCGGCCTTTGATACAATGAATCATAGTATCCTTCTTTGTCATTTAGAACACTAGGTTGGCATAAAGGGTAGGGCCTTACAGTGTTTTAGTTCTTATCTTAAAGACAGGACTTTCTCTGTAACACTAAGTTTTCTTCTTCCTCAGCTTCTATTATTAGTGGGGTACCTCAGGGTTCCGTATTGGGCCCGTTTCTTTTTTAATTTATGTGCTTCCCTTAGGGAGTATTATTAAGAAGCATAATGTTTCTTTTCATATTTATGCAGACAACACTCAGCTCTACCTACCTTTGAAAACTGGAGCTGGACTGTCTTGATGACACCTCCTTGATTTGGAGGTGGTCTTATCAATGAGCTCGGTAAGCATTGTCCTTTCGCCCCAGTTAAGAAATATGGGTGTCATTCTTTACTCTGAACTTTGCTTAACTAAGCAAATAAAATCTGTTGTTAAGAATAACTAATATCAGTTATAAATTATCTCTAATTCAAATAATTTTTGTGTTTTCATGATTTGGAGAAAGTGATTCACACCTTAATTTCTTCGTGATTAGACTATTGCAATTCTCAGTTCCTCCTCAGACTTCTCTTTCACGCCTCTAGATGATCCAGAATGCAGCTGAAACCCTGTTGACTTTGGCAAATAAATACAATCATGTTACCCCAAAATAAGCCTCTCTTCATTGGCTTCCAGTCTGTTTTATGATTCATACAAAAAATATATATATTTTAAGGTTTTTAATGCCCAATATTATGTTAAATACATTATTATGCCTTTTATACATGTCGACCGTTTAAGATCTTATAGGGAACTCTTGCACATCCCTTGATCTCATCTGTAATTAAAGGGTGAAAGAGCTTTCTCAGTTGCTGCCCCCTGCTTTATGAAATCAGCTGCCACTGGACATCTGCACTTTTACACAAGGTTATTAAATCTAGACTGAAAATGTATCTATATTCTCGTTTTGAGTATTAATTCATGTTGTTTATATTATGCTATGCATTTTATTGTGTTGTAAACTTACTTTTGTTTAGCACTTTGGTCAACTTTGTTGTATTTAAATGTGCTATATAAATACATTTTCCTTACTGTTTTAAACCACTTAAATAGGGCTTAAAGCCCATGTTGCAGGTTAGAATACCCAGTAAGCCAATGTATAGAAAAATAATGTAGGAAATAGATTTAAATATAAACATATACTTATAAAACGCTATTTAGGCTTCTGGAGTCGTTTTTGTGAGAAAATTTTACTTCCGCATTTGAAAACCGCCGAACCGGAAGTGACGCAACATGAGGTAGAGCGGTCAAAGTAAACAATAGGAAAGCAATGGATCGCAATGACAGCTCGGAAAGCTGGGGGAATTGTAGCCTAAATGTTTACTCGTATGATATATATAATTCATATAATTGATATATATGATGATATCATATAATTATGAGCCTGATATGAAGCCAAGTGAGCAGGACAGGCCAGGGTTAGACAGAACAACGGTGAGTTGTGGTGTGAGGAGAACAGGGCAAGAGAACAGTGTTAGCTTATAGATGTATTCACATTAGCCGACGATATGTATAACACTATGCTCAGATCACAGTACTGTACAGATTATTATCATCATGTATCAGGCAATAGCAAAGCTAGTATTTAGACCCTTACCTGCATGTGCTGTGCGTGTCAGCCATTAGGAGACAGTTTCCAGAGGAAGAGGGACTTTATAAAGGCTTTGAATTGACCCATTTGGTGACGATGAATACAAAAAATGATCACAATCACAACTGTCTTACTGTATAAAAACGTTATATGTAGAAACAGCCAACACAAACATTAAAGTCGGTTTGTACAGATTGAAAATGAATTATAGAACATAATATATTATATTTATAATAATAATAATAAGTGTTGGCTGCAGACTAATAACAAACACATAAATGCATTACAAGTTTATGTAGGATATGTTAATGAATTAAATTAAGACAGGCACATTTTGTAAAACAGATGTACAATATGTGATCTCTGACGGATCCGTGAGCGTCATGTTTCCCGCCGGCGGCCGAACCACATGCTGATGGCGGACCGTCACCGCGGGCGACCCGAAGAAGGAGCCGGGACAGTGTCCACATATCGCCGGGATTATAATCATTCGGTCTATGAACGCTACACACTACCGCGTTATTCAAAGCAAAAGCAGAAGCAGAAGTGAAGTCCCGTCTCTTACCCTGCACAAAACGCACACAGGCACGGAAGATCGCACCGTCCTTTTATTCGGAAACCTGTGGACTCGATGCCCTGACAGGCCATAATTCACAATCATTTACCACGACGATGATTAATTGAAATACAATAAGCACCGAAAACACACTGAATCATGACCGCTCCAACTGAATACCAACCTACTCCGCACTGAGCGAACGCAGAGCCGGCGAACGACTCCCTCATGTGGCGTCATATGACGCGATGGTGAAAAAAAGCGTTTTTTCAACACGGTCAAGGAAACGGTCACTTTTTCTATTAAATTTGTGCCCTTATGTCTTGCAAAACAATTTTTAATCCTGCATTTACTTTTCATATGGTATTTTCATACAAGGTTATATTAATAAAAAAATAAAAACCTGCAACATGGGCTTTAAGCAAATTGTTATATGTAATTTCATAATTTGTCAAGGTTTCTGAAAGCATGGACCAAAGACGCAGAATGAGTGGGAACAAATAAATAATTGTTTATTAATTGAGCACAGCACAAGATTGGCTGAGGAACAGTCCAGACAGAAGGGCCGACGGGAAACAGTGACAGGACAGCTGAGGGTGACTGCTGGAACCAACTCCAGAGGACAACAGGTTGAGTCAGTGACCGGGCCAGACAGATGGTTGTGGTGAAGACAGGGCAAGGCACAATGAAGCAGAGATCTGATTCTTGCTGCACACAGACTCTCAACCAGTCTAGCTGCCAGGCAGAAGGAACCAGCAGGCAGGGAAGCTCAGGGAGCAGGCAGAAACCAACATGAGACAACACACAAGACAACAAAGAATACAATAACAGAGAGATATGCAGAGAGATTGTTTATTAACAAAAAATAAACGAGAGTAAAATAAAAATTGGCCAATTAAACTAACACCAGAAAACAAAATAAAGCACTGACTGACAAGACCATGTACACAAGCAAGAAAAGCTCACACACAATACATGCAATAAACCAGCAAACACATAAGGGAAAGGAGCACAATATAAAGGGAGCAGAGCTCATGAGGAATAGGTGAACACTATTAGGCCAATGAGGACCAGACAAGGGCTGAATCCGAAATCGCTCCCTATACACTCAGATAGGTCATTATTGCGAGCGATAGTGATTTAGATTAAAGCTAGCGAAGTCAGATCAATGTGATAGACAAAATTATATCTGGTTGATGAGTATGATACATTTAGCAATATAAACAATAAAGAAATGATAGTAAATAGAGATTCAAAACGGAAAGCTATACGGAGCTTACAGACGCAAACCTCATGGCAGCCAGACAGCGAGGCAGACCAGAGCAATCGATGCAACCGATTGTGTAACTACTGAGACAAATCAGACACAATTATTTGTTATATTTAACAAATAATTTTTAAAACTCACTCTGGGCTCTATTGTCCCATCCCCCCAACAAGGGAAAGAAGGGTCTTGGTTACCATGACTACAATCAGATAAGTTGGTTTTATTGCTGTTTTATTGCTCTTTATTGCTGGTCACGTGGAAAAAGCAGAGGCCATAAAGACCCACAGCCCTTAAAACAGACTTTCCTGCATTCATTTATGGACAAACTGATCTGTAAATGAACATGCACCCCAGGACACTGTGTGAATGATTTACTGTCTTGTGTAGAGTCTTTTGATACTATTATGTCTTTGATGCTATGTATTTTATGATAGAACCAACGGTCAATGTAACCCCACCTGTATCGTATCTCCTATCTAATTAATCCTCATTTAATGACTCACACTTTAGTGTACATCGCCTTCTCACAGAATGCAGTGTGTGTTTGTTATTTCTATCTGAGTATAAATGAACACAAACAGCAAGGCCTAAGTCTAACCACACTTGAGACAGAGCCATAAATCCTCCCTTCTTATTGGTCGAGCCAACCCTGAGAGGTGGGACCTTTCTCAGACTTTAAATGGCCTCTGCACAAACTCTTCCCTCTCTTGGCCTTATCAGTACATTCGCAGAGCTGTCCTGCGTGGCAACACTAGGCCCCGGGCAGCAGGCCTTGGCCCACAACCAGCAATGTACTCATTCAGGAGAGAGAGGACTCTCTCAACCAAAACAGAATCAAAGGACAACATCAGGAGTGTGGCACAATGTCTTCATTCAATGCAGAAGAAGTCCATCGCAACTCCAACCAATTCTTCCGACTTCCTCCCTTTTCCTGTTTGCTCTGCGAATCCTCTCCGGCACAGGGCCGACAGGCGACAATCGGCAAAAAATGTACCTGTGCATGTATGTACTGTATATGTGTTTAATTTAGTTATGTTTATGATTCAGTTAATAAAACTTGTGTACAATACGTATTTGGTTCTGACTCTCTGCTTGCAACAAAGTTTATTTTACGATTTAGATTTTGACTCTTAGAGGTAGCCTACTGTACAGTAAGAAAGACATTTCCCTCCACCGGAAATGAACATTAGAATTAATAAACAATTAACACTGAGTGTTCATGGGACGAACAGGTGGATTGATTTTTAATATGAATTTCACTACATTAAGTTAATTCTATTAACTGATCCAAATATTCATAATCAATTATAACAAGTTATGATTGATTATAAATATTTCTTTAGAGCTAATTTGCAACAATTTTGTTTGAGCATTTTGTTCATTTAGATTATTTTCCTGACCGACAACCGAAGCTCAATCGATCATTAACCATTAAGATTAGAATGCCAAATTAAAATTAAATTAGAGTAGATGAGTGTCTGTGACTGATTTTTTTGTGACACTAATGCATTGGTTTTCTTTATTATTAAATCCAACTGATCATGCAGGAGCCTTACGCGTGCACACACAATGTATCATATATTCTAGCGTTGCTAACTTGACATTTCAGACATTTATCATTAAACTAAAATGCAGTCAACCAAACATAAAAGTTACACTGCTCAATTGAAATGTTCCGCTGTGCAATCAGAGTGCCCAGCGCCCAACCAAACACATATTTGCGAAGGATGTGGCAATCATAAGATGCTTTCTGCGCTCGTATATGTCCAATATAAAGCTTGTGTTGAGGAAAATTAGGTCTTCTACATTACTATGATTGGATAGAGGTGTCATTTGTGTTTTGACAACATTTAGCTCACAAGTTATTGATCCGTGGATTTCGAATTTGTGATTATATTGGCAACTTTACTGAACTCCTCGAACATGAAGCACTGACCGTATTTCTTTATACTTAAATCCAAGTTCAAAATAAAACTCAATGAACCATGACATTGTTAACATATGGAGCTGTCTAAAAACATGGACAGTGTGACATTGAACAGGAAGTGTTTGTCCGAACTCACAACACGTTTTACAAGAGAACACAAAAGTTTTGCGAGAGAACGCTTTGAAATTTTTTTTTTCACTCCGATTCCATTTTTTTTTCTTGCACCACCATGTCCCTTTAGTGGCTCCATAATAGCTTACATGTTTGTAAGAAGTAATGATAAAATAATATGATTAAGTTAGCAATAGCCTTTTATTGAGACTTTCTCTTTAGTGCAATCTCTGGACACTCACACTACATAGACATTTTTAACTGTAGTCCCCAAAAAAATTAATAAAACAAAAATCATTTTCTATATGAACTACATTTGTAATGTGTTTTTTAATAACCTAATAGTTCAAGACTAAATAAATAAATAATAGTGTTATATCTTTGACCCCACAATGGAATCTTACATGTCGTTTATGGTAATTTAGAGTCACAGTATACTGGATACATGGATACATCACTCGCTCTGTTCTCAGCAGACTACAGTATTCTTTAGTGCTGTTTTCTTTTTCCAGATGAAAGATATAGAAAAAAAAATCAATGCAGACTGACTCTGAGAACTTATGTTATCTAGTTTGAATACATCTCTTCACTCCACTTATACAGGGAATTTGATTTGACCAATATCATAATTCTGTCTATACGGAGTTTAGTCAGTGCAATATTTCCATTAAAACATAATATTGCCTTTTCAGGGAAAAATCAGCTCAGTCAGTCAGTCAGTCTATGTCTGTATTCATTTCATTCTAACCTTATTCCAGAGCTGCAATAACCTGCTCAGAGTTTCAGACGGTACATCATTTACCCGGTGACTCTCAGTACGATCATGCTATGTTCATTTCCCCTGGCATTGTTAATATTAAAAATAAATGTATTGATGTGGGAAGCAGCAGTGTTTTGGTGGGAAATACATTGTGAGTGATGCAGATCCAGAGGCCATGCACCTGTTTCTGATTGGGCTTCTGCATGTATAGCCACACATCATTTATCATGCAAAACAGTTCACGCTGCTCCATCAAAAGATGGCTAATAATGCGTTGGGCCCGATGCATGGCTGGGCGGTTGTTTTTTTTCTTGTTAAGTCTCTTTATTTGTGTTCTGGATAAATCTTATTTTTGTGTTCTCTCTTTATTTCTTTGTCCCCCTTTCATTGTACCTCCTGTATCTTCCCCTCACCCCCTCTCTCCATCTTTTTTTATTAGACCTTTTATAATTGCTCATTTGTTTGAAAAGGCCTCAGTTTGGGGATTACGGAGGCCAGACAGCATCGTGATAAGATAAAGGGACAGGCAGCGGCACACGGCTCATTCACCTAACAAAAGGACCCTGGCACGAGTCACCACAGCGTTACCTAGACAGCGGGTGCTCGGCAACAGACACTCGTGGCTTTGGCTGAGCTCTAATTATGCCTGCAGCTGATGCTGTGGCCCAATGAATAGAAGCAGCTATTTGCTGCTGCGTGCCACTGTTTTCACAAAGCCAAAGTCTGCGTCCATGGACGAGTGCTTGTGCACCTGCCTCTCTCAGTGGTCTGAGGCTCTTTTCTTACACGTGTGATCTCTGCGGGTCTGAAGCAGACCAGGAGCTTCTAGGAAGGTGACAGGGGAAAAGGTTTGTGTTCATGGAAAAAGCCGGTCAAAATATCAAAAGTGAAAAGCTTGGAAATGTCTCAGTATATGATTTTTTTTAGCAATCTGTTATTTGTTGTAGTTTATTAATACCTCATATGTTTCATTAGAATGGGTGCAATTGATATTTTTCATTTTTGCTGCTGTACTATAGGTACTACAGCTGTAAGAGGTGAATGCAGTCTTGTAATTACAGACTGTAATTTGAATTGTTATTTTCATATCAATTTAACACATTTCCCCCCAATTCTAATTTTTCTTAATTTTCCTGTATACAAAAAAATACAGTAAATGTATGCACACATTACAATAATTGGGGGGAAATGTGCATTAAAATAATTTCAGTATGCATATATCTCTTTGATGGCACTTTATATTACAGTGTCTTTATTACATGTTACATGTACTTATTATAGTGATAACAGTATAGTATGCATAATTGCAACCAAACCAAACCCTACCCTATAGTAACATGCATTTAATTCATAGCAATTACATGCATAATGCAATGTAATTGGGACACATTAAAATATCATATTTTCTTCATTCAGCATTTACAATGTTTTATTTTTTATTTTTTATTTCAGGGCCTGAATATATTTTCATGATATATAGTTTGCATGATATTTTAGTTCATGTAGTCCAAGACCTCCAATATGAACCTTCTGTAGGGGCCTGAAAACATCTCACTGTTTCACAAGTTATTTCAGATTGAAATGTTGAAAATTTAAAATGTTTCAAAAAAAATAAAAATAAAAATAAAAAAGTCTTTTGAATAATGTTTTGTTGTTATTTTATGTTTGTATTTTATAACATTTCAGCTATTCGCCAACACACCATTTCTAATTTTCATCCAAGTACTAAAATAACTAAAACTGAATAAATTAACTTCCTGTGCGTTACAAGTGTATGCAGGCAGGAAGACTGTGACGATTAAGTCCACTGGAGGCAAGTTGAGGGGAGAACCCAAACGCAATATATTTACAAAACAAGATAAACACAAAACAAAAGCATGACAATGCATGGAAAACTCTAAACTAAAACAGGAACACAAACCAAGACTAGAAAACAAGATACTAGAGCCGGAGCATAAAACAAACAATACTCAGCAAAGACACAGGGAAAACATGAGGGCTTAAATACATACAGGACTAACGGCGAGACAAGGGACACCTGTGAACATTTAAACAATCAACCAAGAAAAAAACACCCAAAACGTGACACAGACGAAGACACAGAAGATTAAGGTTCCAAACACACAGTTTACTTATAATCCAAATGGGTAGCGATCCAAACAGGTAGTAGAAACACACAGTGTTCATAACATAACAGTGAAAAGAAGTGCAGGTGAAGGAACAACTTTAGTAAACATAAATGAGGATAATTAATAAAACGTACTCGGTTACTAACGTAACCTCGGTTCTCTCTAGAAGAGGGAACGAGTACTGCGTAAGATATCTTACGCTAGGGGGAAAATCCTTTTCCGCGAGATATTGAAGCCAAAAATTATCCTTAATTTTGTAATAATGCAAAACGCGTTGCAGCAGCAATGCAGACATAGGCGAGACAGCTCGCGCGCCTATTGGCTGCTCTGCGGCAACTGCAGCAGCCTATCGAGCGAGGCCTGGCGTGACGTCAGACCCAATCAGGGCACTTCGCGCCCGCTGCGTCACGTCCCGCCGAAATGGGCGTGGTCTAGGCCTATAAATATCGCTCGCAGGCAGCTATTATCTGGTTTTTCATCATCGAAGCAACCAGAGCGTGTGCATGCATGGCAAGATACGCAGTACTCGTTCCCTCTTCTAGAGAGAACCGAGGTTACGTTAGTAACCGAGTACGTTCTCTTACGAGAGGTCTCTCGTACTGCGTAAGATATCTTACGCTAGGGGACCCAATGTAAAACGCCGTGCATGCTGAGATCTGACACCAAAGACCCAAGGGCGAAAGCCCGGGGTACATATAGTGCACAATCACTCAGTGAACTCACAGAGAGTCCGGGAAGAAGGAGGGGTGCAGCCTCACTTTTCCACATAAAGTAGCGTCGATGGGACGCGAATTTCATCATACAGACAGGGCGGGGTACAGCCTGAACTGATGGGGAAAAATGTGGGTCTTACACAGTTTGCCCAGCTTTAAACTGTCGAACATTGAGCTGTGCTCAGCAAACGCAGCATTCTGAGCTGAACGCATCAGGTCAGATAATACTGGTAGTTTAGACCGACAGCAGCCTGGCCTGCAGGGCGGGAACCTCTAGGTTATAAAACCTTATAAATGTAGACGGGGAGGCCCAGCCTGCCGCCATACAAATATCTTGCAAGGCAATCCCACTTGACCAGGCCCACGAAGAGGCCATGCCTCTCGTGGAATACGCTCTGACACCCAAAGGGCACTGCATGCCCTTGGAGGCGTATGCCAGCGCTATAGCATCAACTATCCATCTGGATAGGCTCTGTTTCGACGCGGCTAGTCCCTTAGAACGTCCGCTAAACGAAACAAAGAGCTGTTCCGTCTGTCTGAAAACAGACGAGCGAGACACATAAGCTCGTAATGCCCTGACTTGGCAAAGGAGGCTCGCGTCTCTTTCCTCATCAGGGACCGGTAGGGCTGACAGAGAGATAATCTGCGCCCTAAACGGTGTGTTGAGGGATTTTGGAACATAACCGTGCTTAGGTTTGAGTATAACTTTTGAGTCATTGGGCCCAAACTCCATGCACGCCGCGCTCACAGAGAGCGCGTGCAGATCCCCTATGCGCTTCACTGAAGCGAGAGCCAGCAAAAACACCGTTTTGAAAGACAGGTGTTTCAAATCGATTGACTGTAAAGGCTCAAATGGCGCACCTTTCATGGCTTCCAGAACCGTAGAAAGGTCCCATACGGGGTGGGGGTGGTGTGGCGCAATGGATAAGACACATGCCTTTGGTGTGAGAGACCCGGGTTCGAATCCACTGTGAGACACCAATGTGTCCCTGAGCAAGACACTTAACCCCTAGTTGCTCCAGAGGCGTGCGACCTCTGACATATATAGCAATTGTAAGTCGCTTTGGATAAAAAGCGTCAGCTAAATGAATAAATGTAAATGTAAATACGGGGACTGAGGGAGGTCTGGGAGGATTCAGTCTCTTAGCTCCTCTAAGGAAGCGGATGACTAAATCGTTCCTTCCTATTGACTGACCAAGCGTTGTTTCTGAGAACGCTGCTATAGCCGCCACATAAACTTTGAGCGTGGAGGGGGCCCTGCCCCCATCCAACAGCTCTTGTAGGAAGGAAAGCACCTCCGTCACATCACAGTTTGTGGGTGACACACCACGGGCTGTGCACCAGCCCGAAAACACTGACCATTTCGAAGAATAGAGTCGTCTTGTAGACGGAGCTCTAGCCTGCGTGATCGTGTTTAATACTCCTTTAGGGAGTCCAACATGTACCCGTTGATGGCCCAGACATGAAGGGACCATAGTTCCGGGTGAGGATGCCAGATCGAGCCGCGGGCCTGTGAGAGGAGATCTCTCCTCACTGGTACTGGCCACGGGGCAGTACTTGCTAACTGCATCACGGCTGGGAACCAAGGTTGGTTTTTCCAGAACGGTGCTACCAGCAGTACTGAGCATCCTTCTTCCCTGATCCGTTCTATCACCTGAGGCAGGAGAGAGACGGGGGGAAAAGCATAGAGCGGGCGGCGGGGCCACACATGGGCCAGCGCGCTCCTGCTCTTGGAGAAAAATTCTTGACAGTGAGCGTTTTCTTGAGACGCAAACAGGTCCACTTCCGCTCTGCCGAATTTCTTCCACAGCAGTTGGACTGTCTGTGGGTGTAGAGACCATTCGCCTGCCGGAACATTGTTCCTGGACAGTCTGTCTGGTCCTACAGATGGTGGACAACCAGAATGCCTATTACCGCCGCGCCAGCCGCCGCGGCGAAATCACCGCGGCAAAAATAAACCAGCCGCATTTCAAAGTCGTTCCCGAAATGACCGCCAGGTGGCGCAAAGGGACATTGTGCAAAACAGCAGCAATTGCCGTATTTTAAAATGTAAGTGGGTTAAATATAAAACCCTAAGCCTAATAGGCATTTTGTTCATATATATAAATAGGCCTATTAGGCTACAACAGAATAGAACCAAAGATAGAATCAATTTTAGAACTGAAAAAATAGAATCAAAAGTTAAAAATAGAGACAATATTAGGAGCAATGACGCTGAATATTTTTACTATTCTATTGAGGAATTAGATAAATGAAGAGCTCTCGTGAGCGATACAATTGCATAGTAATTTATAGTGATTTCAAAAGCAGTCCTTAAAAAAAAAATACATGGAGTAGTGTGGCATAATTTTTGAGAGATTAGGCGGAACGCGTTTTAGTTAAGATCCTGGTTTCAATGCCCTTATATAGGCTAGGCTACTGCTTAAAAAAATGTCACAACGCGTTTTGAGATTGTTTTGAATTAAACATTGAAGTTTAAAATGTAGTGTTTTGGCACACCAGGTCGAGTGGCGTTACACATTGTTCAAAAATCAGGTTTTATTCTGGCATGTTGAATTGGCGTTAGAATTTTTTTTAGATTTTATATTTCGTTAGATTTTTTTTCTCATAACAGCTAAAATAACTTAATATATGCCTTGTCTTAATATGACTTAATATAGGCAATAGGCATATAATAGCCTATATAATAAATTAGCAAAACTTGGCCACTAAATATTTAATTTTCAATTATTTTAATTATCACAATTAAAGTTTTAATTTTATTAAATTGAACAAGCAGCATTTAATCAAATATTCTAAAATATGTATTATTAATAATAATGTTATTTTAACATAATATTTCGTTTTTTCGACATAATATGTGCGTGCAACAAGCAATATGTGTATTTGTAAATCCGGTGATGCATGCATTGATTTTTATCAATAAACTAGTGTTTTCTGACAGTGTCGACTGCAAAGATGGAGTTGACGATCGCCATATTTGTAGTGAACGCACCTAGAGAGAAATGCACATAAAGACATAATCAGAGAGTAGCCTTTTTCTTTTCGTTTTGAATTATTTCGTTTGAAGACATTTCAAGCTTTGTGTATTTGATGTATTTATCATGTCTGTGTGAGGCATACGCTGAGTTTCGTTAAGTTAGGAGGATGAGATGCGCTCCAGCTGACGTGCAATGCAAGTGACCGCGCGGGCGCCTCCATGATTAGTGTCTGTTATATTTGCTTCTCTTACTTATCTCTTAAATCCAGCAATTGGTTGATGAAAAATTGATTAAAATTAAGATACAATTTATAGAAAACGAAATTCACTTTAAAGAAAGGTTTTCTACTAAACAAAACTTAATGAAGTGGTCAAAATCATGTCTGACCCACTCCATATCCATCTCTCGATATAATGCATCCTATCTTACTCGTGCTGTTCACTTTTCATATTCAACATAGATGGAAAAAAATAACATTAGAATATTTTAACAAATATGATACTAAATGAGATTATTTAATGGCTACAACAGTATAGTAGGGCTATAGACTCTATTTGTACAAATTGCTGCACATTAATTTAATTAAATGAAACCTTGTAACGAATTCACACTGTAGGGTAGACTGTGTACAGTTGAGACACCTTAAATAACTTGCGTTCACAGCAAGCACAAGTTGTGATTTTTGCTGTGCACTTGCATATTAGTGTCAGCTGGGAAGGAAATATAGAGACCAGACCTCTTGGAACTTTAATTGAATACATAGCGTTGGTAAAGCATACTGAAATTACATCCCTACAAATGTATTAGGCCCTACTGAAAATAAATGTATCGAATTTAAGCAAAGTAGCCCAAATGTTAAGACTGTAAGCCCTTTGCTTTTTTCGTAGCCTATAAAGGATTCTTATAGCCGACTTTGTGTTAATTTAATCTGTAGAGGATTTTTTTAACTCAAACATTAACACTGAAATAAATGAAACTAAAGTATTGTACATTTTTTGGCACACCACGACGAGTGGCGCTATGCATTGTTCTAAAGCCAGGTTTTATTCTGGCATGTTGAATTAGTGTTCGACAAACGCGGCGGCGCGTTCATTTGAATGAAGAGCGCTTCTCGCTCGTGTGAGCGAACACACACTGGAACGTTAGGCCATGTCGCAACGAGTGAATCGTGGCCGAGTGGTTGAACTTACGTTACGATCATTTAGATGACACGGGTTCGAATTCCGAACTAACTTAGACTACTGATATTTTTATATTAGCCTATTAATGCATTTTATAGTCTATTGTTGATGCAGAGAGATTTGTCTATAGTTCTAAAACATAGTTTTTTGCTTATAGCCTATTTACAAAATAAAATCACCATGCATTTCCATTTTACACCAAGGAACAAATATTATACAATGACTTTACTTCTGTAGCCTATAATAATTCCAATCGTAATTTCAAAAGCAGTTCTGTTAAAAAAAAAAATATATATATATATATATATGACGTTTAAACGACAAACAATAAAATCAGAACCAGTATTCTGTTGCGTTCATGGTTCCAGTGGCAGTAATGCATCCACGGCTTTTCAAAATGTCACAAAGCGTTTTGAGATTGTTTTGAATGAAATATTGAAGTTTATAATTAAGTGTTTTGGCACACCACGACGAGTGGCAAACTCTTTGTTTTGTTTTGCAAACTCAGCTAGCCTGTGGGGGGTTTGGAGAAGGCAATAGTTGCTTTATCGTGGGGGTGCAGGACAGAGGTGTTAATGTTCCGTCTTTCATATGGAGAGTGTCGGAGCCAGCCTGATGAGCAGGCAAAGGCAAAATTCTAAGGATTAATCTCAAAATCTCCAAAAGTCCATAGCCTATGTACAGTAGGCCCTATATCTTATTAAATTTTATATTGTAGTTTTATTGATTGTATTTAAAGGTTTTCCACAAACAATTTCAATTTAGCAGCTCTTTAATTCGCGACCCACCTCGTTTTATTGTAAGGTGAATTCAGCAAGGCATGTTGTATCTTTGAAGGAACAAAAGCTATTTGTTACAGTTTTTTCTACGTGATTTGTGTGGATGACACACAGCCACATATGGGTGATTCTCCAACTAGGAGCACTTTTGGCACTGTGAGTTTATGGAAAATTCACTCTCTTAAAACACTCTTAAAACAATCTTCCTAGCTTCATTCATTTGTCTTCTAACACAATATAACAGTGGGCAGTTTTAGAATTCCATGGATTATTATTATTTTTAACAATTTTTCTGTAGAGCGCTTATAAAGATGTCATTTCCACCACTTTTCAATTTATGTATTTTATTACAATATAATATTGTAAAACTGTTATATAAGAATATGTATCTGTCAACAACATCAGTGGCTACCTAATCATGTAACAAAATAAATCTTAATACTTCATGAACTTAATGCATTTTTATTTAAAGTTGCTAAATGCCACGAGTTGGGATTTTTGCCTAAAGTATCTCATTTTTGCTCAGGTCTATGTTTATTATAAGTCACTCACACATATATTGTAAGTAATGAACTATTACTACTTGATTTAAAATACTTTTAGATCCACATCATTGGTTATTCTTATTTTTTTTCTTAAAAACTGTAGTGGTGGAAAGTGGTGGAAATGACGGTTTATGGTGGAAAGATTGTTTCTGTTTATTTTTACTTAAATTGCCAGTCCAAAATATTTTTAACCATGTATTTTATTATTTAACATATATGAGTTGAACAGTATGCCTAATAGTTTGAAAAATAATGATTACAAATGATATGCAAATTATATAAACCTGCTCAAAACATTCATATAAATATAGATAAATAAAAATACATTTAGAGTGTACTGGAATGGTGATATATAAAGTTCTCAGTCCAAAAGCACAAATATGTCATGAGAACATGCAAATAGCGCAAAAAAACAGCATATATCATGTCCAAAGCTACGCCTCTAATTTCTCAGTGGTGGAAATGACATTTTAGCAGTTTTTCTGCAATATTAGCACACCCTCATGTCAGGCTTAGCTACTTTTGGACTTAGCATGTTGTTTACTCGTAATAAACATACATACATTATTTTCATATTTGTTGTACATAATTCAACTGACCTACAGCCAAGGTGGAAATGACGCTGAATAAAAATACTCTGTATAAAAGCTTGAGTTACCTTGATTTATTTTCTTGTGCTGAAGAGCACATGTGCCTGAAGTTTCATCTTCAACTAATACGTCCTTTTCACTATTATTTCCATGATTACCAAGTAAATAAAATATTTAAGGTGGATCTATTAAAGTGGATTTTGTTGATGGAGGTGGAAATGACGGAAAACCTGAGGACAGACTTATTTCATTCCAAAAATAGTTTAAAATTATGATATACATATGGAATTTCGATGGTATGATATTATTTTATTTGTCCTTAAGACAAACATGTTAAAAAATATTTTTAAATCGATCCTTTAATATAATTTTCTAACATTCAAAGAGGGCCAGTCTGGGTTGGGGACAAGCATAAAACTGCAAAATCTGCTAATAAACAGCCATGCAAAAGCATTTTTAAAAGAAAAAAGGGGAAAGATTTGGTGGTTACTAGGATGTTGGAGCATGAACTTCATAATGACAGTTTATTTTTGCACTTGTTTGTTTATTTATTTACAAAAAAAGGCCAAGGACACAAAAGTGCCTGTAGTTGGAGAATCACCCATATACAGTATTATCAGCTGTATGGTGTTTTTTTTTTTACGCTGAAATGCTTAATTTCGAGAAAGACCCGCGCGCGCAGTGAGGGAGACCAAACTAACTAAAAAAAATCCAGCGCGAGAGAGGCAAAGAAAAAGCCTGTTCGTAATTTATGTTGCTTTGAACTTTTTTCGTTTTGTACCGTTTTAATTTTTTAATTTAGCTGCAATTTCTTTGACAATAGAAATTTAAAATGTTGCAAGAATAAGATTCTGTGTTTCTTATTTTGCATCACAAAGGGAATAAACTATCGATGCAACCCTGTTTAAATAAATAAACTGTCCCGACACTTTATTCATACCTTGAAATGTGCGATGGGTTTTCAAACTTAATTAATTTTCTTTTACATTTTCATTGTTTATTTTTTAATTGAAAGCAATACTGTAGGCTATTGAAAGTATTTTTCTGATTTGTTCGATCTGTTTTGAAAAATGTCTTCCGTTGCTATGGCCGGGTATAACTGTCAGTCATCTCAATCTCGTGAATGATTCACACACACAAAAAAATAATTTAGCAGATTTATATTTTTACATATTCAATCAGTCTCATTTTTGTTCAAATAATGAAATATATATATATTTCACCCGGTATAGCCTAGTCATTTCGCGAACGACTTTGAAATTCGACTGGTTTATTTTTTCTGCGGCAGTAATAGGCATTGTGGTTGATTATTTATTAGCCTAAAGAATTCAATTGATAATCATAACAACAAGTAAGCCTATTTAATTCTGAATATAACAAAGAATGCTTAAACCGACTAACATCGGTTAGTAGCCTAACTGCAAGTCCTGAAAATGTTTTAATTTTACGGTAAATTATTTTAATTTATTTCACTGTTATGTTTCAGTTAATAAATCTACAAACACATTAAAATAACACGAAGTAAATGACAAGTAACCTATTGACATAGCCTTTCTAAATTATAGAAAAACTGGGCACACAATGTTAACGTGTGTCTACTTTTTTTAAAATTTAATGAATTTGAATTCGTTTAACCACAATATTTATCTTGAATTTATCTGTGACCTCAGCTCAGATTACTGCCGCGGCAGATTACGTCATTAAGAGAATAAACTGACACTTTTCAAAGTCTGTGATTACAGCGCCACTCAGCGGTAAAAGGCAGCAAATACACATCCCAATTTTGCCGCCGCGGGAACGGCGGCGGTAAAAGTCTCATTCTGGTTGTCCACCATCTGTATATTCATGATCCCTGGCACGTGCGCTGCTCTGAGCGAGCGCAGGTTGCACTGAGCCCATACCAGGAGGCGTTCTGCCAGCCTGTACAGTTTCTCGGATCTGATGCCGCCCTGGCGATTTATGTAGGACACCACAGACATGTTGTCCGAACGGACCAAGACGTGGTGACCTTTTATTTGGGGACAAAAACGCGTCAGCGCGTTGTCTACTGCCAGCATTTCGAGGCAGTTTATGTGCAGGAGCTTCTCCCGTTCTGACCACTGGCCGAAGAACGGTCTGCCCTCGAGCAGCGCTCCCCATCCCGAGGTGGACGCGTCCGTGGACACCACTTTCACCCTCGAGGAAGTCCCCAGGCTTACACCTGATTGGTACCAGTCGTTCGCTTTCCAGGGTTTCAGAGCTGTAACGCATTTCTGATTGACCCTGAGGCGAAGCAAACCGGGTGCCCACGCTTCGCGTGGGACTCGCGCTTTCAGCCAAAACTGCAGCGGGCGCATGCGGAGCAGACCCAGCTGGAGCACTGACGATGCTGAGGCCATGAGACCTAGCATCTTCTGAAATCTCTTGAGCGGGACAGACGCGCCGCAGCGAAAAGAGTTCGCTGTGCGTCGAATGTCTACCGCGCGCTGTTGTGATAGTCGCGCTATCATGGATAGTGAGTCCAGTTCTGTGCCCAGGAAAGATATTTTCTGACTGGGTGACAGGGAGCTCTTCGCCCAATTGACACTCAGACCCAAATCCTCGAGGTGATCGAGTAAAATGGTCGTGTGTTCTATGAGCACTGCGCGAGATTGCGCTAGAATCAGCCAATCGTCCAAATAGTTCAGCACTCGCATGCCTCTCATTCTGAGGGGTGCGAGCGCCGCATCCATGCACTTCGTAAATGTACGGGGTGCTAGGGACAAACCGAACGGCAGGACTGTGTACTGATATGCCTGGCCCTCGAAGGCGAATCTCAAATATCGCCTGTGACGTGACGCTATCTGTATTTGAAAATACGCGTCTTTCAGATCTATTGACACAAACCAATCTCCTTGGCGAATCTGCACAAGGATTTGCCTGGTCGTGAGCATCCTGAACTGTCGCTTCACAAGCACTTTGTTCAGTTGCCTTAGATCTAGTATGGGTCTGAGACCCCCGTCTTTTTTCGGTACCAGGAAGTATCTGCTGTATAGCCCTCCCTCGCTCTGATCTTGAGAGAGAGGTTCTATGGCCCCTTTGCTCAATAGTTTCGTCACTTCGGCTCGAAGTAGATGTGCTACTTCTGTTTTTACCGTGGTCTCGACGCGCGCCACATAGCGGCGAGGGCGTCGGCGAAACTGCAGCGAATAGCCTCTTTCTATAATGTTCAGCACCCACTTCGAAACCCCGGGTAGCTTTGCCCATGCGTCTGCATGGATAGCTAGGGGTCGAATACGAAGCGCGCTCCGCTCGCTCAGCGATGGAGAAGCTTCGGTGTGCTGTAACACAAGCGTGTCGCTCGTGACATTTGAGGCATGGGGCGCGCTGATGACAGCGGGCAGATTGCCCGCGCTCGACTCCTCTGCGGTGGTTAACCGCGAGGGGGAGGGCTGGGCGGTTCCCGTGGGAACTGTCATGTCTATGTGTGGATGTGGGCGCGGGACAGCGGGCACATTTATCACACCGAAAGCATCGTTCGCTTGCGTGAAGCGAGTGCACGTTGGTTTCGTTTTTACAGAAACCGTGAGACATGCATAACGTGGTGTTAGTGGGCACATTCACCATGTTTGAAGCGCAATCGGTCTGAGCCGATTCATGTGCGCGAGCCCTGTGTGACGGGCTGTGCTTGTGTGTAGAGATGGGCACTGGGCAGTGGGCATTCTTCTTACACATAAAGCACCATCGGCCGTGGCCGGGACACCAGAAAAAATTCACACTTATGGGATTTATCTGGGTAGCCGTAAAAACGGCGTTTGTGTGCAGGCAAGCGGGTGACAGAACCGACTTGTTTACTGCAGGATACACTGGAACAGTCACATTTACTGGAACTGAACGAGCGAGAAGTTGCCATAGAAACAGAGAGCGTCAACATGCTGGCGTTTATTGCAGGCCTGCGTGCATTACAACAGGCTTGTTCACTGCAATATTGACATTTCCAGTCGCCTGAATTCCAGAGGGGAATGGGAAATGTATAGGAAAAAGGAGGTTGGTCCGTCCGCAGCGGGACCAGAAAAACTCCCTTTTTTCCTTACGCCAGTGACGCACGGAACACCATAGAAACGGTGTTTGGGTGCAGGCGAGCGGGTTGTACAACGCGCTCGTTGGCTGCAAAATACACATCTGCAGTCGCCTTTTCAGGGAACTGACAGAGCGAGCATTGACGGCATAATTTTATCTGCCGGTAGACCCGGGGATCGAACGCGGGTCTCTCGCATGCAAAAACCTGAGAGTCTGCCACTGGGCCACAGGGGGAGACACATTGTAACTCAGTTAGCGCGAGTATTATAAGAGAGCGTCAACGTGCTGGCGTTTGTTTGCAGGCATGCGTGTATTACAACAGGCTTGCTCACTGCAATACAGACATTTCCAGTCGCCCGAACTTCAGAGGGGAATGAGAAATGTACGAGAAAGAGGAGGTCGGTCCATCCGCGGGGGGACCAGAAAACGCTCTTTTCTCCTTTCGCCAGTGACGCACGGAAACCATAGAAACGGTGTTTGGGTGCAGGCGAGCGGGTTGTGCAACGCGCTCGTTGGCTGCAAAATGCACGTCTGCAGTCGCTTTTCAGGGAACTGACAGAGCGAAGCATTGGCGGCATAATTTTAACTGCCGCTAGACCGGGATTCGAACTCCGGTCTCTCGTGAGAAAAACCAATGATTCCGCCACTGAGCCACAGGGGGGAACGCAAAGGTTTTCGGATGCACGAGCATATAAGAGCGTCACATGCTTTCTTCGGCGTATGCTTGCAGGCGCGCTTGTATTAAAACAGGCTCGCCTGCTGCAATATTGATATTTCCAGTCGCATGATCAGGGAACTGGGAATATGTATGAGAAATTGAAGGTCAGTCCATCCTCGGAGGGACTAAAAAACACATCTTTCTCCTTTCGCCGGTGAGTGACGCATGAATGGGGCGCAGAAGGCAGGGTAGCTTTCTTAAAACGTAAAGAAAAACTAACCCCGACCGTCCGCTTCCAGCCTCCCTTGTGAGCGGCGCAGTTTGCGCGGCTTGAACAGAGGGAGAGAGAAAGCTAGCCCCGTGACCGCCCGCTCCTGACATCCTCTGTGAGCGGCGCGGTGTGCGCGGCTCGAACAGAGGGAGAACAGGTATCGTCCCCCAAGCAGGCAAGGCAAGCGGGCGAACCGGCAAGCTTTGCGGGTTGGGGGGGGGGGGGGGCGGAGGAGCAGTCTTGGAGAAGGATGCCAGGTGAGTCCTCAGAGTCACCATAGGCAGTACCTAACTCGCAGTGAGGGCAGTCGCCGTCAGCGAGTGCGAGAGCTGCGTGATCAGGAAAAGGGGCGTCTTGAAAAAGACGCCCAGCTCTTTTAGTGCAATGGGAGTGTGTGTCGCGGCGGCGAGCACACACACATACATAAACACAGTAGCAGAGAAAGGATATAATGCCGGAAAGCGCAGCAGGAAGGCAAGGAAGGCGGCGCGGCCAGCGACTTCAGTGACTCGTCCCGCTGAAGGTGCTCTCTTTCAGACGGCGCGGCTTCTTATCCAGCTCCAGCGATGCGTGTGCTTCGCTTGAAGGATGAAAAATCAGATAATAGCTGCCTGCGAGCGATATTTATAGGCCTAGACCACGCCCATTTCGGCGGGACGTGACGCAGCGGGCGCGAAGTGCCCTGATTCGGTCTGACGTCACGCCAGGCCTCGCTCGATAGGCTGCTGCAGTTGCCGCAGAGCAGCCAATAGGCGCGCGAGCTGTCTCGCCTATGTCTGCATTGCTGCTGCAACGCGTTTTGCATTATTACAAAATTAAGGATAATTTTTGGCTTCAATATCTTGCGGAAAAGGATTTTCCCCCTAGCGTAAGATATCTTACGCAGTACGAGAGACCTCTCGTAAGAGAACACAGCTGACACATACAGTATGAACTAATAATGACGGTAACCAAGGAGACAAACGAGTGGCGGGAATCTAAACAAAGAAAACACACGACAAATAAAAACAAACAAAAAAACTGAATAGAATGGTGACACTGTGAAATCACGTTTGTATATTAATCATCTCCTCTTATGGTCACCAGTACAGATGAAGCAGTATGTTTCTGTTCAGCAGGAGGGAACAAACATCGTCCTCCTCATTATGCCTTGTTTTTTCAACTTTTAAGTGCACATGGTCCTCCAGGATGGTTCGGTAGTCCAATGATCCGCCCATTAAGCACAGTAGGGAATGCCACGATATTGCAGCCCAAACTATCACTGATGATTCACTCTGGGAATGCAACAGTCCGGGTGTTAAGCCTCTTAATTGGGGCTTCTCAATACTCTAACTCCCACGGATATGGGAAGGACAGTGAAGGTGGACCCTACAATTCATGTTTCACTGATGTCTCCCATTATGTTGCGTGGATTGCAGTTTTTTTATGTACTGCTGTGCTATTCTGCCGTGCAAAGGCAAAAGACTGTAACTTCGTTTTTGGTCGAAAATGAGTTATTGATATTTTTGGCACATTCAAGACCTCCTTTATCATGTGGATAAGTATCTGAAAATAATGAGTTGTCTTAACAGTAACTTCCGATAGCTCATGAGAAACCAAGGCAGAACGCCGTAACACCAGTTACCGCTCTTTGGCTTTGTTTTGGAACGCTCAAATTGAGTTACGGTCCTCTGCCTTTGTTTAGCCGCGTGTCAATATGAAGTTACAGTTCTATCAAATAATGCTACCTATCAGATTGTACGGTTATCTGCCTTCGTTTTACTGTCCATTCAAATTGAAATTACGGTGTAGCCTGTGTACTTTGTACAGCTGCCATCAGTCCCTGTATCGTCTGATGTCCTCAGAGCTTTGTCCTGCACAAACGCGGTCAAAACATTTGCCAATGGTCTGAACCCGCTCCATCGATAAACGCACGATATCGATCGCAAAGGATATGCTGACATAAAAATGTTACACATGCCGTAGCAGATGAATACAACAAAGAACTAAGGCACCGCCTCACCCAGTTCAGGTACCGGACCTGGTTGAAACACTCATGCATCTAGCTGGCAGAGTGCCAAAACTTATATCTATGGAGGTATTTTGTCATGTCAAATGTATTAATAATGCCATCAGAATGCAAACAAAGCACAGGATAGCAATACGTAAATGGCTATAACTAATTGTAAATCATACAAAATAAATGCCATGAGCAGATTTTATACAAGTGTTACTATAATGATTTTGTTAATGGTGATCAGAAACTAAATATTGATAATGTGGAAGTTACTGCCTTTTGCCATGGCATGACTTCTCACTTTTTGCAGACAATACAAAGGCAGAGTACAGTAACTTTAAAATAGTGGTCAAAAGTCAAGTTTGAGCTCAGGATTTTTTTATGTAGATAATTTTCATTACTAAAACATCTAATTGCCAGATTTCCAGTGTCCTTCCTATAATTAATTTGGCGGGACAACTACAAATCTTTAATGTCATTTTTCTCAGTTCCACACTCTAGCGAGTTAAGGTCTTTTGCCTTTGTAGGGCAGTATTGCTCTGCTAATTCAATCTTCACACTCTGCCCTTACTGATGGAATGTAAAATCAGTGAAGATTGGCCACCAGGCCGTGCATATAGACGTGAAACCTCCAACACTATATTGGCCAGAGTTTCAGTTACATTGGCCAACCCCTGTATGTATAAATAAAACAGTATTGTATTGCATTTTATTAAATTAATAGTTCTGGAAAAAAAGAATGAGCATCACGTCATTGTGGGTCGCGAGTCCAAATGCAAATCTAGTGAGGAAGTCCCAACAGAGCTTACTTTCTGAGTGGCTTCCCATCTAAGTTTTATCATTTGGTTGATGAATCGTTTAAATTATGATCTTTTTGGTGCCATTCTCATTTGATCTTGCTCTTTATTTCCTTTTTCTCTCTCCTTTAACTGCCTCTCGACCAGCGATTGGAATGAGGTATAGGTGTAACTGAATTGAAGAGCATTGCTCTAATCTTTTGAAGATGTGTTTGAGCTGCAGGCCTTCTGTCAGATTGTAAGTGGAGGAAACTGTAGAGTGTGTGTATCCGAGTGCAGAGCGCTATCGAGCCACACAGCTTTAGGCTGGAGACTGCTAATAGATCTTTATTAATCCAGAGCAGCAAAGCTTGAAATAGCCTTTTAAAGGCCAATTTTGAAGCCTTCTAAGTGTAAAAAAAACTTTAGCGCTGCTGCTGAACTTCAAAGGGTGCCGCTCGTGTTTAAAGCATGTGAACTGAGATCACTGATAACAAATGATCCCGTGTGTCAGAGTGATTGGGTTGATAGTAAGAGGCTTGGAAACAGCAGGTTACTGCTAGTTTAACCACACAATTATTCATCTTATTAGATACGCTGTGATATGTTACATGGGAAGATTTCTGATGTAGATCATCAAGGCGATCGGAGCTGGGCTAGATGAGCATGAATTTCCATCCAGGCTATAGATGCTAGTTTAGTATAGTCTCAGTCTCAGACTTCACACCCACAGACCGATGGCTGAACGTCTGATGCATAATGCACACAAAACTGGAAACACTTAGTAAGTTTCAAAGTTGTCTCATGATTGGTTGAATTCTACAGGATTTCTGGGAAACGTGAGTGTCATGTTCTTTAACCGTACGACTGGAAACAGCCGTTGTGATGCCAAACCCCCATGGAAGAAAAAAGCTGTTGTGTTTACAGCTGTAATGATGAACGCTTATCAGGATCAACAAAATGCTGGATTTTCAAAAGTATGTGAAGATGTGAAGCTCTTTAACTCTTTCCCCGCCAGCATTTTTGGTCCTTTTCACAAAAAGTTCATGGTCCCCAGAATATTTTGTTGTATGAATATCTTAGCATGCAATATATCAAAATAAAGAATAGAGCCTCTGTTTTAAAAAAAAAGTTTGATTCTAGCTTAATGCATTCTTTTTGAATGCATCCCCCATCTACTTGAATGCGAGAAAATAGTGTTTTTGTTAAAGACTTCGATTCAGAATGATGATCAAAACATAGATTGGAGTAGGCTAGATCGAGTCCATCAACACCCCCAAAGCTTCACAGTCGTTAACCCTACCTGAGTCAACATTTCATTCAGTAACATTAGACAGTTTTAATTTATGCTGTTTAATGTTGATGATCATGTTATTTTACATGCATATACTTACATATGCTATCACTTGTTTCTGCTTCTTTTTCGCCTTTGTTTTGATCATGTGATTCAGTACTCTTTCAGAAGATGCGTAATAGCGCCCCTCACCGTATAGCAGTGAAAACACAAAAATTTTCGTCAATGGCGGGGATTACATTTTTGCGCATCTAAACATGATGATGAACAAAACAATCTGTGATTGGTTGCTTTACATTTCAGTCATGTAGCTTTAAGGCGGTCCTTGGCCAAGCTGCGTCTCATTTCGAAGGCTGCGCCCTCCGGAGGTCGTATTTGTAGGCTACATACGTCATTGAGGCTGCTTCATTTCAGTAAACTGACCACTACATTCCATAGGCATTAAAGGTTGGGTAGGTAGGAATTGTCTAAAAAATTTATTTTCCAAATTTGTTTAAACTTTATTTATATATCAATACATAATTAAAATGTAAGTACTCTGAAAAAGAAAGTATAAAAATCGAGTGTCTGTAGACCTCTCACGACTGTTTTAAAGACAGCTCATTATTTCCATTCACTCCACCCCCTCCCTTCTGGGCTCCTTCCAAAGCCACGCCCCCAAAACACATGAACACGCGACTCCGACCGCTGAGCTGGAAGACGCATTATTTACCTGAGACGAGCGGAGAGGAGCGCAGTGCATGCAGTGACATCATGTCAGAATCACATGTAATAAAAAAATCGAACTTTATCATTATGAATATAAACAAATAAGATGTATTTTAGTACTCACTATCAAGCTAGCATTGGTAAAGTTTAAAGCTGCAGTAGGGAGCTTTTAGAAAACGTTGACTTAGCCTGAAAATTTGAACAAGCACAGCTTACAGGTCACTCCCCCTCGCTCTCTGCTGCGCTACAGCCCTCCCTCCACAGCGGAGCCTGCAATGAACGCGCAGGCTAGTAAACATGCAGGGACACTGATGACGGCGGATAAACAGTTATCGCACATTCACTGGTAGGGACGAAACATCAACAATATGCTTTACATTGACTATGGCCTGCCCATACTTTGACTACAAACTTGGTCCTCAAATCATTACGTATTTTGCAATACATGTAATGTAACTTCATAACGTTGCACTCTTTCTATAAGTTATAAATAGCTAGCAAGATAATAATGGTAACGTTACAGTATCTAAGTAATTATTCTAGCGATGTGTAATGCTAAATAAGGTTTGCTAGTACATTATTTCAGCAACATGACAAGCCAGTGAATTAGCAGGTTTCTATTGTTGCTTTGCACAGTGCGTGACATTTTATCTGTATGTTATGCGGCTAGAGCTTTGACACTGAGTCATTGGGCTCCGACGCGCTTGTTTATCGTCATCGGCCTTTTTCCGTTTACCTGTCTTTGTTGCATGAGCTGGTGCCACTCGAGAAATTGGCAGTTTTGGTTGTTTGTCCTCCATTAGCACAGCTGCGCGGCACACCGGCTATCTTGATTTTGAACGACTGTAGGCGCTGTGCGAGATGTGGTGATCAGCGCGTACACAAGCATGATTGACACTGCTAAGACACTCCTCCTGGCTCTGATTGGTTGTTTCTTACCGGGAGCGGTGTATTTCTGCTAATGGCAATAGGACCACTGGGAGGAGCCTGGGGAGCTCGATTTTTTCACAGATTATCTGTCTCATATTCTACTGTCAGGACATAATGACAGTTTTAACAAATATGTAAAAAATACATTTTTACAGAAGTTACCAACTGCAGCTTTAAGAAATTACAACAATTTATGCTTCACTAGGAATAACGGTCAATTTTATAATGGTTACTGTTCTGAAATAAGACATGCTTTTTGACATATGCAGCTGAAAAATGCGACCTCTTGAGGACGCAGCCTTCGAAATAAGACACAGCTATGGAGTCCATAATGTAGGATTTACCAGGCCACACAGTCCAGGTCAAGTTCAAGTTTAAGGTCAAAGTTCAAAGTGCTTTATAGTCATTCCAACCATTCAACAGTGTACATCAGAATGAAATTGCACAAGTACAAGCATAAATAAGACAACAACATAAGGGTAGTACGAGCTAGACAACAGCAGGTGGACGTAACATACACCATAGACAGACAAAATAATAAACCCACATATAAGACAATCCCAAGATTTGCACGTTGCTATCAAGAGCTGGAGTAGCCGCTGCCATACAGGGCACCGCTATTTTTTGCATTTATGCACTCGCACGCACACATGCACACACACACACACACACACACACACACACACACACACACACACACACACACACACACACACACACACACACACACACACACACACAGGGACATTCCATAGAAATAATGATTTTTATACTATACAATACTGGGGGTTTAGTGAGCAATCAGCTTGGTGAAATTAAAGGGACATTCTCGTGTCCATGATCAGTGTTTGTGTCTGTGACCAGTGATCCATAAACAAACTGACTATTAAAAAGAACAGCTGAACATCAGTTAACAAATGAAATATATTGTTTTAAGTTTTACTTCCTGTAGTTATTATGTTGGAATAAATGTAAAAATGCTAAAAACATTAACTTGGTGAGGTTTATACTTGGTTTAAAAAAATAGAACATTAATTAAATTGTTAATGTAAAAATACAAATTAGAATTGTATTTAGTTTCTTTTTTATGTAATGCAATGCTTATCTTACCAGGAAATGTGACACATTTAAGTGTAACTGGGACAAGAATTTACATTTGATTTATAAAATAAACAAACAAACCCAAAAACTGGAAAAGCCTCGTTATTTCAGAACACAACTCCACGCCACCGACAACTATGTACTAATATTTAATCATTTTATACTATGCAGTAATTCTGTACAATACAATGTTTTACATTGTACTCATATTAAAAAAAAATACCTGCATGTAATTACATCTGTAATTAATTTCTGTGATTACATCTGTAATTACATTGTTGACCCTTCCCTTGCCCTTTAACCCACTTTTAAACCTAAATACCACTAAAACTGTTCCTAACCTTACCCATATCCCACCTCAATAGCAGCACAAGTGCAATACATGAACACAATAAATAAAGTGTGACCCTGTAAATTATGCATAATTATGCAACTAACCCTAAACAAAACCCTAACCGTAACCCTATGGTAAATGTAGTTTATTAATATTACTCAGTAATTACACTGCAGCAGAGTCACCTTAAAATAAAGTGTAACCAAAGAAAAATCTTCTCTTTTTTCTTGTGTGCTAAACGTAAAATTACTGTAGCAGAGCAATAACGCTTCAGCAGGTTCTGGGTCAATTCCTCCACATAATGATGAGATTAGAGCTGTCAATCTCTCCTGACAGAAACAGTTAGACCTGTGAGCACCTGACGGACACAACAGAGGGATGGGGGCGTTTTACAGCTCCATATGTGAGAGTTTTGTCAATTTTGTGAGTTTAAAATGCTTTAAAATGCTTTTCCAGTTCCAGGCTGAGTGTATTCCTCAGTGACAGAATGCAGGAATAGTGTTATGCTTTTCTTTCTGAGTTATCTGAGTTTCTATGTGATATGGCACACAGTGCATAAAGAGATATCACAGGGACACGATGAAAAAAGCAAGCAACCACACACACACACACACACACACACACACACACACACACACACACACGTGCACGGTTCGTTATATTTGTGGGGACTCTCCATAGGCATAATGGTTTGTACAAACTGTTATTCTCTCCCCTTACACTAACCCTTCCACCTAAACCTACCCATTAAACAAAACTTTATGCATTTTACATTTTCAAAAAAACTCATTCTGCATGATGTATTAGCTTGTTTCCTCACGGTAACATGAGTCCATATGAGTCAGTATGCATTCATGAACACACACACACACACACACACACACACACACACACACACATACACATCATCATCATAGCTGTCCATCGTTTCCGATGATGACGCTTGCTTCAGGGTTAGGGAGGGGATTAACGACATTGCCGTTGGTGCCACTTCTCGTGGGCGTTGAGGCCGATCCTTGAGCCGCACACTCGTCCGCAGGTGGAGCAGGGGAAACCAAAGGACAGAGGAGCCCCAGCTGCCCTTTGGTGTCTTTGTCTGCGTCTCTCGGCTCTCCGTGGTTGGTCTTTGTCGGGGATTTGTGAAACTACTCGAGCACAGGTAACCTGCCAGGCTGATCTGTCCTGTGCAAGAGATTCAAGCTGCATGGGATTGATGTTGGAATGCTTTAAAAGTCCCTTGGTGTAGTCCTTATAGCGCTTCTTTTGTCCACCAGCTGCTCGTTTGGCGCCATGTAATTGGCCATAGAGGACTTGGCGAGGCAAGCGGTAGTCCGGCATACGGATGGTATGCCCTATCCATCGTAGGTGTTTCTTAGCCACAGCGGCTTCCATGCAGATAGAATTGGTTCTCTGTAGGATTTCCGCATGTTGGACTCTGTCCATCCAGGAGAGGCCGAGGATCTTCTGGAGGCAGCGGATGTGGAAGGATTGCAAGAGTGGGATGTGTCGGCTGTATGGAGTCCATGTTTCCGCCCCATAAAGCAGGGTGGAGACACACACAGCATTATAAACAGCAACCTTGGTGCTGACCCTCAGGTTTTGATTTTCAAAAACCCTACTACGAAGGCGACCGAATGATGAAGAGGCTTTTTTGATACGGGTGTGTATTTCCATATCAAGGGAGCAGCAAGAGGACAGAGTTGAACCGAGGTAGGTGAACTGATCTACATTTTTAAGTGGAATGCCGTTTATATGGAAGCTGGGGGGTGAAGAGGTTTGAGAGAAGATTTGGGAAATAACTTCAGTTTTTTTAATGTTAACCTGGAGACCAAAGAATTGGTAGAGACTGGTCATTGTGTTGAGGGCGTGCTGCATGGATTCAGGACTATGTGCTAGAATCGCGCAGTCATCAGCATATTGTAGTTCAGCTATGCAGCAGGATTTGGTCTTCGTGTAAGCCTGCAACCTCTGGATGTTAAAGAGGCTTCCATCAAGGCGGTATTCAAGAAGAACACCATCCTTGTGTCCTAAAGCACAATGAAAAAGGTGAGTGACGGCAGAGAGAAGGAGGTTGGAAAGGACTGGAGCCAAGACACAGCCCTGCTTCACCCCAACATTTACATTAAAGAACTCTGACTGAAGTTCTCCTGTGGTGACTCTGGCTTGCATCCCATTGTGCAGCTGCTGTAGAATGGTGAAGAACTTGGGTGGTACCCCAAGTTTGGAAAGTTGTTTCCAGAGCATCTCACGGTTGATAGTGTCAAATGCATTACTGAGGTCAATGAAGGCTATGTGGAGGTCTGTGCGCTGCTCTCTGTTTTTTTCTAGCAACTGCCTTAAGACAAAAATCATGTCAGTGGTGGATCTAGTCTTCCGGAAGCCACATTGCGTTTCCGGGAGTGCAGTTTCTGAGATGTACTTAACTAGCCTATTGAGCATGATTTTTGCCAGAACTTTCCCTGCGATGGAGAGGAGGGAGATTCCACGGCTGTTGCCACACACGGCTCTGTCCCCTTTTTGTTTATAGATGACCACAATATCGGCATCCTTCCAGTCTTGTGGGAGGGTCTCACATTCCCAGATGTGACAGATGAGGAGGTGCAGGCGGTGTGTAAGGAGGTACCCTCCATGTTTGAAGACCTCTGCCGGAATGCCATCAGGTCCAGCACTTTTATTGTTTTTAAGACTCGCAATGGCTTGGCGTGTCTCCAGGAACTGAGGGGGATTGTTGAGGTGTGTGACTAGTGGTACTGTAGGTCGGGGATGTTATCCAGGATAGAAATGTCAACAGGGTTATTTACATTTACATTTACATTTATTCATTTAGCTGACGCTTCTATCCAAAGCGACTTACAATTGCTATATATGTCAGAGGTCGCACGCCTCTGGAGCAACTAGGGGTTAAGTGTCTTGCTCAGGGACACATTGGTGTCTCACAGTGGATTCGAACCCGGGTCTCTCACACCAAAGGCATGTGTCTTATCCATTGTGCCACCACCCCTATACAGGTTATTGAGGTTGAGGAGAGTCACAATATGGTTTGCCCAGTGGGTGAGAATCTCATGGCGGTCCTTGAGGAGAGTCGAGCCATCAGCTGAACGAACTGGAGCAATCGCTCTCTTCCTGGGGCCGTAGAGAGTTTTGATGGCATCATAGAAGCCCTGCGAGTTGTTGCAGTCTGCCATGCGCTGTATCTCTTCTGCCTTCTTCACCCACCAAGTGTCCTCCAATGGTCCGGAGGGCAAGCTGGGTTGCAGATCTCGCTGCATTAAAGGTGGCTTTCAGGGTAGGAGATCCAGGGCAGGACAGGAGAGCTTTATGGGCATCATGTTTTATTTTGAGGAGTATCTGTATCTCAGCCGAATTGCTGTCAAACCAGTCCTGGTGATGTTTCCTCGACTGGCCCAATGCCTCTGAAGCTGCACTGTGGATGGCTTGGCGCAGCATTGGCCAGTCGGCTGATTCCTCCGGGATCTTTTTGAGGTTATTAGCGAGGAGCTGTCGAAGGAGATCTCGTGAGGTGGAGCTACTGAGTGCTGAACAGTTAATTTTTTTGTTTTGGAGCTGTCCTCTGACCACGGGGTCATGAGGAGTTTGGATCTGACCATGCGGTGGTCAGTCCAACACTCTGCTCTGCGCATGACTCGAGTGGAGAGGACATCTTTCCGGTCATTTTGACGGACTATTACGTAGTCGAGGAGGTGCCAATGTTTTGAGCGTGGGAGCTGCCAGGTGGTTTTGAATCTGTTCTTCATCTGAAATATGGTGTTGGTGATGACCAGTTGGTGTTCTGCACAGAGAGAAAGGAGCCGAAGGCCGTTGTCGTTCATCTTCCCAACTCCGTGCCGGCCAATTACCTTATCCCATACCAGGTGCTCTATGCCCACTCTGGCATTAAAATCTCCCATGAGGATGAGTTTGTCTGTGGCTGGTGTTTTTCTTATGGCAGAGTCGAGGGCAAGGTAAAAGTCCTCTTTGATGTTAGACTCGGCAGCAAGCGTTGGTGCATAGGCACTAATGAGGGTGGCAAAGCATCCTTTTGCAAGGGGGATGCGCCAGGTCATCAGCCTCTCATTGATGCTGACAGGGGATTCAGGGATAAGCTGCAGCAGTTTGGACTTCACTGCAAAACCAACTCCATGGGTCCGGCGAGTGCCTTCGGGGACCCCTTTCCAGAAGAAAGTGTACCCTGCACCAACCTCCGTCAGGGAGTCCTCTCCATGAAGTCTGGTCTCACTGAGGGCTGCAACGTCGATGTCGTACCTTGCTAGCTCTAAGGCCACAAGTGCTGTTCTACGATGAGGCTTGTCAGGTGTCTCAGCCAGGTCCAACAAGGTGCGGACATTCCATGAAGCAATACTCAGGTGTCTATTTCTTTCTTTCGTTTTTCGACCGCATGGTGGGATGCTCCGGCGGTTGCGGTATACCGCCCTGAGTGTATGGGGCAGGCTTGCATCCAAGCAAGGGGGAAGCAAGAAGCTAGCACATAGGTAAGGATTAAGGTGAAGGTGCAGGTGTGCATTCCACACTCCCACCATCTTGGCTCCTTCCAGAAAGATCTCCGGTGGCATGGGAGAACCCATGACAACCTTCGTCTGAAAGGAGTTGCAGGGGGCTGCCGGTAGCCCGGTCTGCTGGGTTCCGCCTGTGCCTATCCCCAAAAGGCAGATTTGTTGTCAGGGTTTACTCCCCTAGCCACTGTACCCCTCCGGGTTTACCCACGTGGCAGTGGGTCTGCCTTCTTCAGACTTTGGTTCATTAAGGTGGTTCTCTCACATCCACCATTTTCCGGCGACTCCATCGTTGAGGCGTTTGGGATCACTCTTGGTCTGGCCTCTACCCCTTGACCTGTTCGGCATGGGTGGCCCTACCAGGAGTACAAGACTCCTGCCGACATAGCTCTAGGGGTCATGGAGACACGCAAAGTGCCCCACCACGATAAGGTGGTGATCCTTCGAGGCACACACACACACACACACACACACACACACACACACACACACACACACACAAAATGAGTGACACACACACACACACACACACACACACACACACACACACACACACACACACACACACACACACACACACACACACACGGGGACATTCCAAATAAATAATGATTTTTAAACTGTACAAGTCTTATACTGTATATTCTAGCCCCTAACTTTAAACCATCACAGAAAACTTTCTGCATATTTACATTTTCAAAAAAACATCACTTAGTATGATGTATAAGCTGTTTTCCTCATGGGGACCAAAACATTTTCCCAGAAGGACAAGGATTTCAGATATTGCCATCTTTGTGTACCCATTACAGGTATACCTGAACCACACACACACATATTGGGTTTCCATCTTTTATGGGGACATTCCATAGACATAATTATTTGTATACTGTACGTTCTATCCCCTAAACCTACCAATCACAGAAAACATTCTACGTTTTTTATATAAAAAATAAATAAAAAATTAGTATGTTTTATAAGCTGCTTTCCTCGTAGGGACCAAAAAATGTCCCCACAAAATATATTTTTTTTTGATATGGCCATCCTTATGGGGACATTTGGTCCCCATGACGGCATACCACACACACACACACACACACACACAGTCAGACTGAAGGTTGATGCTCACCGCAGTGAATGCACTGATGAGTGGACTGTAGTAATGGGGTGGTGCGCGTGATCACACTAGGTGGTCCACATTAAATACAGCGGTGAGAGCTGAGCCTGACACAAACCCTGCAGCACGGCTCCACTGACCGCTCATTTAGCCCGCTGATAGATTCTTGTGCTCTTCCAGATAATAAGGAGCTTGTGGGCTTGTGGGCTTCATCTCCTCTAAATTTATCATACGCTAGTCACATTACAGGCCTTAACCAGCGGAAGGGTCTCCTTTAATTGTGAACCGGCCCCCTCCCATGTAACAAATCACCTGTCGAAGCAGCATTTCTCAGAGGAGCGCTCAGAAGAGAGAGAGAGAGAGAGAGAGAGAGAGAGAGAGAGAGAGAGAGAGAGAGAGAGAGAGAGAGAGAGAGAGAGAGAGAGAAAGAGTTTTCTTTAAAGAATGCTGCAACACAGGGGAAGACGTGTCAAGCCATCCACCGTGGTGTCAGTGGACACACCAGGTAGGCAAGGTGGCTTGTCAGATAGAAATATTAGACTCAAGTACGTCTAATGATATAATATCAGCATCAGCAGAAAGAGAAGTTGATATGGAAGAACACTTGCAACATGTGACACTAGATGGCAGTATTGATCCAGAGAGCCAGCACAGCCTGCAATGATGTAATCCACCATAACAGAATGTAAATTATTAGAAAAAGAATTGTCTGCTTGTCTTTTTTGGCATTAACTATCAGCTTCTCATAAGAAAGAAAAAAGATACTGCTAGCTGCTGTCTATTTGAGAGAGGTCAGGGCACAAGTAGGCTACATATAAATTACTTCTATATCAAATGCTAAATTGTAAGTTAATAAGGATGAAATCCATTAAGTTGGAATTCTGTATCTATTTATAAAATAAATAAATAAATAAAAACAGAGGCAATGGTTTCTGTTTTTATTTATTTATTTATTTATTTATTTTATAAATAGATACAGAATTCTAACTTAATGGATTTCATTTCAGAAAATGCTACATTTTTCCAGGATTATTTGATGAATAGAAAGTTCAAAAGAGCAGCATTTACTTGATATAAATCTTGTTTAACATTAAAAATTTATTTTCTGTCACTTTTGATGACACTTTAATATGTCATTTCTGATAAAAAAATAAATAAAAAAAGTATTAATTAATTCTTACTAACCTTACTAATTCTTACTAACACACGTTTGATTGTTAGTGTTTGTGTACAATCCAGTGATGCAATATAATTTTTTTTTTCAAATGGGGTAGAGCAGATTTCTGGGGCCCAAATACTTTTCAGAGGCACATTTGGGGGGGGGGGGGGGGGGGGGGCGCTACACAGCCAATTTACAGAGTAACATGAACATGGACAAGAAAATCATTACACAAGATTCATATTGATAGCTGTTCCTTTAATGCTCAGAGAGCAAAGTTTAGCCTTAAAGTCCTGCAGCGAAAGACTCAAGGATAGATCAATGTCAACAAACCAGGAATGGCAATCCGACCCTCTCAACGAGCAGAGCTTCAGGCGTGGAAAGTCATATTGTGATGTCTGGCTGGTATGGTTTCATTTCATGAATTCTTTAATGTGCTAAGTCCAAATGGTCCCAAACGTCCCCTATTGCTTGGCAGTCTAAAATAATTGAGGAGCTTTCCATCAGGTTTCTCTCAAAATTACATCCTCTCTTTCTGGGCTCTCATGGCTTTCAGGCCAAAAACCTTGGGTCCGATGATGGAGCTGCAGACGGACGTAATCTACAGATGTAGCGGAAAATGGCCCCCCGGAGAAAACAGCCCCTGCCTCCGACATCATTTATCCTGCTGTCCAATCACCACGCTCATAGATCAATATTACAACCTAACAGAATGAGAAAGTAGAAAAAGTCAACGTGTTAAATGTGCGCTAAAAGTAAGCTGTATTTAGGCCTGTGTTGAAGTTTGTTTGGATTCAGAAGATACATGCTGGAGTAAACCTGCATAGGAAATGCAGAGCTAACAAAAATATGTTCTAAGAATGTTTTGCTAACATTCCTATTAAGTTATGAAAATGTTATTTCTGAACGTTCTCAGTACAGGCATGCAGCAGAGCCAATATCTGTTACAATCTCAACGTTATTTGAATCTGTATCTGTATTCAGATAAATCCGGAAGTGGACAAGGCTTTAACCAGAACTTTAATGAAATTACATGAGAACCCTGTTTTAAATGTAATTTAGTTCACTTCATTGTTTTAATTCAACAAATACGCCTTGTGTAGCTCATAAAATATATCAATATTTGTTTATTATAATTATAAAATGTATTGAAACATGTTCTAATTAAAACAATAATACTAAATCTTAAAAGAGGATTTACTTTTTTTTTTTTTAAGAGAAACTTTATGTTAGGACAATCATCCACAATCTCAAATAAAAGGACTCTATATAAAACAGCTGATTAGAGAACATTGAAGTTGAAAGAAAATATTTAGTGGTTGAAAATTGCTAAACAACTTATATGCAACAAATGCAAATCTGAACAAATTCTAAAGAATGCACGCAATCAAATACGTGACTAGGTAACTAACTAATCATTAGTTAAGCATTAGTAAACAGTTAATTAATCATTTATAAAGCATTATTAGACATTAATAACCAGTTTATAAATACAGCTATGCTTTATTCTTGATTTAAAAACATATCTATAAAGTGTTTAATAATTGTATTTTCATACTTTATTATTGATCAATTTAACATTTCTAAATTAAGTATTGCATTATTTACAAACCAGTTATTTAGGAGTTGTCAGTGGATCACTTAGAAAGTGTAAGTAAATGATTAATAAACTATTTAAATGTACATTCATAAATCTTAAATATTTCTATGTTCTGTATCACTGTGTTGTGTTTGTTTCCTTTTTCTGTTTAGAAGATGATGATCATTATCCTGACTGGCTTGTCAGGGGTTGTAAATTACCTGGACAACATTATCATCCACGGACGTGATGTCTATGCATGGTAACTTCAAGCGGTCTTACAATGACTAGAAGCTTCAGGCTTGCAGCTCAATAAAGACTTAGGTCATGTCTTCTTCCTGATGAGTCATGTGTACTGGCGATTCTCAATGCCCCTGCACCCTCTGATGCATCTACTTTGCACTTCTTACTTTGGAATTGTGTCGTGGTACAGTTTACTATGGTACACTCGCGGTACACAGGTTTATTCCTGATTTTGCCACCATTGTAGCTCCAGTGCATGCATGCCTACAAGATCCAAATGGATTCAGCTGGTCAAAAGAGGCTGCACAAAGTTTCACAGAAGTAAAACAACTGCTAGCAAACAGCCCTGCTTTGGCATTTTTTTACCCCACACTACACACACTCTTGTGCGGGGGCCACTACACACATGCTTTCCACACATATCTGTCACTGCTTCGAAGGCAAGTTGACAGGCACTGGAACACAAAACTGTGCAGATCTACACGCTTTCATGGATTTAATCAGTACGAATGCTGTTTTATTGGACTGGCATTACCCACATCAATGTCACAGACACATACAGAAGTTTTACCTGGCACATCACGGGACAGGGTGGAAAAGGTATTCAGCATTTCAGCTAGGTCATGAGACTGTTCTGCAGTAAGATGCGAAAAGAAACCAGGGAGATTCTGCAGTATGGTGGAATTTTGAAGGCAGGTAGGAGAGAGAGTCAAGAGAGAAAGAGAGAAGTCTCTGTCTTGCAAATCCTCCTCCTCTAAAGAGTACTTCGATACTACATTCACCGTAGCAGCAGTACTTGCAAAGGGAGAACTAGTCTGTTTAGCATTTACTTCAGTTCTATTAACATAAGCCTTAAGCCAATTCACATTGCATACACAGCTTTTACTCTCCCTGTCTGGTGTAGCAACAATATAGTGTGTTTCATTCAACCTTCTTTCTATCAGGTATGGACCAGCAAATTTGGCATGCAGTCAGAATCAAAACCAACACCTGATCACCGGGGTAAAAGTCTCGTTTCACAGTTTTTGCCTCGTACAAACGATCTAGTTCTTATTCACAGTGATTAAAGATTATTAAACATAAAGATTGAAAAATGATTGCACAACCACCAAATAGGTGGCGACATGCACAAAGTACGTAAATCAGCATTTAACAAAAGAAGATGACCGGTGACCATGAATTTACTCTGAGTTGGATGAACTTACTCCAGGACTCGCGTTTTTTGAACCAGCACACCTTGAGTAAGCAAGGTTTGGTTTAATCAATGAAATGTGCCCAGGAGTAAGTTCATCCAACTCAGAGTATTTTCGTGGTCACCGGTCATCTTCTTTTGTTAAATGCTGATTTACACTGATTTACATGCTGATCTCGTGAGTACCCCCCACCCCCCGGCCTGCAAGGGTGATGTGGGTATGCGGCGTGCAGGACGAGGCCGAGGGCCGTGAGAGAATGACGCAACGCAGCGGTCTCATATCTCTCACGGAGGAGCGGAAGCATAAAAGGAGGAGCGATGACAGTAAAAAACGAAAGAGGACAGGCCTGGATTTATGTTGTGTTTTGTTTTGTTGTATTACAGTATATGTGGCAGCAGTCGTCCATGAGGGACCTTTACTTTACTTTACCTTTACTTTCATTTTGTATTTGTTTATTCGCCGGTTCCCACCTCCTTCTTCCTACAATAACGAACTGTGTTACACACTGTGAATAAGAATTGTATTGTTTGTTTGATGCCAATTGTATAATAAAAACAAAGACTGTTTAAACTAAATAACAGTTAGCTATTATATATAACTATATAATATTCTGTGCAATCTGTCACGCCCACTGGAGCCTCATCAATAGGGCACCTAACACTGAACACCTCTGAAGTAACCCTGGAACAAAACCTGGAACAGAACCTGCTCCGGAGCAGGTTATGTTCAGAGAGCATGTTGCTATGGCTACTTACACACCCTTAAAATTACCTCAGTTTTTGGAACCGAAGGTTGAGGTTATCTGCTTATTTACCTTTAAACATACCCGGGTATGTCACATAACCTGCTTTCTGGAATACACCCCTGGACAGTGAGTAGAACTAAACTGATGGCTTAAATACTAAGGAGATAAAAAAAAAAAACTGAACAATAAACAGGTGCACAAAGCAATCATTAACCGTAACCATGACAAAAAAGGGGCATAATCAGTAACCTAGGAAACCGAAAGGAAGCACAAGAACTAAACAGATGCAGAAAAGCAAATAAACAGAACATAATGTAAACCAATCATCTATAGTGTATAGTGTTAATTAGTTTAAATAAATTAAAGATGTTCATCAGTACGCAACTTTATTTTTTATGAATAATTATGAGAGGGTAAGTATTTTTTTTCAAACCTTTTCCATGTTGAAAAAATTAAACTGAAATATTATCAACATTTCTCTCACTCTGGATCTTGAATCAGTTGTTTTCTCTGAGCTTGTTGCATTATGTGCAACAATTATTAGAAGGCACCTTATGGAACAGCCATTTAAGAAGTCAGTGCTTTAAAATGCTGCCGATGTAGTTTTGGAACGGAGCCCATAGTGTAAAAGTTTCACAAAGGGTCTGTAAAACAATGAAGGATCTTACATGTGTGCATATTAAACAATGTAGAATTTACAGCTTGAATTTAAATTGACAATATCTTTTATTTTACGACAAAGGTTTGACAGGCAAAAGATTACAAATTTGGCAGAACATTGGCAAATCAAATAAGTAAAATATAAAACAAAGGTAATTCTCATTAACCAACACATCATATTCCAAAATAACAAATCATGATGATGACAGCCATAATGGGTTTTAAACAAATGAACATGGTCACATTCCTCATCATTGGTGGAAAAAGAAACAGCTGAATGTAAATCACAGTAGAGCCTGTGTGTGTGTGTGTGTAAACGGTTTTTCAGGCCCTGCTATGAAGTTATTCGTGGCCTGTGTGTTTTGGAGGACAGGATGAATGAGCCAGACTGTCACGATGCCCACAAGGGCTGAGAGATGGTGTTATTTTCAAGACGAATGGGCATCAGAGCTTTTAGATACACAACAGAAATCCAATGAAAGGGAACATCGCATCATTTGATGAGGCATTCGGGGCATCCCTGGGGAAATCGAGCCCCATGGCTATATGACAAATGTGTGTGTGCGATGCAGTGATTTTAGAGCGAAGCACATCGCCTGCGGTCCTGTACTCTTCGTCCTTGAAGATGGCTTTTCTGAAGTCCACTACTTCACTTTAACTCCGCTTTAACCTCTGGTCACGTTTCGAGGTATGCAGCATTTAGGAACTGATATCATACAGCATGTGTCTATTATGTTTCCTTCAATCGCACATTATTCTGTGATGGTAAACGATGCATTATGTGAAGATTAGTGCTGAATGCCAATAAGTGTATTGCTGTCAACATATCTATAGGTAATAATTTCTCCTGCTATCCCAGGCCAGCAGAACTGCGGTTGTATTTATTTGATCAGTAACATTTTACAATAATGAAAATCATTTAATCTTAGTAAAATGTAAATTTCACATTAGTAAAATAAAATGTTGCATCTGTTTTAATAACATGAACTAGCAATGAACAGTTGCATTTTTTAACAAATGTAAACAAAGATGAATAAATAATGTAACAAATTAATTGCTTATTGTTAATTTTAGTTAATACATTAACTAGTGTTAACTAATGGAACCTTATTGACAAGTGTTACCGTTTTTATCTTGAAGAAACCTCCATGTTTGAATAATATAAGAAGTTTCAGGAGTCACACTTCTCCTGTACTCAATAAACCTTAACACTTTAAACTCTCTTGACTTGTTTTGCAGTTCGGTCAAGTCAAGTCAAGTCAAGTCACCTTCATTTATATAGCGCTTTTAACAATATGAATTGTTTCAAAGCAGCTTTAATAGGAAATTACAGTAACAGAGATTGTTTTGGCTTTACAGCAGCTCTAGGATAAAGTTATTGTCCTGCTAAAGTTATAGTTTTGATTGATTGATTCACTTCTGTTGCGAAGATCATTAGTTATTAACTTAGGGGCTGCTAACAGGACACCGTTCTAACAGAAAACCCTCAACGCGCTCCGGCCGCCCATCCGCACAAAACAGTGTCTGTGGCTCGAGAACACAAACCTTGAAATAGATTCCAAGGTGCAAACGACTATCAGTTATCTCTGCGCAAACCTACGCAACCTCTGTGCCAATACCTCTGTCCTTCTTTACAAATCAACCCTCAACAAACTACTTGTCTGGCCTTAAAAATGTATAATACAGAATTATTTATTACGTCCGCGTAGCCATGTGGTGACTCTGTACTGATAAAACGGTCCAGTGCACTGCTGCAGCTTACAGTGTCAGTCTATTTCATTTCTGAAGCAGGTTTTCAACCATTTACGAGAGACTGACACCACATCCATTTAACTGACAGCCAGCAAATAGCCCTCCAGTCTCCATTTACTTCCACTGGGACATCAACTGAAAATAGCACAGCGTCCATGCTGGATTTTCTTATGGCTGAAGTTTGAATAACTTGATAAATGCTTGTTATGTGTTTGTTTAAACGAGTTTAGCCTCATTTCTGTTTCTCATGAAATGCGTATCTATAGCACGCATTGTATTTATCGTGCAATTTATACGTGAAAATGAGTTTTTACGTGCATATGATACACACTATAAACCTCTTGGGTAGGATTAGTGGTGTGGGGTACATGCCTATTACACGCCATGAAGTGCGTATCATATGCACGCGAAAACTGAGAATCATATACACGTAAAAACTCATTTCCGTGTATAAATTGCACGATAAATACACATTCGTGCAGAGACGCATTTCATGAGATCAGGCTGATAGTTTGTTGATCTGTAAACCAAATACACTTTGTTTTTTTTATGAGACTAAGGGAAGTAATATGACCAATATTATATAAACAATCTATATTGTTAAAAGCGCTATATAAATGAAGGTGACTTGATTTGACAATATGCTAGCCTTGGTTGGTTCATATTAAATGTATAGACCTTATGAGTGAGAGCTAGCATGATATCCAATGCTTTTCCTCAAGGATGCAAGTAACAATCCTTTCTTCCCTGTTTTTTTATTTGTTATTTTTTTGCCTCTTTGCCCTGAACACTCTGCTGGTTCCCCCTATCAACTGCATTGCACTGTCATGAATATGACAAAGCTTTAATATTTGTAGGTTTGCTCTTTAATATATAACTGCATGTGGCAATGTACAACCATACATACTTTCATAATAAAGTATTGTCTTTAATATCAAAGAATGGCCTTAAGGTACAGTCCAAACCTTCTCAAAACATTTGGAGTACACTGATGAGATTACCATTCGGCAGGCTTGTCAGGACTTCCATTATGAAGAGCATCTGCTGAAGTCTTTGCAGTGCCCCAGTGGCTCAGAAATCCAACTTTACAGTGAGCAGGTGTCAGAATTTTAAACAGATTGTCTTTTTGTTCCCTTTTCTGAGCACATTCCCTCTAATTCCAAGAAGATTCTGTCACCTCGACCTGTGTCCTGCCCCTCATTTGAAATAAACCAAACACTTTCTTTGAATGCATTTCACTGATTCAACAGCTTTAGGGGACAGTACTATACATACTAAAATGTTGTCATCATTCACACATGCTCATGTTGTCTGGCAGGAGAATGTATGAGCTGCTCTCTTCCATATAATGAAAGTGAATCGAGAAATAAAGGACAACAATTAAAAAGCATGATAAAAAGGATTTACAACTCATATGCTCGAGTCAATATCATTGTGTGAGGAACAGATACAAATTTTAATTGTAATTCAAATACTACCTTGAAAATGTTGCATGAAACCCATAGTCCCCATTAACTTCCATAGAGAGGAAAAAAAGCCAGCTGGGTCATTCTACTACAAACGTATCCTTTTATATTCACATGGAAGAAAGAAAGTCATAAAGATTAAGATTTACATTTATGCATTTAGCAGATACTTTTATCCAAAGTGACTTACACAAGACAAACAAAAGCAGTTGGTCACAGAGCCAACACTATTCATAATGTACTATACTAGATTAAGAAGCAAGATGAAGCTGGGTAAATGTCAGAAAGCATGTTCAGTTTGGTGCATCGATACAGCTGAGTTTCAGACAGGAATTAACGCAAACTGTTGAAAAAATCTCAAATATGCATCTCAACAGATGTGTTAATGGATTCTTATTAAGCCATTTTCAGTGGCAATATTTCCTACAAGGCCTGCATTGGTCCACAATGGACATTTTTAGGAAATATCAGACAGAATGTCCAGACACTGTTCAACTGGACAATAATTCAAGAATTATTCATAATTCAGTTCTCATTCTGACTCTTGCATCTAAGATTAACATCTAAGAGGTTATTAATCTTGTTGCAATATACAAACAAGTACACAAAAAACAGCTGGAGCGAAGAATGGTAGTGTGCTGTGGGACAAGCATTGCCGTCCACTCGTTACGAGGGCTTGAATAAGCTTTTTTTCTTGTGCTTAGTGCTTCAATCATTGTCAAATAAAACCTAAATGTAAGCACTCATTTCAGACACAAGCATATGAGAGTATGTGGAATATTTCTTATTTTAATGGCAATTTGATCAAATCTGGTGCATCGATACAGCTGAGTTCTCAGAGAGGGAAATTGGATCGGTCTGTGTGAGTTATGCTGTGTGGATGACGTGCGTGATTCCATTTGCACTTACAGCATCAGGAAATACTTCCATCTATCATCGCGTAAAACAATAAAGCCTGCCAAAGCCAACATGCTGGCCCATAGATCAAATCCCGACTGTCACCAAACCTGGCAGGATCGCGTTCCACTCTCAGCAATCGTCCAAATATTTGCATTTCTACATAATCGCCCAGTTTAAAAATAAATGTGTTGTAATTGTTTTCACAGTCTCTATGTGTCCTCGGTAATGCAAGACTGCAATAAGCTTGATTTACATGACACATTTGTTGAGCTGAAATTTGAAAATCATCGATTTTACAGTTTTCTCTTTATTGGAATATTAATGGCAACACTCGTCTACAGTCGTATTTTTTATTTTATTTTTCTTTACAATGGTGGACATGGAGCTGGTCATCATCCAGGACGTTAGTTTAGTCTTTGTGTTAGTTTAGTCTAGTTTAATCCATGTGCACAAGTGAGAATGTCAGACATAAAGTGTTTGTTCTGTGGAACACAAAGAGATGTTTAGCTGAATATTGATGCTGCTTTTTTCAAGCTCAAAAAATCACAATCAAAGTATCATTAAAAATGTTTTATAGTAACTATTGTCTGTTTTGGAGCTTGATAGCTCCTGATCACTGTCTTCTTTATATGGAAATGACTTGCTTGGATATTCTACAGAATAACCCCTTTTTGTTCCACGGGGTTTGCGAAATCTGTAAGAGAGAACACGTTCATTTTTGTTAGCATTACCTCTGTAAGTGAGCAATTGTTCTTCTTTACAATTTTGTTTGTCAACATTATAGACTTTAGGATGAAACATTTTACAATGCCCCATACACGCATTAGATGGCAGTACTTCACAATACAGATGCCAATATGTTACTGTTCCAGCCACTAACATTATATCACTGGATGTTTCCTTCATTACTGTGAAGCTGCATTGAAACAATCTGTATAGCGTTATAGAAATAAAGGTGACTTGAACCTCATAAGCTTATACAGTACTGTTCAAAAGTTTGGAATTGTAATATTGTAAATATTACCATTTAAAATAATATTTTTCTGTTGTAATATATTTAAATTAGGGCTGTGTAACGATTAATCGCGATTAATCGCATCCAAAATAAAGGTTTGTGTTTACATAACGTGTGTGTACTGTGTATAATTACTTTGTATATATAAATACACACACATAAATGTATATATTTAATAAATATTTGCTTTTATATATGATTTATATATAATATAAATATAAATATTTTAAATGTTTAAATTTTTCTTAAATATATACAGTACATGCATATGTGTGTATTTATATATACAAAATAATTATACACAGTACACACACATATATTATGTAAACAAACTTTTATTTTGGATGTGATTAATCGCGATTAATTGTTGCACAGCCCTAATTTAAATATTTTATTTTATTTATTCAATCGCAAATTATTTGGTGATGGTAAACGGTGCATTATGTGAAGATGCTGAAACGTGCTGAATGTCAACAAGTGCTGTCTACATATCTATAGGTAATAATTTTTCATGTTATCCCAGGCCAGCAGAACTACGGTTGTATTTATTTTATTAGTAACACTTTACAATAATGAAACTCATTTAATCTAGTTAAATGTATATTTAAGATCAATTTAATGCATGCTCACTGAATAAAAATCATTACAAATAAGCAACCGTTGAATCCAAGGGAATATCACTAGACGGCACAGTCCAAACCCTCTCCCAAACATTAGCTGCAAGTCTCCAGGCCATCTGCCTCTCTTCCATGCTGGGTGTCTTTCTCTCATAGTCAGCCCTGAAGCCATTATCGGCAGACTCGGCATCTGCCGGTCCCACCTGCAGTGGCGATACAGGCCTGCGCGCTCAGGTTGTGGATGGCTGATGCCAATGGCAGTGTCTCCCACCACAGGACTCATTGCTCATATGGTTGCATGGAATGGGGTGACCTTCACTGGATCCTCTCCAAAGGGTGTGTGGTTATTGTGACTCTGGGCATCATTAAGAGAACAGGGAAGAAAAATAGACGTGGGAACGCTCAATAAATCAAACCATTACGATATTTGTGAGTTAATGCATACATTATTTTAATTATCCCTCCTGGGTTTGGTGCTTGCATATTTTAAATGGGAGGGAAATAAGGGCAGCTTTTGTGGATGTCATTTGATAAGATCAATGTGTGGTTTGTGGGCAGTTTCTTCTGGAGAGCGAGGTGTGCTTTATCAGAACCACACGTGCTTCGTTTTTTGACGGCCGTTTGCAAATTGATCATACCAACTGTAATATACAGTATAATTACATTTAATAGTGATTAGTCATGCACAGGACGACCAATGCAATTTGATCAGCATGTTCTGCGATATCACATTTCGTGTTCATTTGTCTTAATCGTTACTGATTTCCTCACACATAATTCAATTCTAGTTCACTGTTTTAACGTTGTTACAATTCAGTGCAAGAGATGACAGAAAGACAATGAGATTCAAGCAGCCTGGAAAGTTGCTGCCAGAAATGAAATGGAGCGCTGTACTGTATGTGTCAGCTCTCTGACAGAAACCCATATGACGCTCATTTCGCTCTCCTTGCAGGATGACGAATCAGAATCAGGCCTGTTAGGGTCTCCAGAGAGCCCAGAGCCAATCGAAATCAAATAAACAGAGATTGAATTATTTCAATGCTTTTATTGCATTGTATTTCTCTAACTGAGATGAAGCCCAAGCCTGAGTTTTTTTGCTCTAATATCAACACAGATTTGAGGAACTGAGTTGCTGAGAGAGATTTTTCCGAAGATATTCCCAAGCAAAATCACTTCGAACGACCACAGCATGAGCCGTTTTTGGCCAGTGTTTTAAATAAACAACACCTTCTCACACAAAGGTTTGTCTTAAACTGAGAAAAGTCTCCCTTGGAGCTTCCAGCAGATCGGCATTTATCACGTTAACATTTGCAGACTATCGTTTAATGAAATGTGGCTCTTAAATAGAGCTCTTGAGATTCATCGCAGACAGAAGCGAAACACAAGGTGTACAGCGATGGGCTGGGCAGGGCCGTCTTTAGAACGTTAGCTTGAAGTCGTTAGTGTCCACGGTACAACTCCAGGGAAATTTGATTGATTCAGGAGGGCATTTGCCCTTCAAGTCTCTGCTATTTGCTGCAGGCTTACCCCTCGTTAGCGTTTAATCTAATGCCAACTGTCTACGGCCCAGAAAAAATGAAAATATTGCTGGTGAAAAATGAGTATTCCCTAATCAGAAAAATGCTTGGCTACATTTATTGGGCCTCAGAGGATCCCATATTTGCCCTCCTAGGAAAAGTAAACAGAGCCAATTATGCCAGAGTGATTTAACAAAACCGTATATATTGCTCACTTAGTGACCGGTTTCAGGTATTCGGAGTTCAAGCACTTTTACTTTATAGCAAATTACATCAAAGAATACAATATAAAAATGTATAGAAGTGATGATGTCATTAAGGTGAAGGTTACATATAGAGTTAAGTTAGAATGCAGTTGGAATACAGCGAATTCAGGACAGCAGATGATATTTTAATATAAGGCACAAAAAAAGACGACAATGGGATGTCATACAGTATGTGATCTCATCACTCTCTGTAATAGTTCTTAAATCTTATTAGTCAACAACTTAAGATGTGTTCCAATTCACGTACTTACACACTATTCTATGCCATTTTTAAGCAGAGTTTTTGCACTGAATATTCCAATTAGAAAAATTGAAAGTCCAGATGATGCACTTAAAAAACAATGGGGGAATGTTGGAAAATGTGGTAATTTTGGTAATTGACATAACTGAATGGGCATGGCTAGACTCTGATTCTAAATGTCAAAATATCCTTATAAACTGCATACACTAGAGTACATAGTAAAAGTGTATAGTATACAGTATAGTGCATCATTTGGGACTGTAAGCTGGAGAAACTGGAAGAACTGGTTCAGGAACGACCACTCCTCGAGAAGACAAAGGACCTTTCTGGAAAATAACATTTGAACTCTCTCTTGTGAAACTAGCACCTCTCACCTAAGCAATCATAATCTACATTTCTTCCCTTCACCCATCTCTACTTGAATTCACCCCAAAATATATATGGTTTAATGTGAATAATTATCATACAGTATTACACATGTTTGATATCATTTGAAATGTCTCAGTGCGACTGGTAAGGTCTCATTCCCAAATAAGTAAAACAAAAGGTAGAGTTTATAGATTACTGGCACACAGAGGAGGGTGTGTCTCTAGAGTCTAGACAAATGGTCTCCTACTCCCAAAAGGTGTCAACTCTGAATGTAAATTCCCATTGTTAGCAGATGTTTCCATGTGAATGAAGTTTCTGGCTATATAATGAAATGCAACTAGAGGATCAGGGTGATTCTGTACCTCAGATCAGCCCATGATGTTGAAGGACGTCAAAAGACTTCAGCATCATGTATTTCCCAATGTCGAGTTCGCATCTCTTCTCTTTATTCCAGAGCATTTGATGTTTTGTATTGATTATCTTTGAATTGATTATGTAATTGGCATGATATATTTACCTGGCATAATAAGTTGTAAACATTTGATTTGATTCTGACGGACTCATTATTTGCAGTAAAGAGTTAAAAGGAATAGTCAAACATTCATTCACATTTAATGATGCACAGATATCATTAAAACCTTTTCATTTATGGAGTCAGATGAAAAAACGAGAAAATGCATATGAGAAAATGTATTTCATTTAATCAAAAATACTTTGCTATGAGAAAAGACAGTAACACCCAGAGACCTTCCCCGCTGGTCGGATGCCTACATTGGGCCGATTGAGCGCAGGCTTACAGGACACAGCCTTAGACTATTTTTGAAGGTGCATGTTTCTTGGTGATGCACAGAAAGATGCATAACAAGAAAAAATTCTAACTATGTCATATTGCTTTTGAAACATTGTGTAAATCCATATTTTTTTGTATTAAGGATGTGGGACAAAAACAACCTTAGAAAATAAAAGTTCATTTTCACTAACCGCTATTATACTAATTATACTTAAGTGTGCTTTCACGGTAATGTCGGGCACTGCTACATAACACACATGGATCTCTTGCCCTGTGAAATATGACCTGCTGTGCCCACTCATCTGAAATGGTCTGGACTGAAGTGTTGCTGAACAGGCTTTCTGTAAAGGTTACAGTGTGACTCTCTCTGAGAAATGAAACTTGATATTAGTGTAATGTGTCATATTTTATCACCTCACATATGAATTAAGAGGCTAATTCCAGAAATGAAAATCTATTACACTAGTGCTTTAAATTCACTTGGAGCTTTCTACAGTTGAATGTTGAGCCCTAATAAACCGTACATGGCAAGTTACTAACTTTCCACTAATCCATTCAGGATCAGTCCACATTTTAGAAGAACATGGAGGTACAAAACAAATAACTCTATTTCATTTCAACCATGTCCTTAACTGCCCCTCTTATCTATCTTGTGATGAATAGTTTCTGGATATCATCTTATGGAACACATAAATATTCTCCTCACAAAGACCCTCATTGGTGTGTCTTGCCTATAAAGTATGGGAAGGGTTTTATTCTAAAGGGAAGCAGCTGCTTTGTAAATTATGGGTCTTTCTGCACAATCCATTTATATCCTCCAACTGGGAATGTTGCCAAAGTAGGAGAAGTGGGAAAGTATGGCATGAATGTGTGTGTGTGTGTATGTGTAGGCCTGTATGTTAGAGAGCGGTGGATAGGTGTGAAAGATAAACACACTCATTCAGCCATGTGGGTCACGGAGGCAGTTTTGTCTGAACTGCAAGACCACCTTGACTGTGGGGAATTCACTAAGAGCTGTTTATTTGCAAATTCTGTTCATGTGGTTTTAGCCCCCGATTAACAAAAATAATTGTGCAAAAATTTCTAGCTGCAATTTACTTGGCATGATTATTTTTCTTACAGGAGGACGCAGCACACAATCTGATGGCTTTACTAGGTCTGTGTGATACAGACACCTGAATTGGTTGCGGAAAGTGCGTTTGAATGTAAACGCCTACAGATGGTCTTCTCTAACATTTGTAATTTAATTCAATGAATTATTCAATGAATTATTGTTGAAATGAATACAGAAAATATAGGCTACAGAAACCTTGTGGCTGTGCTTAAGCCCTGCACCCCTATTGCTTTACACACAGACTTATGGTTATGCAGTTCCTTACACAATACTATGTTATATGAGCTCATAACACTTTTACCATAGTGCATGATTTGTAAACCTAATACATTTTGATGTTTGCATCTCATAACCAGCTGCATATGTATGGCATTTTTTGATGCAGAAAACTTGCTCTGTACCTCACCCGGTACAGCACTGGACTCGTGATGCAAGTCCCATGAAACATGATAAAACTATAAAACTAAAAAGGAATGGTTGCCTCAACATAAAACTAAAAAGGCATGGTTGCCTCAACATAAGCATTAACTTTTTTGCACCACTCACCGGACATTTCATTTCTGAAGTGCCACGATCTGTACAACAACTAAAGATTCTAAAGAACTAAAAGATTGCCAGATTCACTGTTTTGGATAAAACTGAACTATCATGCAAAATATCATGCAAAAGTGCCACAACTGTTTACAAATGGCACACTTCATCAACTTCCACCCTGGGGTCCATTTTTCGTTTTTAAATAGTGGAGCCAAATGATTTTCATGACATTTGGTTCTGTTATGGATCTTCCGGATTGAACAGGGTAGGGGAGAGCAAGTTGCAACACACACGGTTTAAAAGTTTCCACACACACTTGCATGTCAAAACTTAATTTATTGGCATAGTTGGCAATAATAGGGTACAACGGGTCTAAACGCACACCTTAATAAAAATGTGCTTTTCACTACTACCTAATGTATGATTTGTGTTGAACATTGATCGAGCAACAGATGTTGTGTAAAAATAAATCATAAAAGTGGTTTATTTTGTTTATAAATCGTATAAATGTATGAAGTGGCAAGGTACTGTAAAAGGCTCACCAGCATGGGGCAAAAGGCACACATAGATACAAATACTTAGGCTAAAATAATATGTTTTTAATAATGTCTAAGTTAATACTTATTCAAAACAATCACTTTAGCAAAGTTTGTACTATTTTCAGTTTTTTTTTTTTTTTATGAATTTTTTTTTTTTTATAAATATATTGTCATTAAAATATGTAGTATAAAAATACATTTTTAAAATACAGAAACAAAATTATTTTAAAAAGGAAAGATTCTGAAAGTATTGATGGAGATCATATTTTTGATTATGATGGTTCCATTATAAATATGGTGATTATCTCAAAGGTGGACACCCAACTTAAAGGGTTAGTTCACCCAAAAATGAAAATTATTGTCAGTAATTACTCACCCTCATGTTGTTCCAACCCCGTAAGACCTTCGTTCATCTTCGGAACACAAATCAAGATATTTTTTATTAAATCTGAGTGCTGGATCACTCCTCCATAGGCTTTTAAGAGACCATAACTTGCTGGCCCAGAAAATGTATTAAAGACATCGTTAATATAGTCCAAGTGACTCCAGTGGCTCAATCTTAAGTTTATAAAGCGACGAGAATACTTTTTGTGCGCAAAAACAAACAAAAATAACGACTTTATTCCACTTTTCATTTCCTTCTCTCTGGGCCTCGAGTCTTTTCACGTAGTATTTAAGCGTAGCGCGTCTGTGTTGCGGCGTTCGTGACTTGATTAGTCGAGATTGTTTTCCAAGATGGTTCCTGCCTGTATACGCGTAATGTACTGTCTTTATAAAGTTTCTTCTTATTAAACTGTTTGTACACTTACAAAGTTCTCAATGCTTCGGTTTGCATGTAGGGACCCTCATTATGCTACCGTGTTAGTGTGAGGCTATTTTGAGCCTTGTTAGTGGTATTAGCTAGCGATTTACTTTTACTTATTCTGTGCCCCATATACTAGCGTTATAAGCTAATCTGTTTTTAGAGATAAAACTCTTTACATTCGATTATCATCAAAACGCATCCCAGAGAACGATCTACTCGGTAACCATGTGTTAATTACCCATAGGTTCATTTTTCACCGGAATTGTCCTTTAACATTTATATGCTAATATATCATAAAAACGATAGGCCTATGTTTCAGACGAAATATGAATGTTTACACAAGATTTCGTTGATTCGTTTTGGATAGATAAAGTTTTTAAAAAGTCAGTAAAAAAGACTACTGTCACATCAAATAAGCTTTTGTTCGCCATTTTCTGCTCATATGCAAAATGTGATGTTTTGTCAAAAATAAAATAGGTATATTGAATTATCAACTAAGATGTTATTATAGTGTTTGTTCCAATATCCAAACTAATGAATCCTTAACATTAAAATAAGTATGATAAAATGTATACTTTTAAAAAAGAAAGATTACGCTTGAAATATTGTTAAAAATGTAATTGTTGTTGATTTCTATGTGAAAACTGTTTAATAAAATAGCAAAACATATATTTACAAGGTAAGCAACATTTTAATAGGTCAATATAAACCTTCTCATTAAATTAGTTATTATTGTTTTTTTATTAGTGACATTTGTGGAGAGGATATATTCCAAAACTTTCTGAAAATACAGCATAATTAACTGCATAGTTACTAGAAATGTTTACCTTGGATATTATACAATTTGCATGCATTCAAAATAAGTCCTCACATTCTTTACTTGTGGTATACCTCAAGTGACACACGTGAATGAATTATGCGGCTCATTGTCTTCTCAGGTGTGAATAACATCATTATTCATGATCATTCACGCCCCCACGCATATTGCCTTTCCAAACAAAATGTATCTTACAAAGTTTAAATCAATGTATTGTTTTATGTGAATGATTAGGCAGGATGATTTTCAGATCATCTGAAGCAAAAACTCTAGGCAACAACATCCATTAGTCAAAAGTCTTGTGGACACATATTTAGCATGTGTTTTGTGGCCTTATTTCAGAAACTTTCATTTTTAGTTTTTTCAATAACCATGCATAAACATTGTTCTCTCAAAAATACAAATATGTACATACATGTTGCTCACATATTATGGTAGCCCTGTTTGTGCTGAATAGAGTGTATTTACACCTTTGCCATTAATATGTTTATAAGCAACTGGAAAAAGCACAAATTTCAGGGCATGTCAAAACATCTCAAGGACCCCAAAAACACCTTAGACCCCCGAGGGTTAAAGAACAAAACTTGTATGTAAATAATGTCGCTATTGTCTTCTGTAGAACTGCTTATTGCTGAATTGAACTTATTTCATAATTCAGGAACTTTACACAGCTATTGAACTGAACTGAATCAACATTGAAACTAGAAAATTTTGCTAGAAATCTAGACGCACCCTAGCGGCAGCAAAATGTATTTTGCAGCTAGTGTAGTCCAGCAACTCTCCGTTGACTTTCGAGCTGGAAAAACCAAACTCTAGTCAGGCCAATCACATTGTGTATAGAGTAGGTGGGGCGGGCTTAACATAATGACGACAGAGTTGCGATGGTTCCCTGCTACTTGAAAACAAAGAATGGCTGCTGCTGCTGCTGGCGAACAGCGGGCTTTGGCCGCGACTCTGGAGGACTTGGAGTTAAGCTTTTCTTTGAGAGAAGAACAAAGAACTGCACTTAAGTCATTCTTAAAAAAGGAAGATGTGTTTGTAGTTTTGCCGACCAGATACGGCAAAAGTTTAATCTATCAACTAGCTCCGCTGGTGGGCAAACGCTCTGGGCCGGGTTTCCCGATAACGATGTATCTTAGCTCTTAAGAGCGCTTTCTACGTGCAAGGTTACGAACGCTCGCAGCAATTCCACGAGCGTTTCCCAAAAATGCACTTAACATGAACGCGCGAGAATGCGCTCTACGTGCTACTTAAGAGTCGCTGTCCATTCGTGAAGTGCTGAAACATAACCTTATATGGAACGTTTAACCTAATAATTTTCATCTGTTGTGGATTAGCAATCAAGACAAGTCTATATAAAGCACCTACAGGCGGAGGCACTGACAAAATAGCTAAAAAATAAAATAAAAAATAAAGATTCCTTTCAAAAAGATGAAATTAATGTCCTTTTAGACGAGATAGAGTGAAACAAAGATGTAATTTTTAACAGATTAAAAGGATTTCTTTTATTTATTTTTTGTTCATTCATTTAATTTTTATTAAAATTATTAGATTAAATTATTTCTATTTTTTGTTTTGTTTTCTGACCTTTTTAATTATTTAATTTATACATTAATTTAACCAACAACAAAAAAAGAGTAATAAAGTGTACAATAAAGTACAATCAAACCTTATATTATAATCACATTGCATTTGAATAAAGTTAAAGGTGTAATCTGTCGGTTGTCCTGCAGGTGTCCTCATAAATCTGTCTTCTTACGATGAACTTGGTGATGTACGATTACTCCAGAGCACTCGTAGATCTACGAAGATTTTCAAGTGCTACTTAAGCTACGATGCTTTTGGGAAACAGACCGTAATATTAAGATCAGTCGTACGATCGTTTTTACGATCAACTTAGGCTTACGATGCTTTTGGGAAACGCAGCCCTGGTTGGTTGTTGCGCTATCCTATTGCATGCAGAGGGAATTTGAAAGACAGCCTTTTATCCCACCCCTCGGATTGAGCTGTGCCAATGGTGAGTTGCCAGACCTAACATCTTGATGTAGGTCTGGCTTGCCAGGCTACTGAAACTATATAATAAGACTTGGAAATGTTATTTTAAAAAAAAATTTTTTAGAGCTGGTTTACAGCAGAATTTGAATTAGTCTCATATTTAATGAAGTTTGCATCATTTATTCTGTTATTTTCCTCTTTATTACTGTGAAGCTGCTGTTAAACAATCTGTATTGTATAAAGCGCTATATAAATAAAGGTGAACTGACTTGACTAGTTGTGGTATCAAAACTTTAAAAAGAAAAAAGTGCCACAATTCTAAAATCTTAGAGATAATACTAGACATTTAACAATAGCAAGAGTAAATTTCTTACTGAAGTTTTTCATCTTTTTAAAACGAGGGAGAGGAATGCTTCCTAAAAAAATATTGAAAGAGTCTTAAATGGAGAATGGGATAGTCAAGTGGAAATGTAATCAGTACTTTAAAATTTCCCACTTCTGTTTCTCTTTCTCTCTTGATTCATTCATCCATTCATCCTCTGTTCCTCTCTTCCAGGCTTTCGTTTCCCTGCCCCACACAGCAGATGATGCATTCGTTCAAGTCCCGGGGCTCAAGCCACATGATACCTCCTCCCGTCCGTCTATTCCCTCCTCTCTCCATTACTCCATCTCTCTATGGGATAAAACTAGCTAGAGGTAATTGCAGTCGCTGTCTAATGGTGACAGGCTTAATCAAGCATGATGGGTTCACCTCTTTTGCTTTGGTTTCCACTCTTCCTCTGTCTTTTTTTCGGGCTCCTCATGGTTCTCTGGTTGTTGTCGCAGGCCGTCCTGTCAGCTGCCAGATGAAGTGAGCACTGTAGTCGCATGTGTGGGCAACACCACAGACCCACACTGAGAGCAAATTGGGCAGGATTCCACCATGATGAAGTGAGACAGAATTCAACATAAAGTTTCCAATCATCTATTATGCAGAAGAGGAACGAGAAAATACAATCCTCTCCAGGCTGAGCAGAGAGAGAGTGAGAGGATAGGGTAGAGTATTGGATGTGCAAGTTAATGAAGAAGGTCATTGTCCTTTGGAGCTGTCGGACCGCTGCCAGGATTTTAGAGCCGTAATGAAAACGTGGAGCCGTCAGACTGAAGTATTTCAAAAGCAGCTTCCAATTGCTCATTCAGATAAACAATCGGTCCTTCCTGTGTTATCGACAACACAGACGCCATCTGAAGCCACTGGCCTCTGTCGGCGTAATGCTTTTGGAGAGGAACTTGTTAATGCCAAGCAGCGCTTAAATTTTCTCTAGCATTCATCCACCTGCTCAAATAATGAGACATGTAGCAATGTGATCTGCAACTTGAAACTGTTGCCGTGTCCAACGAGTCCATATGCGACAATTGGACCATTGTCTGGGGAATAAGTGTTATGGAGTGGTTGGAAAGCTGCTGTTGTTAGGAACTGTTGAGGAAATTAAACTGTTGAATGAAGTAGTGGTGTTTCTAATCTACATAAAGCACATGGACAGATAAAGCTCTATGTTTTGCATGTATCACTAATGTGCCAAATGCACACTGCGAGACAGAAGGTCGTCGTCTTGCACACGTTTGAAATATATCGTAGTGCCTGTGACTAGTCGCATGCTGATTGACATCCACTGTGAGATTTGTGACTTCTTGATGCACGGTCACAGAGAAATTTCACATTATCAAAAGTCAATTGTCAATAGTGTAGCAATGTGTGAACCACAGCTCTTCTCATCTAAGCTGCTTTTTGTTGGTAAACGCTGAAAATCTGCATTGACAAATTAAAAGTATTGCTAAATATTTGTAGGGAATTTTTTGCTTTAACATGAAATTCCTGATTGAGCAGATTCGTATTAAAATTAGAAACGCAAAAATTCACAGAAGAATGCTAAATGTGACTGCACCTTTAAAACATGAAAGGACGATGAGTTGCATAGTTGAGTTTGACTTACATTTACTCTGTACAATAGACATCTTCTGACCATTATCCCTATAAAAATTTTTTTTGTTTCAGACTAATCAAGATTTTCTTCACAATTTTAGTAGTAAGAATGCAATGTGTCTTATCTGTTTGTGGGAAGGTTAATAGTAACAAACTCAGTTCATTATGTGGCTCTGTGGTTCAGTTCCTCTGTAACAGACTCATTCTGAGTATCGAGAGAAACAAGAACATTCTCATATTGCACAGATGGATGGTGCTGTTGTTACGCCACTGCCGAGCTGAAATGAAAGTGGATTTCATGAACAGCTTAGATCAGCATTATATAAGCACAAAATGAGGACTGTCCTGCTTTGCTTAATTAAACAGTATATGTGTGTTTTCTTGAGGGACAGCACTTTGGCAACTGTCCTCGTGCCCATTTGTTTGCTTCTATTCATGGTGGGAGGAATTTAGAGTGATCAAAGGCAGGATCAAGACAGAAAAAAACAAAAACAAAAACACATGAATTATTTTTTCCTATGTTTCCCAAAAGCATCTTAACTTGAGTAGCACTTGAAAATGGAGGTAGGTCAACGAGTGCTCTGGAAAAATTGTAGAGTGCTGAAGTGCATCGTAAGGAGACAGACTTGTGCACATATATCACATTTTACATTTATGGTTTTGTTCTTCCGCTGTTTGCAAATAATATTATTAATAGCATCTATCACCTCACTGTGACTGGATGGGCCCAGTTTCTGAACACTGAACAAGAAGTATTGATTAGTAAATGTAGTAAAAAGTTTTTGCAGAGTAGTTGCAATAAATCTGGACTAGAGAGGAAGTTTTAAACTCTGTAAATGTTGTACAATAAAGTCGGCACAATAAGATCTATGAAGAAGAGTCAATCTATATAATCCATGTTGAATTTTCCTTTAAGAAACATGCCATCTCACATACGTGGGAGGTGTTTTACTGTAGCTTCTGCATCTTTAGGTCCTGTCCAGTTCTGTAAATTACCCTCCATCTCCCCTTTCCCCCATGCTGAGATGTTTTTCTTTGAGCAGCGAGGAGACGAGCACGGATTAACATGAACAGAAATAAGGCTGTGGTGAGAGCCCTGCAGCTTATCTGATTGCCCAGAGAAAGAAATTAGTGAGATTAAACAAATCTCTTTGAGCTGATTTGCTGTAACATTTCACCCGGGGAAGAGTTTGTATTTACATACATTATTTCCGTCTAGATCAGATGCTGATTAAGCCATAAAGCCCATTTAGACTCAAACCAAACACAGATTTATGACCGCACAGTCCAAACAAACACAGTGTGCTAAATTAAGAGTTATATACAGCCATTGCTGAGTGCTGTAGACTTGAAGTCTTCAACATTTTTCAGGCCAAGGATCGTTGGCAGATAGAGATGGAACAGATACCGTGGAGCGCTGTTAGATATTGTAGCCTATAAATTTGAGTGTTGCATTTTAAGTCTTAGCCTACTTATAACAACAACAAGCACAGAGTGCCATATTAATGCCATATCTTTGTACATTTTAACTTTACTTAAAGTGCTGTCAATTGATTAAAATAAAACCAATTAATCAAATTTGTTTCTTAAATTCTGGGGATGACTAATTATGCATTCAGCACTATAGTATAATTGAAAGCCAACATTTTGAACATTTAATAGGCTTTACAAATATAATAACTTCAATCCTATGATCAGATTTACTAAACAGGGCAAATTAGTGTGAGAACGCAATTCCAAAAAAGCGCCAATGGGAGTGGAAAGTTCTGGGCGTAATTGACGACGAGCCAATGAAAGAACACAAACACAGCCGGATCATTTCCATAATGATCAATGCCATCTACCAAGAGCAACGCAATTTTTTGGGGCGGTAAATAATGGTGCAAATACCAGTAAACTGACTAGCACAAACCTTAGTAAATCACCTTGCATGATTCATTTAAATACTCTTCTCCCATAAATTTTGCTTATGAAAGGGAAACTCCTACAAATGCATATGCAATAAGGTCAGCAGCAAAAATAAAAATAACCCGGTCTACGCCTTTTCAACGCAAATTTTTCACCGTCCTTAGTAAATCCTGACGGTAGTTTAAACCCCAAAAGAGGGTTTGCGCTGGCGCAAGCTGTCACTAAATCTGGCCCTTAGTTATTGTTTTCGTTATTTTAGCCTATGTAACCTTGTATTTTAATAAATAAGGTTATCATCAACATTTTATATAGCAGTGAAATTTCGCAATTCTCGATTCCCATTTTTATGGCACAACAAAAACGTAATTATTATTTATTTATTTTTTGTTAACATAATGTTGTTTCAGAGTGGCCTCAAAAATAAGTTTGAGATCAAATTTGAGATTATCAATTTCATACGTTGTACAGTATGTTGTTCCAACTGCGCAGAAATTTCTAAAATAGAATTTAATATAGTCGCGAATCGCTGTTGCACTCTAATTAACATGGAAAAGAAGCCTTTTATTGTGTCGTGTCTTTGAAGCTTTGCTTCACATCTGGTTAATAGACAGTGTAAGATGATCTGAGTTATGCTATCAGCTTAATTTTATTGCATAACTTCTCTGTATTTGGTCATGCTTTTTATGACTCTATGATGCTTTTTTTTGTCATTTTTGAAGTTCAACATCATCTGTCCCCCTACACTTTCATTGTGTGGAAAAGAGTAGTGTGAACATTCTGCTAAACATCTTCTGTTGTGTTCCACAGGACAAAGTCATCCGGGTTTGGAGCGACGTGAGTAAATGATGACTGAATGCTTATTTTTGGGTGAACCCCTAACGCACCCATTAAGTCTCTTGAGCTATAAAAGAGCAACCTCTGAGCAATGAAAAATACTTAAGGGTAAAGAAATAAAAATAGAAGTCACTCTCATGCTTTGTCTTTCTTAGACACTCAGATGTGTCTTTTAGAGCAGGTCAAGGCAAAAAGCACCTGCTGCGAGTGACCTGTGGTAAACAAATGAAGCTCCTCCATGACCGCATGTCCGGCAGCAAGGGTTTGACTGATGCTAACTGGCTGCCCTTTCTCATGTGCTTGAACTGGACCAGTAAAGGGTGGACCAGTGTGAGTGAGGTCACTGTATCCTTGTCTGGGTCTATAATGTCAAAAGAGCAATCATTTCAGACAAATTGCTGGAGATAAAAAACAAAAAGCTATTCTATTTTTTGGTCTGACAAGGACAATGGAGGGAAAGAGGAAACGATAAAGAAATCAAACATAGTCTGTGACAAACTGCATGTTCTAAAAATAAGACAAAGTAGCTCCTCTGTTAAGTGTTTGTGCTTGAGGTTCTCAAAGCAGATACCAGAGTCGATTTAAACTCATTAGTTATGTTGGTCCATGTTCCCTGTATATCTCATGATGAATGGGACTACCACTACATACAGCTGGCTTGACTCTAGAGTCTAGAGTGTACTTGTTACATTGAAAGAGGAATGGCATATACACTTATATCTGTCTGTCTGTCTGTCTGTCTGTCTGTCTGTCCCATTTTTATACCAAGGTTACCGTTGTCAGCCAGATCCGGCCCATAACCAGACCAGATGGTGGACCTGCACCCAGGAACGACCACAACAGCCCTTCACGGCCAGCGAAGACCTTGACAAGACAAGCCTTCGGGACAGATCCTCAGCAAAGACCTCAGTGACTAGATGAGCCCTCGGCACAGATCCCTATGGCCAGTTATGAATGTGTAATGCCAGGACCTATTGGGACCTAAATGCAGTTTTAACAAAAAGGATGTTCATTGTGATTAAGGCCACTGATAAGCCAGTCGTGTACAATTGTAAATGGCAGTTCTACCTTCAAATTTCAAGCTGCTGGACAGACTGCAACTCTTCTTTCCCACCTAATGATCCTCTCACGTATTCCGATCAATATCACACAGTGTTTGTACATCTAGGCCAGAGGGGAACTAGCCTGGTTCTACCAGACTCTCGTACATTTCATTTGTACAGAGAGTCTGGCCTCTCTCCATTGAGAAACGTTTACTTCCTTGTAGGCGGGTTCTCTGTTAAAGTTCAAAACTATTGGATCTGCCCAGAGTCACTCAGGATCTGCCATAGCCAATCGCTAACGTGTGGTCGTGACGTATGTCATGCGCCGAAACCGCCGGAAAAACACGTCCGAATGATCAGAGGATTATGTTTAGAATAAGATGTCTGTCAACGAGAGCTGCAGGTTTTGTTCATCGAATTTAAGAGTTCAAGGAACAATTGTAAATTCTAAATGTATATTTGACACTAAGGACATTGATGTATTCAGGCAACTGTCGAAGCTGGGTCTAATCATTAACAATACGCCGCTGCGGTCGTTTCGGATCTGCCGCAAATGCTGTACAGTGATCACCAGGCTACTGCGCGATACGGAAACATTTCAAAGGTGGAAGAACGAGGAGACAATGGAGACATGCCAGGGGGGAGATGCCAGTTCCACTGACAAGAGAGACAGAGACCCCACACCTTCTAAAACTCCAAGGGCCATAAAAAAGTCCAGAAAATCCAGTGAAATGCCATTGAGAAACATTGTGAAAGTATATAGTCCTAAGTATATAGTCCTAGTATATATATAAAGTATATAGTCCTATCTATAATCAATAGAAAATTAAACTGAATATAGGCTAAATAAATGGATAGTCCTGCAGCACGGATTTTTATTGCAGATAATATAACAAATAAATAATTATTGATAGGCCTACTTGTTAAAAGGGCTTTGTGTTTCATTTATTTGGCTATAGTCTACTGTCATCTGTCAGTTATGAAAAAAAAAGAATGAACAAATTAATTAAAACGAATTAAATTAATAAATAATAATATTGACGCACATGCTTTTCTGTCTCATTATTGCAACATCTCTCTCAAATAACTGCATTAATAACTACATAATGAATGTAATTTGATACTTATGACTGATCATGCCCAAACGCGTGTTCAGCGCGTTCAGTCTGTGTTCAGAGTCGGTGTTTAAAATCTGCTGCAGTCGATGAAAACAGTCAGAGAATGTGTCAGCTAGTCGTGTGTCCCCAGCATTAGTCTGCTATCAGCGGCTCAAACCTCCGTTACTAACTCTAAAATGACGTTTTGGAATTAGCAAATTAGTCCTACATACAAGAGCATTTTAATGACAAAAACTTTACCAACGTCTTGAAATACATAATCTGAACAATGTTTCGAGGTGTGGTAACTGTAGTATAAGCGGAATAATTTACTTCAGGCCGTTGAATTATTAGAAAAATAATGCACACCCGAGGTGTAACTGCCACTCAGCTTCGCGTTGTGACCGCATTACCACCTCGGGTGTGCATTATTTTTCTAATAATTCAACGGCCTGTCGTCAATTATTCCTTACATATTCGGCAGTTTTGCAACAACGGACCGAATAGCTTTTCTCATGTCTTTCTCCGCTGCCATTACTGAACTCCAACTCAAACTGACGCACTACATCAACGTCATCGTTCTCAGCCACTCCCTCTGTTCGCTGATTGGTCCTAAAAAATTGGTTTCTGGAAACCTAAGAATATACAGCAGTCCCAGATGTAGTACTGAAGGAAAATGAAATTGAGCGGAAGTGCGTAGGAAGGCGCAGCCAGGCTAGAGGGGAACTGGTTTCTTGATAGTTTTTTTTTCTCCTCCATTTCTGTCACCTGATGGCGTTTGGGTTCCTTGCCACTGTTGCCTTTGCCTTGCTTTGTTTTGGACACTTAATATTCAACAATATTATTGATTTTACTTTACTGACACTGTCAGATGAAGCTGAATGAGACTATACTGTCTTCTGTAGAGCTGCTTAGCAGAATTTGAATCTGTCTCATATTTGATGTTTGCATCATTCATTCTGTTACTTTACTGTTTATTACTGTGAAACTGCTTTAAAACATTTTCATTTGTATAAAGTGCCATAAAAGTAAAGGTGACTTGACTTAACAGTATGAAGAAAAAGCATGAATGTCCATGATAAAATCTGTGCAAGCACAACTTATAAACTGCATTAATTCAGAATCACTACTTGTGCTAATGATTAGGGTTAACAACAACAACAAACCACCATAGCAATTTCACAACTATGCACTAAACACCACTCAGTCTCAATGGCACACCAGACGCAGATGTGTAAGTGTGTAAGTACAATCTAAAAGACCATGTCAAAATCCCACTTGAAAATATAAATATAGTGAGTTGGGTGAGACAAGAACACTGTTAAGAATATTTTATATATAAACTAATATTGCTTCAAAACATGCTTTCAGTATTTAAGAGTATCTGCATGTTTTTAATTTAAGAGCGGAGTAATTTTTTAGAATCGTTAGAATAAGGTTCCTTCGTTGATGAATAACTACACAGGAACAAATGAGTAACACAATATTAACAATCTAGTACACTACTATTAACCTTTTTTTAATGCTTCCCAGAGAACTACTGAAAAAGTTTCATAATGCATGCAAAACTAATCAATAACTAATGAAGGACAAATGAATTGCACAACATTAACATTTTAACTGCTACTGTAAATGAATACACAAGGTTATTTACATTATCAATATGTAATATCATAGCAGACTTATGATTTGAGAAAGCTGTCAATAATTAGCCTATGCTGTCTCCTAGAGAACTATTTATCAACTGAATCATTTTAATTTTAAATGTAATTTTTAAATGTAGTTGTTGGGACCTTACTTGTCCTGTGACCAAGTCCTGTGTGTGTGTGTGTGTGTGTGTGTGTGTGTGTGTGTGTGTGTGTGTGTGTGTGTGTGTGTGTGTGTGTGTGTGTGTGTGTGTGTGTGTGTGTGTGTGTGTGTGTGTGTGTGTATGTGTGTGTGTGTGTGTGTGTGTGTGTGTGTGTGAATATCTTGTGAATGATTAGAAGATTCTACACTTTAGGATTGGCTTTTCATTAGTAACTTCTATAAGAATCATGGTAACTAACTAGTAATGACTCAAGTGATACTACATACTTCTAAAGGAATTACTAATAATTTGGATCCGTATTCTAAAGTGAAGATCATGGTAACTAACTAGTAATGACTCAAGTGTTACTACATACTTCTAAAGGAATTACTCATTATTTGGATCCGTATTCTAAAGTGAAGATCGTGGTAACTAACTAGCAATGGCTCAAGTGTTACTGCATACTTCTATGGGAATTACTAATTATTTGGATCCGTATTCTGAAGTGAAGATCATGGTAACTAACTAGTAATGACTCAAGTGTTACTGCATACTTCAATGGGAATTACTATCTAAAACTTCACCAAAAACCTCAAAAGCTTAAAATGACTTCAGTTTTTGGGTGCACATGATATTTATTCATCATGACTGGACAAATTGCTGATTTTAACAAGATGCATGGAACAAGCAACAGCTAAAGTGGCAGTGTGTATAGCCACTTGGTCATATTTATGATGGCTGACTTTAAACAGTAGTCATGGAACACGAAACAAGAAACAGTTAAAGTGACTGTGTGTATAGCCACTGGGCTAGAACATGCATGGTATTTATCATACAAAGAAACACACACACACATGCATAAACAGCTTATTTTTGTCTCTCACAGAAGTCTATAGCAAGCCAACTTTCTTTTTGTTTTCAATGGTGCTTTGCAGTGGCTCCTGTCTGCATAATTCTCTGCACCGCTCTGCAAAATCAGACAGTTTCTGCCCTCTTTGGAAGGTGCCTCGCAAATTTTTGTAGGCCTCTATGTCACAAGCTTTGAGCTCCGCAATTGCAGCAGTATCAGTAATGGTCTTTCTATCCACGCCACATTTGAAGTATGCCTGGGTTTTTGTTGTCTCACTTTTCAAGTAGTCCAAGACCTTGTTGTACCTCTTGATGGCTTGCTCTGGAAGAAAGACTGACAAAGAACAGAGAATAAACCATCAGTGTGTTATGCTAATAGAATGTATATTTTATTAATGAATGGAAGTCGGAAGTCTGCTACAGGGAATTACAGCATAAAAAGGTTTTTGCTGTGTTTGGTGGTGTAGGTTGAAGGCTCTAGGAGGAGTTTATCTTGGAAAATTTGAGTCTCAAAAGAAGAAGAACCATAATAATAATAATTTTAAAGTGCCTAATTTTATTAAACTTTACATTATGCTATTTTAAAGATTCCTAAATTGGTTTTGGAGGTTGGCTTTACATGCATCTAAGGTATAAAAAAAAAAACACTGTAATTTTCATTGCAGTATTATCTCTCTTCTCATAAATGATTCGGTCTCTCTAAACATCTCTGTTACGTTTTTATTAAGTTTGTCAAACACTGTAGCTGCGGTTTGAGGGCAGGTCAAAGTAGACATTGTTTGCGGGCAGCCAAAATACAAATTTGTTACAAACCTACGTAGGGTCGAGCAGGAAGTGAGACTGGAATAACTGAAATATTCAAAAAAGTTTAATAGAAGCACTTGAAATAGTAGAACAGTATATTGGCTTTCTCAGCATAATAGTATGTTTAAATTAAATATCACTATATTGTTGTGACATGTATGGTCAGCACACGTTACTATCTGTGTTTAAAATAATTTTAACCTTGCCAATTTAAACATTCAACTGTAAGACGAGAAAGAGAACTCGCGTGCGCTGTGAGGAGATTTGTGTGCGTGTACTCATCCGAAGCGCACACGTGGAGAGCCGCGTCACAACGCGCAAATTCTCTTTGAAGTCTTGCACCTGAACAGACACATTCACACAAAAATGATGTCATCATGCACGTCTTAGCGAGAGCATGAGACAACGCATGTGTACAGTATCAGTGTACTGGTTCTGTGAATTATGTCTTAAAATGACAGCCTAATTCCTGCTTTCTGATTTGATTACTTTATTACATTTCTGTACCTGAAAACTACAGTTAGACACCTGATCAACCCGAAAAGCATTATTTTATTTGTATCTTTGCTCTATTGTATTCATTTGTGCTCTTGTTTGTAGTTTGATTATTTGTTCTTATTTTGTTAGTTTTTATTTTACAACTGACCATATGCACGGAACGTTCGTAAGAACTTCCGCATAATATGAGCCAGCCGGAAAACTTCCGGTGAAATGTCAATTGTTGATGTGTCGGTATCTTCAGTGTTCTAAGGTAGCTTTAACAGCATCAATATTGTAATATTTATAGTTTATAATCAGAATATGTGACCCTGGACCACAAAACTAGTCACATGGGTCACAATTTTGAAATTGAGATGCATACATCTTCTGAAAGCTGAATAAATAAGCTTTTCATTGATGTATGGTTTGTTAGGATAGGACAATATTTGGCCGATATACATCCATTTGAAAATCTGGAATCTGAGGGTGCAAAAAAAATCGAAACATTGAGAAAATCACTTTTAAAGTTGTCCATTTATGTTTGCAATTGTGCTGCATTCACTCACAAAAATTTATGTTTTATATATTTACGGTAGGAAATTTACAAAATATCTTCATGGAACATGATCTTTACTTAATATCCTAATGATTTTCAGCATAAAAGAAAAATCGATAATTTTGACCCATACTGGGTAGGCTATTTGACACATGTTGGCTATTGCCACAAATATACCCGTGCGACTTATAAATGGTTTTGTGGTCCAGGGTCACATATAGTCACTTAAATAGGCAGGCCTAGCATTAATTTGGTTATTCAAACGAATAAAAAGCCTCAATTGTCCTACACTGTAAAAAAAAGATTAGTTGACTCAACTTAACTAAGTCGTCATCTTGTTGCTTTGACTTAATTTGAGTCAACTTATAGTGTCAAGTTTATTACACTTCAAAACACGAGTTGATGCAACATGCAGTCTGTTCTGCCCTACAAAGGCAAAACGCCGTAACATCATGTTTGGTCAAAAATGAGTTAGTGTCATTTTTGTGGTATTTGAGACCTCCTTTATCATGTGAATAAATATCGTGAGTCAATTTGATTGTTTTAACGAGAAAATAAAGGGCCATGACAACCGTAACTTCCAAAACCATAGGAGAAACCACAGCAGAACGCCGTAACAGTTGTTACGGCTCTTTGCCTTTGTTCCAGCACGCTGAAGTTGAGTTACGGTGTTCTGACTTTGTTTAGCCTGGCATCAAGAGAGATGTTACGGTGCCGCTGTGATGTTACTGTACTCTGGCTTTGTCATACTGTCAAAGTTTGCCGCTCTTTAATTGTCACCAAACCACGTAACATACACACAATACATCTTTGGCTAGACAAACTGCTCCAAGTATGCAATCAGAAACAAATGAAAGCTGAACAAGCCATACTTAGATGGTATGCAAGCTAATAGGTTGTCATAAATGTTGTTATTTTCGTTCAGGGCGATGGTTCAGATCTATCAATGTCAGTGACAGCCCGGAGCTATAGCTAAATTTAATCTGTGTCACGTAAATTAGCGCTAACGTTGACAGTCGCCTCACATCAGACGCCAAAAACCAATTATTAAATACACTGGCATCCTACCTTTCCATTCAATCCGATATAATCTATGGAAGATGCATAATCCACAATCCATAGCAATGCACGTCATCTGCTGTATCGGACCACAACAATCCATACGTGTTTGAGCCATATTTCCTTCTTGCAGGTGTTCATGTCAGATCTTACACAAATCCATATAGCACTAAGCTAGTTATCGCTAACGTCCGTACAAAGTAGGCTAACCTAAATGGTAAAAGTAATTCCAACTTTTTTTCGGTTGACTCTGTCTATATTATCTCAGAATTAAAAAGCAGTAATCCAAGTCGAGTTCGTTGACTGTGCATCTTGAGCAGTTTGGTGGCCCTTAACCCTTTAACTGTCACCGTCATTTTAATTCAACCTCTAATAAACGCATAAAAAGAGCATATATGTTCGTTATAGCTGGCAGCCGCATCACAAATCGAGAATCCATATTATTTTTGTTTACATTTTTTTTTTTAAATCTGACTTTTTTTTTTTTAAATAAAATTTAATTGGTGTTATTTTTTTAACTCTTGGTTCAAAAACCAAGAAACAAACTGAGCTTTCTACCAATCTTTCATGATTTTTCATGTTTATTGCTATTTCAAAATAAAGGCCTAAACACGCCTAATGAATATAAAATATTCTTGTTGCAAATTGATAAATTACTGCTCCTCTGTAATTGATTTAAAAAAAAACATTTGTATTCAATTATAATTAAATTATCTTTATTGTGAAAATATTTCTTGCATTTATTCATACTGTACTGCAAAGTAACTTATCTGTTTACGTTTTACTTATCTGTTTATCTGTAACTGTCATACTGTTTAACTTTGTTAGTGTTGCTTGCCACACTATCCTGATCATTATAGCACTAAATAGGAACAACCAAAGGTCTTCTATATAATTTAAAACACATACCATGATGACTAGACCTTGGTTAGGTGTTCTTATAATGGATGTAAGTATGGGGGACAGCAAGCAAATATTGATTATATGTACAGTACAGTAACAGCCAAACAAGGGTAAAAGGTCAAGTTTGAGCTCAAGATTTTTTGCATACAAACATTTATTCATTATAGCAACTAGTTGTCAAATTTTGGGAGTCCTACCTATAAGACTTTTGTCTGGACAAAACAGAAACTTTAAAGTCATTTTTCTCAGTTTCACACTCTAGCGAGTTAAGGTCTTTTGCCTTTGCAGGGCAGTGTTGACTCAACTTCCTGTATTATTTGAGATAACTTTGAGATGTTGGTTGAATTTATTTTATCAAGTTCCTACAACTGTGAATCAAGTTGGCTCAACATGGAATACATAATTGACTCAACTTTCTGTATCAAGTAATGTGGACTGGAAAACATTACTTAAGATAACTAAAAAAGATGTTGATTGAACTTATTTTATCAAGTTAGGGCAACATTTTTTTTTTTTTTTCTCATGCTCTATTGCCAAGTTACTTGAGTTTACAGAAATTGCTAGATTTAAAAAAAATAAATTAAGCAAACTAATATCTACAAAGAATCTACATAATAATTGGCCAGTCAAACTTAAATATTAACACATGAAAAAAATAGCTGAAAAGACAATTCAATAAGGACCTTTATTAAAACCCCAACAAGTCCAACTTCAACCTTGCTTCAAAATAAGTGTCAATGGATGTCGAGACGTCAAAAAAAGACCTTCCTTGGGACATGTTAAAAAATTTGCCTTTACACCCTCTAACACACTTTTGCTTCGGGCTGCTCACAAACTGAAATTACACTGTCCCACACATAAATAATAATATAATACATAAAAATAAGAGCACCCTTCCTTTGGGGAAAAACAATAACTCTTTCCGAGTTCAACTGAGTCCATTCTGAGTGAATGTTCAGAGTTGCTGCAGTAAATTGCAGAAAGATTCGTAAAAACAAAACAAAAAATTGATCTCTGAGAAACTTTCTCAAAATGTTGAAAATGAAAACATTCAAACATTACTGAAATGTCCACTCTCTTGACAATTTCTCTGTAACATCACATGGATTAATGTTAATACCTTTAAAATATGTCAGAACATGAAAACAAGGTGGGGTGACCCACAGAAGGGCGATACATTTCATCTCCTCTCACTAAATAGTGTAAAAAAATGTGAATTCTTCCTCTGGGACATGCAGACAAAAAAAGCTTTCACACCCTCTTAAACATCCATGCTCTTCCAACTCTTTCAGGGCTGGTCAAAAACTAAAATTACACTGTGTCCTGCTTGTAAAAAAAAAAAAAAAAAAAAAAAACTCCTTCCTTTGAGGAGCAAAAAAAAAAATAATCTCTAAATGACTTGATCAACATCTACATCTTGATCCATTCTAAGCGAATGTTCAGCATTGTTGCAGTAAAATGCAGCAAGATATACATACAAAATTGTATCTCTCTGAGAAACTAGCTCAAATGTCAGCCAGAAAATTAACACATTCAAACATTACTGAAATCTCCACTCTGTTCATGTTTGCTCTACAACATAAAATACAAATTAGTGTCTGCAAGAGACATTTCCTCCACAGAGAGCAATAGAGATCTGTTAGAACATGAAAACATAAAAAAAACTGTTGTGACCCACAGAAGGGCTTTACATTTCTTTTCCTCTTACTACATAGTGGACAAATCTCTAAACTTGACAAATGACATAAAAAATTAGAACACTTCCTCAGGGCCAAATGCAGAAACATCCTCCTGAGCCATCCCTCTAACTCAGCAGCTTATTCTTTAGAGAGTGGACCCTGGGAGTGCACATCTCAGACCCGATTCCCATGAACAGGCGCTGAATCACTTCAAAAGTATATTTCATGTCTTTTGGATAGGCAAGGTTCAGCATGTACAGCAGGCCCATCAGGTTCACAAAAGCGTTGGGTACATCACCGAGATGACGCATGACAATATTTTCCTCGATGATGATGGCAACATCGTTGTAGGAAACTGGAAAGGGCTCCTTCACATCTTCAACGACCAAAAGGATTCCAATCACCATTCCCTTGATGGCGTCCTCCCCAGGATCTGTTCTTCATGCAAAAACAAACAAAAAACAAAAAGGTGCCTCTGCTTTAGACATGTTTTGCTATATAGTGTATCCACACAGAGGATGCCTGAAATGATATGTGTAACCATGCCCATTGTGAACTAGTTGTTGTATCATTGAACAACATTGTCCTGCTTACCTCACATCTCTTCATCAATGTAGAAGGATTTTCCTTCATGTACCATGGTAGTCCCTGCAAAGCTGCTGCTCTCTTCCTGTGGTTTGATACCTGCAAAAACACGATATCTGAATTCAGTTCATTTCAGAACTCAGATTTTTGTCAACCCTCAAATGACGGAAACTGAGCTTTCAGTTCAAAGAGGTAACTTAAACTCTGACCTTCTCACTGGCAGGTTTTATTCAACAAACCAAGAGTTTCTCTCCATCTCCTCCATCTTACAGAGCCATTTTCTTATTCATTCAGTCTGTATCAAAGTGTCTATCCCAGCACATTAATTAGAGGAAGTTTACTGTCTGTCATAATCTACATCCTGGTCCCTCTCCTCAGTGGGGTTGCACAATTAATGTGGACCACAACTATGACAAATTTGCACTTACTTCCTTGTCGAGACTCCATTAAGGATGTCATTTCTTGAACTTCCTCGAAGTGCTTCAACCGGAATAACTGAAGAAGTTTATGCAGATGGCTGTCCAGACCCTCATATAACTTATTGGTGTCCATTGACATGAGCCTGGTGAATTCCCAACGCATTCTCATCCTTGGGCGTCATAATACTGACGCTTTTGACATTTCGTCTACATCGAACGCACATGGCACCCTTTAGCGTCAATACGAGACGCACAGAGCTTTGTTCGGTTATGGGTAGGTTTAGGTGTAGTGTAGGGATAGGGTTAGACCGCTAGGAGGCGCCTTCTGGCCCATTTCTATCTGCGTCTCATATTGACGCTAAAGGGTGCCATGTGCGTTCGATGTAGACGAAATGTCAAACGCGTCAATATATGACGCCTTGGGATGAGAACGGGCTGGAATTCCTTGACGATCTATGTGGAGAAGTAACATTACAGTTTTAGTTCAAGTTAAAAGTCACCTACATTTTCACATTTCAGCACTACAACTGACATATTGTCAGACATGTGACGTACAGCGGAGACATGTCTCAAGGTGCATATTTCATTAATATTAACTTCAACCTCAATGATCTGTGTCCTCAGACTGGCAGATTGGCTTGTGTGACAGGTTATTGAGTTTTATTAAAGGGATACTCCACTTTTTTTTTGGAAATAGGCTCATTTTACAACTCCCCCAGAGTTGAATCTTACCGTTTTTGAATCCATTCAGCCGAACTCCGGGTCTGGCAGTACCACTTTTAGCATAGCTTAGCATAGATCATTGAATCGGACAGGACCATTAGCATCTCTCTCAAAAAAATGACCAAAGAGTTTCGATATTTTTCCTATTTAAAACTTGACTCTTCTGTAGTTACATCGTGTACTAAGACCGACAGAAAATGTAAAGTTGCGATTTTCTAGGCTGATATGGCTAGGAACTATACTCTCATTCCTGCGTAATAATCAAGAAACTTTGCTGCCGTACCATGAGTCCAGCAGGCGTAATGATATGACGCACCGCCTGAAAATAGTCCCCAGCTCGGTAACTTCCAACGTGACCGGGACTAAGTTTGTCTAACCTATTAGACATATTTTCAGGCGCTGCATAATATCATTACGCCTACTGCACCCATGGTACGGCAGCAAAGTTTCTTAACAAAAAGTTAATTTTTTATTGCTTACAATGCAAGTCTGTGTGTCACGCCGCTGAACGGACCGGGACACATATGGCTGAGCTGAGGTACAGACGAAAGGAAAATTATCGGTTAAAACAATGTGGTGACATATCCCCATTGTTAAGAGGCCCGCTGTGGAGTCAGCAGTAGCTATTAATGTACAAATTGTTGGGGGCGAAGTAAAGAAAAAGAGACGGTACTTTTCGAACAAGCGGCGCATTGATGATGAAGGGAAAACGAGGGAATGGTTAGGCTACCTTCCCGACGATCAGTCCATGCACTGTACTTACTGTCGAACCTACGCGTCATCAGAAAATGCAAACAATTCGTTCGTTAGAGGAACATCTAACCTTAAATTAGAGGCAATAAAAGACCAAGAGTCATCCAAGTGTAGCGTCTGGACGAAATCACGATGACTTATTCATTCTGTTTCAGAAGCTTTTAACCTATTGGACTCCTTCATGTAAATCACAGGCCTAACGCCAATGAGTCTGGATCAAATTGCTCCATTGACACGTTAGTGTCCTGGTAGAAATTAAACAGAAACATCTCCAAGCTCCTTTGTGAGCTTCAAACAGATCGTAATCACCCCAACTCCCATCTCCCGCTTAGCAAGGAATCCAGGTGGCATGGATGGACCTCTCAGAGACGCCCCAATACACATACACAAAAATTCTTTGCATTTAATGCCGTGTTTTTAATTTTTTTTTACATTTTCTCTTTTCTCTGCTGATGCCCTTTTTTTAAAGTAAAATAGCTTCTGCACCCATCTAAAAATGTTAAATAATGGAATAGAAGGCAACGCAAATACTGTTTTCTTTTCCATTATTTAACAGTTTCTAGTTTAGCTGCAAATTTCAAAAAAGCAAAAAGATATTTATTACCAAATTAAATGTGCATTTGTTAACTGTTTTTAATTGAGAAAATATGTGCAAACACATACATTTTTAGGCATTTTGTAGGGTTGTAGTGTGTATGACTTGTAATGCTCAAACAAACAGATCAATGTTACGAATGTGTCACTGTGTTTTACTCTTCAGCAGTATGAACCTTCAAATGATTTTTGATAGTGTCTCTGAAGATGGGATACAAGCAAATGACACTTTTGAACAAAAAGTACAAAAAGTACTTTTGAACAAAAATCAGGTCTTTCCTGAAGCTAAACTATCGCACATTCTGCTGTTAATCTAAGCAAAACAAGATGACTCATGCCAGTGCTGCCGAACATTGCAAACACTGCCGTTTCCCTCCAATGCTGTCGAGTAAGATCAAGATTCATCAATCAAGGTCACTTATGTTGACAGCTCTGTCCATGACACTGAGGGTAAAACCTCCAAGCAGTTAGTCCCAGATCACTCACAACCTGAATCCTGCCTCACACCGGCATCCATAAAACCCTCCAAATGACTGTTAGATGTCATCTGGAAGGACATTTGATTGGAGGCATGCCATTTTTCTGACAAATGCTGCCGTATCAGCCAGTAATGAATGAAAGATGCAGGGGGGAGAGAGAGAGAGAGAGAGAGAGAGAGAGAGAGAGAGAGAGAGAGAGAGAGAGAGAGAGAGAGAGAGCATGAATAAAATGATAAACTGATGGCAGTTCAATATAAATAAAGTTATCAGCCACATTTAGATTTCCAAACAACTGTTTTTTGTTGTTGTTGTTTTTTTAAATAACATGACTTAATAATTATGCAATTAAGAATTGGGATGAAAATTGTGTCATAATTTACTTACCTTCATGTCATTTCAAACTTGTATGACGTTTCGTCTTTTGTGAGATGTTTTACAGAATATCCAGGCTGTTTTCCATACCATTCCATTCCATTCCATGAAATAGATTTTTGTGAGGAAGGGACCGGTATTAACGGTATTAACGGTATTATTTACATTGCAGCTCTTTAGTCTAGTAAATGCTTGCATATTGGGGCACAGGATCAGGATCATGGCACACCCAACAACCACAAAGCTGGTCAAAGCTGAGGGACACTCGGGGTCCTCGTAGCGCCTAAGTGATAATGCTTTAGCTATGGGTTTTAAGGTAGGCACAATGCTCTCAGTCACTTGGATGTGCTTGAATTGGCTTTTTTATTATATATTATATAATATTTTTCTCTTTGTTTGTGTGTATAGTGGTCACAAGATGATGTCTGACTTGAGGTAGGATAATACTGGCTTTACACTGCTATATTAATGAAAAGTACAATATATATATATATATATATATATATATATATATATATATATTATTGCTATTAATATTAGTATTAATATATATTAGAATATATTAATGCCACTAACAATAATAATAAAAAATACAAAAATATATATAAAAAAATGTGGGCGGAAGCATTTGGCGGAGGTGAAGTGGTAGGCGGAGTTTCATTTGCAGCGCCTCAAGCTAGGTTTATACTGTACATATATATCATATAATAAAGGCTAGATGTCTCGTACGCGCTGCTGGCCAATGGAGGTCGACGTCCGCACACGGTGGCCATCTTGCCACAGGGAGCTCGCTCACTCGTAACATTGTGTTTTGGTGCATGTACTTTTTAAATAACTATAACTTGCTCAATTTTCTACCGATTTTCAAACGGTTTGGTTTGTTATAAACGTCAGAGATGTAGTTATGACACTGCATACATATGAATAATTATAACAATGGACTTCCATATGAAAGAATTATAGCCACGTTAATAACGTTTGTAAGAAACCAAACGTTTGTAAATCCGTCAAGATTTCAGTGAGATAAGAGAATTTGTGTTCGTGCTGATCACTCACCTTAATTCAGATACCACAGAGCTCGCCAGAATGCTTACCTGTGACAAGTTGGCCGCAATTTAGTTATGTTGTATACACATTCTCATATACATATATTTTGTTTTATTGTCACGAATAATAATCTCAGGGTTTACTGGGTTTTACACGATTCTTTTTGTAGTGTGGTATTGGTGGTGGTGTACTAAAATAAGCATTGTCACGTGTGTATAGCTTTCTTCTTCTCACTGCTGATTCCTGATGGTTTAGAGGACAATTACTCGAGTCGCCCCCTGTCGTTTCAAAGAATAGTACAACGGCGAGCGCATCAAGTATAAACGCCTCGTCCTTTTGGGGAGGTGCGCGCACAGTCTGCGGAGACAGGCGAAAGTATAAACAAGGCTAAGTATAAGCAGGCTAAGTATAAGCAGTTCGCCGCGAGTCTTCAAACTACACGAGCAGCAGGTAACATTAAGCTAATATGGAAAAGTTACATTTATCCTACCATGCTACTGTAAAAGTTGCGGCAGCATGAGAGTTATGCTTAACAATAATAAAACTCGATTTCAGCCGCGTTCTGTGTCTGACAATGTCATTCGTTTTTATCCAAGGCCATAGCAAGTGTTATTAGCTTAGGGAAATACATCTAGTGAAAGGAAATTTTAAGTCCATGTCCAACTTCTAAATTGTAAGGAATTTATTTGATTTCATAGTACACTTTACAATAAGGTTCATCTGTTTATTATTCATATTAACTAACATTAATCATGAGCAAAACATTTGTTAGGCTACTGTAGACCTATTTGTTAATCTTAGTTAATAATAATACAACTTTTAATTGTTTGTTCATGTTATGTCACAGTCAGTGCATTAATGTTAACAAATACAACTTAGGATTTTAATAATGATTTAGTAAATTTTAATAATGATTTAGTACTGACATTAATATTAACTAAGATTAATAAATGCTGTAGAAGAGCAGTTCATTATTAGTTAATGTTAACAAATTTAACTAATGAAACCTTATTGTAAAGTGTTGCTGATTTCATGATAGCTAACACTTTCATGAATACATAACATTTATAACATCAACATAACTAATCATGAATTCCTCATAATTCTTGTAATTCTTCACTTGATTCTCTGTTTTGTTTGGTAAAGTAAATAATATTTTGTAATATTATCATCATTTCCCTATTTTTGTTTGATTGATGTGTTATGCATTCTAATTATATCAACGTCTTTTCATTTGTAATGAAGAGAGGCTCTCTGACCTACTGCTGCTTTCCATCGAGCAAGATATTCCAATTAATTGTGAGGAAGTCATTAAAATATTTAAAAACACAACAGACAGACGGGTACTGCTTTAAATACAGGTGATTTATTTAATAATTAAATGTTTTTTTAAAAAGTGCCTTTTTTGGTCCTTCCGCTCCTGCCCCTGGGGAGGTCTGTGCACGCCATTGAATCCTTGTAAACCAAATGTAATAGGTTATATTGCATCCAAAATATTGACACACATCCAATTTCTTTCTCAACTGTTTACATTCGGTTAAGACATAACCGACTGTGTTTACCATGATACTCGCCAAGATGGCTATTTTGCCATTATTTTATGTGTATTTATCCATTGAAAGCCAAGAAGAGTATTCGTGGGATCTCTGTGTGCATGCTATGGATGAAGCGCCACATGGCTCACACCAGACATGTCACGTTTTCAAGAAATGCAAAACATTGAATCTGTTCGAAACTAAACAATTTTCAGAGATCACAAACCAAAACTTGACCAATCAGCTTTGAACAACATTTACACATGTCTGATGTGACAAAGCCTGTCTCGCTCCAAATCAAAGAAGGTTATAGTGCGAAAATGTGAAAGACAAAATGTCTCTTGCTGCATATAATTTATTATATTTATTATATTTATGTTTTAATGAAGTCAAGATTATGAATTATTATGAGTTTTATGAATTAACTTTATATATGCTTTTAAACTGACTAAGCTTGCATGTATTCTTTTGAACTTTTTGTGAACCAGTTTATTTTTTAAATTCAGTTGGTTCACATGCATTGATATAGTGAGATGTTTTTTTTTCAGCTGACTTTTCAAACTTTTGCTCCAGCAGCAGTGTTTATTCATGCCTTCTAAATGCATTTAAATTCATGATATTTTTCATAATGATCTCTTCATATTCAGCAGAGAAGTGAATTGTGCCGTCTCTCTCACGAGAAGTGAATCAAACTGATGCTAGCTATGTTCCATGTGATTGGCTAACTTTCAGGTGCACACGCTTCAGAGTTAATAGGTGTGTTCGACTTAAAGTGGCGCTGCACAGATAGGGCTGTGAAAAAAATCGATTTGATTTAAAAATCTAGTTTGTAGGTCAAATCGATTCATATTTTCAAAAAATCAATTTTTTTTATAATTTTTTCTCCCCCTCTTCAGTATAGCGTACAATACATACATTTTGCATTCGCCAAATCTTCCTTCAGGGTTTCCGTAGCACGCTCCCTGCGGCACAGCCCTCTGTTTGCAAAGCAAACAACTCTTCAACAAAGCTTTTCAAACAGTGTACCATATGAGAAGAGCGGGGCAAGGTGGAAAGCCATAACGGAGGCAATTACCCTCTACATAGCTACAGATATGCTGCCAGTTTACTCTGTTGAGAAGAGAGGGTTTAACAACATGCTGAAAGTTTTGGACGCTCGATATACAGTACCTAGCCGCAAGTATTTCTCTGACGTTGCTCTTCCTCAGCTGTATAACAACACTCGGCAAAAGATAATAAGCGAGTTGAAGGGAATTGACTTTTACGCTGCCACTACTGACCTGAGCCGAACCATGCAGCCTTACATGTGTCTTACGGTTCATTATGTCAGCGAGAGCTGGGACATGCGAAGCGTCTGTCTCCAAACGTCATATTATTTCCCCCAGTACCATACGGGCCAAACTATTGCACTAGAGTTAAAGGATGCTCTGAACTCCTGGGTGTTACGTACTGCTCCGAGACACAAAGGTTGAGGATCCAAATGCAGTTTTATTTAAAGGGTTATACAGAATCGTAATCAAAATCCAGGCAACGGTCATACACAGGCAGGCAATCCAACAAACAGACAAATCCAGAGGGTGAGGCAGAAACAGGAAAACCAGGACACGGGCAGAGATCAGAAACCAGGTACAACGACAACAAAGGAAATGCTCAGAGATGCAGTGGAATAACATACAAGACTTCGCAGGGAATGATGAGGTGAACCAGGCTTATATGGGGTGAACTAAACAATATAATGAGTCACAGGTGAATGTGATAATCAGGGATGATGAGTCCGGGCAGTGAATTATGGGAAATGTAGTTGTGAGTGAATAATGATAGTCTGATGTGGGGTGCCCTCAGGTGGCTCTCAAGGGCACTCCAGCTGATGACCGTTACACTGGGGCCTTTCAGAGGAGCGCCTTACCTGTATGACGACCGACAGTGGCTCCAATATAATTAGAGCAATAAGGACAATAATTGGCCAAACCTCAAGTGCTTTGGACATCGACTGCACAATGCTGTTGGTAAGTTTGTGTGAAATTAAATTAGAAAGGTGTGTGTGATATAACAAAAAAGTTTAGTACTACTCACCTTTACTATAAAAGTTATTACTAGTTTTATAACCTAAATTACACTTTGAAGTAAATTAGATTTTTTTTTCCTTTGTCAGTTTAGATTTTTTTCAACTCAACATTGTTATATGTTTTTCCCCTGACTATTTTAAAAGGTAAAGTAGGTTGTTGTTTTTTTTTGGGTCAAAACTACTACTAGTACTACACTGATTTATCTATTACCATTTAAGACTATGCTATGAATATGTCGTTACAATAAATATGGGAAAAATACATTTCTAAAGTAAAGATAAAAATACTTAGTTTGTACCTAAGCTGTGTGTGTAGAGCATGTGCTCAAAAAAATTACACTTACTGAAACTAAATATTGTTGTTGTTGTTTTTTTTGTTTTTTTATTACAGTGAATGGTGTGAAAGATGAACGGATTGACCGTGCCATTGGAGTGTGTAAAAAGGCAGTTTCTGCCTTTTCATATAGTTGGAAAAAAAGACGGGACATGGCAGAGGTTCAGGCAGAGCTGGGTCTTCCTCCTCATCAACTGGTAACAGAGTCACTTACAAGATGGGGTTCGCGTCAAAAAATGATTGAGAGATTTCTTGAACAAGAGAGAGCCATCGTCCGTGTTCTGGGTGCTGACAAGAAAACCCGCCATCTTGTTCCTACATGGCAAGATCTGGAGGTTTTAGATGCCACAAATAAAGCGGTCAAACCACTTCAGGACTTTACTGACGCGCTGTCCGGAGAATCTTATGTAAGCGTTTCATACATTAAACCTGTGCTCATTCTGTTCAAAACAAGTCTCCTTCAGCGAGAGGAGAAAGATGTAGATCTCACCGCAACAATAAAAATAAATATTATGTGCTACCTTGAACAGAAAAACAGTGACCCTGAGAATGACGAGTTCCTGGACATGGCTTCACTAATGGATCCACAGTTCCGTACCACCTACATTACCCCGGACAAGTTGGACATTATTAAGAAAAGAGCTGTCACTGAGCTCTCTGCCCTCTTCTCAGAGGAAGAAGGTCCTGCTGTACAAATGTGCCAAGAAGAACAGAGCCCACCTAAGAAGAGAACTTTAGCTGCCTTCTTTAAGAAAGCAGCACCTGTATCACTGTCCCACCAGTCAGTAAAGGACAAAATCGAGCAGATGACTCAAACATCCTCAACATGGTTGTATATTTAAGCTGTGAATATTTCAATTCAAAACATTGTATAATCGTTTTCATTTATAAAAAATAAATAATCCATATTCACCTTTCAGATTTCACTTCCAAAATATTAATTCTGTTTAAAAATATAAAGGCAAATTACTGTGTGCGCCTCTCAAACCATGCAGATCAGGCAATTCCTTCTCAGACTACATGTCGTTTCACTGCATCCATGTTCGTTCTGACCCAAAAATGATGCAGACCCGCTCCAAACTGAACTGGGTCATGTGACACATCACGTTTTCTACGTAAATCTTACTTAAAGAACCCTTAACTTTAAACACCTCAAAGGGCATACATTATAAATATCGGCTTCTGAATATCACAATTGTTTTAAATTGAATGACCTCAAATTGACATTCATTTATAACAAAAACATAAATGCACATCTCAACAAAAAACATGTCCTTTGACAGTTACACTCCCACCAAATTACTGTCATTTATGATGAACTTGTAAACTTGCAAAAGTTTGAATAAATTTAGTAATTTCACAAACCAAATTTCAGAACCAAATAGAATGTTCTCTGACTCTTGGCATCAAGTCTAATATTTAAACTCTTAATACTTCAAACTCTCAACTTGTGTAGGAGTAAAGAGATTAGTTTCATTGCATAAGATTTAATTGTTTTCTACAAGTACCACTAATTTGTGAATAGGACGTTCAAGAATGGATGGATTAGTAAGTCGCTTACCCTCTTTCCCTAACTTTCTACTTCCTATTTGTATTGTGGTTTTTCGCACCAGGCCATCTTCATCTTCACAAACATCAAGCACTCTTCCAAGTTTCCATTCATTGTGCGGAACCCCTTCCTCCTTGACGATGACGATATCCCCAATCTTCACATTGCGTCTTGGAGTATGTCATCGTTGTCTGAGAGTGATGTTTGTCAGAAATTCCTTCCTCCATCTACTCCAAAATTGCTCTGTCAGATATTGTACTCTGCGCCACCTTTTTCTTCTGTACAGGTCTTCTTGCACAAATTTCCCTGGTGGAGGCAGAGGAACAGAGGTTTTCATGGTGAGTAAATGGTTTGGGGTAAGTGGCTCTAGCCCCTTGGGATCATTGATTGTATCTGTGGTGAGTGGGCGGCTATTAATGATCGACATGGATTTATCAAAGAAAGTTCTCAAGGAAGCATCATCCAATCTTCCCGAGCTCTGCGAAATAACCCAGCTTAGAACGCTCCTAACTGTTCTGATCTGCCTTTCCCAAACCCCTCCCATGTGACTAGCATCAGGTACGTTCATTATGAAGTCGCATTGCTTCTGGCATAGGTAAGCAGTCAATCTGTCCTAGTCCAATTCTTTCAAAGCTTTTGTCAGCTAATTTTTCGCCCCAACAAAATTTGTCCCTTGATCCGATCTGATCTCTCTTACAGCTCCACAGATAGCTATAAAACATCGCAAGGCATTTATTAAGGCATCAGTTGTGAGATCTTCCAGCATCTCTATGTGGATTGCTCTTGAGGAGAAACAGTTGATTATGAGACCATATCTCTTATGCTCTTTACAACCTTGCTTGATGAGAAATGGTCCGAAACAATCCACCCCACAATAAGAGAATGGTGGAGAGGGATCAACGTGGCTAGCTGATAGATCCGCCATCTTTTGCATCTCTGTTGACCTGCGATTTCGCCTGCACGTAACATATTGCTTAATGTGATTTGCCACAACTTTGCTACAACCAACAGCCCAGTAACCGTTCGCTCTCAATTCATTGAGGGTCTGTCCTCTGCCTTGGTGCTGAGTTTTTTCATGGCAGTAATCCAAGATAAGATGTGTGACTACACTATCTCTCGGGAGGATTGCTGGGTGTTTCGAGTCAAGAGGTAAGGAAGCTTTCATCAATCGCCCTCCCACCCTCAGAACACCATCATGCAGTACTGGGTCAAGTTGGAACAATGGATGACAATGTGGCAATTTGCCATGACTCAATTTTTGCATCTCATCTTTGAAGGCATCCTTTTGAGCCAATCTTACAAGCACGATACTGGCCTTTCTCATGTCTTAAACATTTTATGGGTTGAACGGTTTTGTATCTTGCTAATTGCTGGATACGAGCAACAACTTTCAATGCTGTGTACCATTTTGAAAACCGCTTAAACCTCTCCAAAAAATTCTCATCTTCTACTACCTTTGTAGTACTTGTGTCATTCTGATTTCAGGATCACCAACAAGCAGCTCTGGAGTTGTCTTTGGTGTGATAATGTCCTTTTCCCAAAGAAACTTGGGTCCCGTTAGCCAATTTGAGTGAATCAGATCTGACACCTTGAGGCCCCTGGAGGCATGATCCGCTGGATTTTGATCCGAGTTTATATAATGCCACTGTGCAGTGTCAGTTCTTTCACGAATTCTTTAAACTCGATTCGCCACAAACACATGAAACCTACGTGATTCATTGTTAATGTAGCCAAAGACTACATTTGAGTCTGTCCAGAAATATTCTTGATCAATTTTGAGCTCCAGCTCCTCCTTTAACATGCTACTGACCGCTGAAGAGATCACCGTAGCTGTCAACTCAAGCCTTGGTATGGTCACGACTTTTGTGGGTGCAACCCTTGCCTTGCTAATAACAAAGGAGCAGTGCACTTTGTCTTCACTCAAAACTCGGATATATGAGCACTGACCATAGCCATGACTACTCGCACCTGAAAAGTGATGGAGTTCGATCCTCTGAACAGTCCCTAGATGTTCAGGAGCAAAACATCTCATAATCTGGAGATTTTGCAGGTTCTTCAGCTCGTTCAGCCAGCTTGTCCATTGTGGCATTAACTCTTCAGGCAGAGGTTCATCCCATCCAATGCCCTTTTGGAACATCTCCTGCAGTATCTTTCTACCTAATAGGAGGAAGGTAGCCAGGAAGCCTAGTGGATCAAACACAGAAGCCACAGTGGAGAGGACTCCTCGCCGTGTTGCTGATTTTTCATCCAGGGCAACTTTAAAGGGAAGGTGTCACTATTTACACTCCACTTTACTCCCAGCACAGTCTGAACTGGGAGTTCATCAGAACCAAGGTCCACATCCTGAACTTCGATGGCTCTTTCGCTGACAGGAATTGACTCCAAAACCGTTCTGTTGTTGGACATGAACTTGTCTAGACGCAATTTCCCTTTTGCACACACATGAGCCCATCATCAACATAGAAATTATTTTTGATGAAACTGGCTGCTGCAGGATACTCTCTTTCATTTTGACATGCAAGGTACTTCATTCCATAATTTATGCAGCCAGGTGAGGATGCTGCCCCAAAAAGATGGACTTTCATGCGATACTCCTTTGGCTCTAAATTTGTATCGCCATTTTCCCACCACAGGAACCGCAAGTAATCTCTGTCTTCCTGGCTCACATGAAATCTGTGGAACACCCTTTCTACATCACAAATAACTGTGACTGGTTGTTTGTGAAACCTGCAGAGTACCCCTGTTAGCCCATTAGTGAGATCAGGTCCAGTTAGCAAGTGATCATTTAAAGCGGTGCCATCATACTTGGCAGAGCAGTCGAACACAACTCTAATCTTCTCTGGCTTTCTAGGGTGGTACACTCCTTGGTGAGGAATATACCAGACGTTTATCTGCCTTGGGTTGATGTTCAGCTCTTTCCGCATCACCATCATTGAAGACACTTTCCATAAATTTAACATAGTCACTCTTGAATTTGGGTTTTTTCTCAAATTTTCCTTTCAAATGTTGCAGCGGCACAAGAGCCAGCCGCTTATTTTCTGGTAATTGTGGGCGTGTCTTGAAGGGAAGGGGCATCTCCAGGTGTCCCTCTGTATTCTGATGAATTTTTTCATTCAGCAATTGCGTGAAATGTATATCGTCTTGCGATATGCTCTTTTCCTTTGGGTTTGTATCTTTAAAGTGTGATTCAAGGTCTCTGACGACAGCAAGCAGCATTGGAAGTTCCTTAACAGATACACGATGACACAGACCAGTGACTTCTGTCAACTTTACAACCTGTGGTGAACTACCAACAATACTCCAACCCAGGTCAGTTCTGATGGCATACGGCTCATTATCACCTCCTGTGATGACTTGTTGAGGTGCTAAAGCTCTCGATCAGTCGTAACCAATCAGAAGTCCAACCTTACAATCCAACAGCTCTGGTATTTCCTGTGCTATTTTATTCAGCTGTATCCACCTTCTTGCGGTTTCAGAGGTAGGAATGTGGGAACGTTCAAGTGGGATGAAATCTCTGGTATAGGAAGGTGGCAAATTAATTAGGCCATGAGAGGAAAACCCTCTAACTCTGAGCCCACTAACTCTTTCACTTTGAACGACAGAATCATTTCCCATCATTGTAGTAAGCTTTAACTTGACAGGCTCTGAAACTACCCCCATCCTCTCACATACCTCTTGGTCTACAAAGGTGTTGCTACACTGGGTATCTTGTAGGGCATATACTAAGGTCTCTCTTTCAGGATTGTCAATTGAAGAAATCCATACAGGCACTAACATTGATGTGCTCCCACCGTTACCACTGTCTACGCAACAGGAAAGGGAAGATGTGTTTTCTTCTGTTTGCATAACATGAGAAAGTGCTGCAGAAGACGGACGGTCTTCATGAAGTGGTGTTGGATGATGTTTCTTGCATATACTACAAGTAGCTTTACTCTTGCAATCCTTTGAATTGTGTCCTTTCCTAAGACAGCCAAAGCACAGGTTATTGTCAAGTATGAACTTTCTCTTGTCCTCCACAGACTTACTGGCAAACGTTTGACATTTGTGTATGGAGTGACTTTCCCCACAACCCCTGCAAGTGACTAGGTATGAACATAAAGGTGCTGCGCTTACTTTATTGGGTCTGTTTGAAACTACTGAGTTGCTTCTCTCAACACTGTATGTTTTCGGCACTGTACTTGGTTTGTCTGATGCTTTCACATTTGTAATGAGTGCATTAGCCTTTGAGCACTTAACTTCTCTAGATGGCGTTCTTCAGAGAGCTTCAAGGCGTGAAAGGATGCTACAGGGTTGCAGGCTATTTCTGCTTCTTGTGCCAGAAATTCAGCAAACTCCTTGAAATTAGGGTATTCCTCTGTCTGTCTCAATTGCATTGTAACATGGCGATTCCGACAAGACGTCACCCAATAAGGGAGTTTTTGTAGCATTTTTCGATTCTCTTCACAGTCATTTAACACCTGAAGCCCTTTAATGTGTGGCATGGCATTGCTGCAGGCAGTCAGAAAGTCACTTAACTCTCTCAGTTTAACTGATTCTCTTGAACCAATCTTTGGCCAGTTATTCAGTCTTGCTCTAAAAGCAAGCTGAATTACAAATGAATGGCCATACTGAGAATTCAAAGCTTCCCATGCTTGATCATAGGCTTTATCGTCCTTTCTGTAGAAGCTTCCTTCCAATACAGATTGTGCCTCACCACTGACATATTTTTGTAGATAGAACAACTTATCAGCTGAATTTATGCATCACTGTTCTATCAATGCCTTGAAACTTGTTCTCCACTCTAAGAACTTAAGTGGGTCCCCTGAGAAAACTGAGGGCTCAGGTGCAGGAAGTCTGCTGAGAACCATTGTGTCATGTAGGGCTTGTACTACTAAGGCTTCCCTATCATAATGGGTTCTTTGTTCCTCTTTAATTTCCTTAAAAGATACTGGAGGACAATTAGCTACCTCACAGCTTGCTATTCTACTTTCGTTATTAGATTCACCTGAGTCAGCTTCAGAGTATGCTTTGAGCTTTGCAGCTATTACTTGAAGATCACGCTCATTTTCCAATCTTTTAAGTTCTTGTCTTTGAGCAGCAATAGCCTCCTCCATCTTTATCTCTGCCTGCTTTGCAGCCAACTGTGCGGCAAACTCTGCTCTTTTTGCGGAGATGCTTTGCTGTTCTGATGAGCAGCTTGAACGGTGACTACGAATTGTAGACTTGGAGCTTGTAGCTGAAAATATTGACTTAGCATACTCTTTGTCAAGCACCATACGAATTCTTGCATCTTTTTCACTAGCATCAAATTCCTCCTGCCCCACTTCACTCATACGTACTTTCATCCGCCCCATCAAATCTGTTGTTACTGCTGTACAGGAATAATTTGTTCTTCTTATCTCAGTTGAAGGTACTGATTGAGATCGTATAAGTTCGTACACATTTTTCACTTGAGTTTCCAGCCCTTCAACACTATCCATCATGTCACCCAAGTCTTGGTCAGACTACTCATCCTTAAGTTTGATACGTGTAGTTCTTACTTGTTCTTTCCAGCTTTCATACAACTTGATGAATTTACTCTATGCATTTATTCTGAGAAACGTTTTGCTGCTTAAGCTCTTGCATTTTTGGAGTTAATTTTCTCTCTCGTGACGATTTCCTGGGTTCATCTCTTCTTGAAGTGGAAGCAGTAGGTTTTGCTATTTGAAGTATTTTAGAATGAATATCAGCTATAAGTGACTCTAATCTTTCCCTTTCAGCATCATCAGTTTGAAATCTTAACTGTTCAGTTAAGCTAGTCTACTCTGCTAAAAACTTTTGCAATGTCGGTTCATGGAGAAAAATCACAATATGATGAATCAAGTGAACAAACTGAGTCCCTTCAGGCAAAGTACTTTAGTGTTACTTAACTACTACTCTCAGATAAAAAAAATAAAAAAACCTTGTAACTATTCACCACTACATCAATTATAAGGCAGACACCAATTAGGCTGTAAAATCAAACAATATAAATACAAATAATTTTTCTTTACTTTTTTCTTCTTCTTTTGATGTCCATAAAGATGTAAAAGCAGCACAGTCTAACCTGCAGTTAATTGCAGAGCAGCACTCTTCTGCTTGTAGCAGTGATGAACAAACACTGTTCTCTGAAGCCTGTAGAAAGGATGCTCGTGAAGCTGTAGTTTACGCGGTTATGTCGCCCTCTACTGATCGGGTCACTGTACTTCCCTGACGGTGATAACTGCGTGCATAACGACAAGCCTCATCTCTGACGCGTTCTCTCTCCACGCGATTTTCCCGCGATCGTGCTTTCTCTTCGTATCCGACGTCTCTTCTATACGCGATGTGCCCGCGATCTCGTTTCCTCTTCTCATCCAGCTGATTCCGTTCCACTCTTTAAGCTGTCGGATGTAATGGCATCACGTTCTCTTACGAGAGGTTCTCTCGTACTGCGTAAGTCTTACGCTAGGGGGAAAATCTCTTTTCCGCGAGATACTGAAGCCAAAAAATTATCCTTAATTTTTGAAATAATGTAAAACGCGTTGCGGCAGCATGCAGACACAGGCGAGACGGCTCGCGCGCCTATTGGCTGCCCTGCGGAAACTGCAGCAGCCTATCGATAAGGCCCACTCGTCAGCTCTAATGTTGCTGAGAGACACCTTTGGCTGACGCTCTCTGAGATGCCGGACTCGGAGCGCGCTGCGTTCCTCGACGCCCCCATCTCTTCTGCTGGCCTCTTTGGATCGTCCGTCAAGGATTTCGCGGACAGATTCGCTGAGGTACAAAAGACGTCGCAGGCCATGAAGCAGTTTCTGCCGAAGCGCTCTAGCTCCGCAACAGGCCGCTCAAAACAGCCGTGTGCTCGAAGCTCGCAACCGCAGCCTCCGCCGCCCGCCGCCGCCTCACAGCGTCGACAGGCCCGGGACCCGAGACCACGCTTTCGCTCTACCGGCCGCCGCCCCCCCCCGCGTGGGCCCCGGCCAAAGATTGAGATAAAGCCAGAGGCCTCAAAGTCTTCCTAGCCCGCCTAGGAAAGCGACGGTGTTCAAGTCCCGCTGCGGCCAGACTTCCACCCAAAATTCTCGTTCGTTCAGTTCCAGAAAATGCGACTGTTCCAGTGTATTCTGCAGTAAACAAGTTGGTTACACTGCCCGCTTGCCTGCACACAAACGCCGTTTTTACGGCGACCCAGATAAATCCCATAAAGAGTGTATTTTCTGGTGTTCCGGCCACGGCCGATGGTGTTATGAGTGTAGTAAAAAATGCCCACTGTCCAGCGCCCATTCCTACACGCAGACACAGCCCGCCACACAGGGCTCGTGCACATAAAATCGACTCATGTCGGTTGCGCACTAAATGTAGTGAACGTGCCCACATCCCAGTGCCCACAAACACTACACACTGCATGTCTCTCGGTTTCTGTAAAAATGAAACCAACACACATACAGTCAGCTCAGGCCGACAGTGTTTTCAGTGCAAATGTGCTCGCTGTCCCGCGCCCACATTCACTCACAGACATGACGAATCCCACGGGTTCCCCCCCGCTCGCCATCTCTCAGCTACCCCTCGCGAGAGAGTCGAGCGCGGGCGGAGCGCCCGCTGTTATCAGCGCGCCCCCCGCCTCGAACGCTGCAAGTGCGGTGTCTATATTGCAGCATACCGAAGCGCTCCGGCCGCCACTATGTCACGGCCAGAGCCCATATCTCATTCAACCCCTAGCTATCCATGCAGATGTGTAGGCGAAGCTTCCCGGGGTATCAGAATGGGTGCTGAACATTATAGAAAGAGGCTATTCGCTACAGTTCGCTCGACGCCCCCGCCGTTGCGCGGCGCGAATCGAGACCACGTTAGAAAAGGAAGTAGCACATCTACTTCGTGCCGAAATTTGCGAAACTGTTGAGCAAAGGGGCCATAGAGCCTTTATCTCAAGCTCAGAGCGAAGGGGGGCTATACAGCAGATATTTTCTGGTACCGAAAAAAGACGGGGGTCTCAGACCCATTCTGGATCTAAGACAGTTGAACAAAGCGCTTTCAAAACGCCGGTTCAGAATGCTCACGGCCAAGAAAATCCTCTCGCAAATTCGCCAGGGGGACTGGTTTGTGTCAATAGATCTGAAGGACGTGTATTTCCAAATACAAATAGCGTCACGTCACAGGTGATTTTTGAGATTCGCCTTCGAGGGCCAGGCATATCAATACACAGTCCTACCGTTTGGCCTGTCCCTAGAACCCCGTACTTTCACGATGTGCATGGACGCAGCCCTCGCTCCCCTGAAGCTTCGGGGAATGCGAGTTCTGAACTACTTGGACGATTGGCTGGTTCTAGCTCAGTCACACTCAGAGCTCATAGAACACAGGACCATTTTACTCGAGCATCTCGAGAATCTGGGTCTTGAAGTCAATTGGGCGAAAAGTTCACTGTCTCCCAGTCAGAGAATATCTTTTCTGGGCACAGAACTGGACTCGCTGTCTATGACAGTTCAACTATCGCCGCAGCGCAGACTGGTTATTCAGCGCATGACGGAAACCTTCCGCCACGGCGCTATAGTCCCGCTCAAAAAGTTTCAAAGGATGCTGGGTCTCATGGCCACAGCATCAGCAGATCTTCAGCTGGGTCTGCTTCGCTTGCGCCCGCTGCAGTTCTGGCTAAAAGCGCGAGTACCGCGCCAAGCGTGGACTTCTGGTCTTTTTCGCCTCAAGGTCGATCAGAAATGCATCTCAGCACTGAAACCTTGGAGAGCGACCTACTGGTACCAGTCAGGTGTAAGCCTGGGGACTTCCTCGAGTGTGAAGGTGGTGTCTACGGACGCCTCCACCTCGGGATGGGGAGCGCTGCTCGAGGGCAGACCGTTCTTCGGCCAGTGGTCAGAACGGGGAAAAGCTTCTGCACATAAACTGCCTGGAAATGATGGCAGTTGACAACGCGCTGAGGCGCTTTCGTCCCCAGATAACAGGACACCACGTCTTGGTCCGCTCGGACAACATGTCAGTGGTGGCCTACATAAATCGCCAGGGAGGCATCACATCCCGAAACCTTTACAGGTTGACAGAACACCTCCTGGTATGGGCTCAGCACAATCTGCGCTCGCTTAGAGCAGCGCATGTGCCTGGCCACCTGAATGTGGGACCAGACAGACTGTCCAGGAACAATGTTCCAGCAGGGGAATGGTCTCTACACCCGCAGACAGTCCAACTGCTGTGGGAGACATTCGGCAGAGCGAAAATAGACCTGTTTGCGTCTCAAGAAAACGCTCACTGCCTGGAGTTTTTCTCCAAGAGCAGGGATGCGCTGGCCCACGTCTGGCCCTGCTGCCTGCTCTATGCTTTTCCCCCGTCGCACTCCTACCTCAGGTGTTAGAGCGGATCAGGGAAAGCGGATGCTCAGTGCTACTAGTGGCTCCATTCTGGAAGAACCAGGCTTGGTTCCCAGTTCTGATGCAGCTGACGAGCGCTGCCCCATGGCCAATACCAGTGAGGAGGGACATCCTCTCTCAGGCCAGGGGCTCGATCTGGCATCCTCGCCCGGAGCTTTGGTCCCTACATGCGTGGGCCATCAACGGGTACCCACTGATCTCCCATGGGAAGAGTTAAACACGATCATGCAGGCTAGAGCCCCCTCTACGAGGCAGCTCTATTCCTCGAAATGGTCTGTGTTCCCTAGCTGGTGCACAGCACGTGGCTTTTCACCCCGAGACTGTGGAGTGACGGAGGTTCTCTCCTTCCTACAAGAGCTACTGGATGAGGGAAGAGCCCCATTCACGCTCAAAGTTTATGTGGCGGCTATAGCAGCATTTTCTAAACCAACGCTTGGCCAGTCACTTGGAAGGAACGATCTGGTCATTCGCTTCCTTAGAGGAGCTAAGAGGTTAAATCCTCCCAGACCTCCCTCAGTTCCCATATGGGACCTTTCTACGGTCTTGGAGGTCATGAAAGGTGCCCCATTCGAGCCGATCCAATCAATAGATATCAAACACTTGTCTTTCAAGACAGTGTTTCATCTGGCTCTCGCTTCAGTGAAGCGTATAGGGGACTTACAAGCGCTCTCAGTGAGCGCGACATGTATGGAGTTTGGGCCAAATGACTCGAAAGTCATACTCAAACCGAGGCACGGGTACGTTCCTAAATCCCTCAACACACCGTTCAGGGCTCAGGTGATTTCCCTGTCCGCCCTGCCGGTCTCTAACGAGGAAAAGGACGCCAGCTTCCTTTGCCCTGTCAGGGCATTAAGGGCTTATGTGTCTTGCACGTCTGTTTTCAGACAGACAGAGCAGCTCTTTGTTTCATTCTACGGACACTCTAAGGGCCTTGCCGTGTCGAAACAGAGCCTATCCAGATGGATAGTCGATGCTATAGCGCTGGCTTATACCTCTAAGGGCTTGCAGTGCCCATTAGGTGTCAGAGCGCACTCCACGAGAGGTATGGCCTCGTCGTGGGCTTGGTCTAGTGGGATTGCCTTGCAAGATATCTGTATGGCGGCAGGCTGGGCCTCCCCGTCTACATGTATAAGGTTTTATAACCTAGAGGTTCCCGCTTTGCAGGCTAAGCTGCTTTCGGTCTAAAAAAAATCGGTACTGTCTGCCCCGATGTTTTCGGCCCAGAATACTGAAACTGCTTGAGCAACGCTCGCTGATTGATCGCGCAGCTTTATGGGCAGTGTGTAAGACCCACTATATTCGTCAGTCCAGGCTGGGGTCGCCCTGACTGTATGAAACGTTATCAGTGTAACTGCTCCTTATAGGATGTTATATTTTACAGGAATTATGCTATTCTAGCCACTCTTTCCTGGACTCTCTGTGAGTCCCTTAGGATCATGTACTATATGAGCCCGGGCACTTTCCCTTGGGACTTTGGTGCTGGATCTTAGCATGCACGGCGTTTTACACTGTGTTCCCCTAGCGAAAGACTTACGCAGTACGAGAGAACCTCTCGTAAGAGAACGTACTCGGTTACTTACGTAACCTCGGTTCTCTCTAGAGAGGGAACGAGTACTGCGTATCTTGCCGTGCCTGCACATGCTCTGGTTCGCTCCGGCGATAAAAAAACAGTTAGCTAGCCTCTCAAAGCTATATTTATAGCCCAAGGCCACGCCCGTTTCGGCGGGACGTGACGTATTGGGCGCGAAGCGCCCCCATTGGAGCTGACGTCACGAGTGGGCCTTATCGATAGGCTGCTGCAGTTGACGCAGGGCAGCCAATAGGCGCGCGAGCCATCTCGCCTGTGTCTGCATGCTGCCGCAACGCGTTTTACATTATTTAAAAAATTAAGGATATTTTTTTGGCTTCAGTATCTTGCGGAAAAGAGATTTTCCCCCTAGCGTAAGACTTATGCAGTACTCGTTCCCTCTCTAGAGAGAACCGAGGTTCCGTTAGTAACCGAGTACGTTTACACTATAGCTGCATTGGTCTGATGAAATAAAGGCCACGCTTCATACAGATGTCTTTGTAGTTTATTTTGTATCTCTCTCTCTCTCTTCAGTAGACACCGTAGACACCGTGAAAACTACAAGAAATAAAAACATATACTCAAAATATGCATTTCTCAGTCCTTCACAAGTCTCTCGAGCCAATGTCCGATGAAATGCACGTGAATGTTGCAACAGAAATACGACAAATACAATCAACATCACGAATAGCACATCACATTGCACGTAAAGTAATATAAAACAACACTATGAACATTATGAAATACATAAAGGCAAATTACCGTGTGTGCCTCTCAAACCATGCAGATCAGGCAATTCCTTCTCAGACTACATGTCGTTTCTCTGCATCCATGTTCGTTCTGACCCAAAAATGACGCAGACCCGCTCCAAAATGAACTGGGTCATGTGACACATCACATTTTCTACGTAAATCTTACTTAAAGAACCCCTAACTTTAAACACCTCAAAGGGCATACATTATAAATATCGGCTTCTGAATATCACAATTGTTTTAAATTGAATGAACTCAAATTGACATTAATTTATAACAAACACATAAATACACAAAAACATGTCCTTTGACAGTTACATTTACAGTATGCAGAATTTCACAGTTGGGAAACATTTCAATGAATAAATCAAAAGTAGGACTGTACACTTCTATGAATATTAAAACACACAAATATTGCTATTGAAATAGGAAGTCTGCATGTTCTGTGTGTCTTAGTTTGGTCTACTACACATACTCACATCTATGAGCTACTCTGAGAGTCACTTCACCAGCATTTCACCATCTCTTGTATCATCAGATACACCGATTTGTTTTGTTTTTCTGAATAATGTATGCGTCATTCAGTTTTTCAGGTAGTGCATGTGCTTATGTTTTTGCTTAACATCTTAACATTACAGTTCCAGGCCCTTGCATTTGAATCTATGCCCTTGTTTTTACTTTGGCATTTGCTTTATTTTTAGAGATCTCATACAGTAATGATCTTTTATTTGTCCTGTCTGCTGTCTGTGACGTCACTAGTGAAGATTTGAGACTCTGTTTGTTCTCATTATGTTGCCATTCAGTGGCATTCAGTGTTTCATTCATTCAGTGTTTTCATTCTCATGTGACTCCAGATGATCACTCATTATGATGAATGCAATGTATATTTGAATGTGTTTTATAGTTTTTAACAATTACTAGGACATTTCTCAATACTTTTTCTGATTCAATTTGTTACTCTACTTTCTTAATCATTTTTGTATTATGTTATTTTTATTTTATTAATTTTTTTACTAAAGTACAGGAGTATGTAAACATGTGGGAATTGGCCTGTAGGTACATAGAGTTTTGGCTGTGTTTGTGTATAAGTTAGAAATATATTCATGTAATTTGAGAAATGTAGTCATTGAATGCGTTTTGTGCCAAAGCAATGATAAATGATCCACAGTTTAGCCCACATAGATTGCTTATGAGCTGTGAAGAGTTTTCAAAAAGTGACCCAAGTATTGAAATGTCCTATTTAAATAAAAAAAAATTGACTTATTATTATTCGACTTCAGAGGAATTGGAAAATAGACAGCGAGTTTCTTGCTTCAGAAATGTTTTGTAATTTCTGGTAAGGGAGCATAGTGAGCATCGATGCTCCCTGGTTTTTGCAGCGCATTTTTGGATTTTTTTTAATTATTTTTTTTAGGGAGTGAACGTTCCAGTGCACTGGAAGGATTTTGTGATTGAGACAGCCCTTATAATGTCCGACTCCCTGATCAGTGCCCTTACTACTGAAGAGAGCTCCTCGCTAGAGCTCCAGCAAGGAGGAGCGAATGTGATTTGGGCCTAATGGGTGGAGCTAGAATATCCAACCACACCCTAACCCTAACCCTACCCACAACTCTATCCCTCCACCCCCTTAGAGCTCCAGAGAGGAGGAGCTGGACTAATCCCACCCCATTGGAGGTCCAGAGAGGAGGAGCTGGTCATCATTTACCTCTGCAGTGGGTACCACTTGCACCACTTTAGCGCTAACCCTAATCAAACACACCTGAAGTAGCTAATCAAGCTGCAAGTGTGCTGAAGCAAGTTGGAAATTGGGCAAGTTGGAAATTGGGCAAATTCCAAATGAAAGTGAGCATCCCTATGCCCGACTCCCTTTGAAGGGTAGAGCCCTTGACGTGGGGACTTTGGAGTGAGCAGGGCACTTGCGTGCCATTATGTAGTTGTTTAGAATGCACTTGGTGAAGGGAGCAATGAAAGACAACATAATTTCCTCATTATTTACACCTGGGATGTTCCCACGACAACGCAGCACAGTGTCCATAGCTGTTCTTACGACTGATTTTTCTTATTATTGCTGTTAAAGGGGTCATATAATGGTACATGCACTTTTACAAGTTGATTGTACTGAAATGTGTGTTGGCAGTGCCTGTACACAACCATCATAAAATGATAAAAATCCATCCAGTGTTTTTTTTTTTAAATCTCCTTATATGTTTCCCCCCCTATCAAATCAAGCTGTTCGACCTAGTGACGTCACACGGTCGGACGCCCCTCCCACGATTGTTGATTGACAGCAGCGTTTCAACACAGACCCGCCCCCGCTCGTGAGCGAGCTGTCAATCATAGACCGCGCGTCATTGTTGATACTGGAGCACTGTCTATGAGCAGAATGGCGTCTAAGCGATTGTGGTGTCCTGTTCTTGGGTGCAATAACGAACACATCAGTCATTTTGATGTTCATAAATCCGAACCGCTGAAGACGCAGTGGCTTAGTTTTGTTTTCGAAGGGAATATTCCCCACGATCAACGTCAATGCTTTCATGTTTGCGCGAATCATTTCACACACCAGACTGCTCGAGGGTCAGTATAAAGCTGGTTTTGCTTAGAAGCGGCTCCTGAAAAAAGGATCGGTACCAACTATTCGTGTTCCTGCTGCACCTCCAGAAGAAGTGAGTGTAAGGTTTTATGAACCTTTATATTAATATTTATATTAATCTTTGCAAATCGCTAGCACGCTTCATGATGAATGTGGCTGTTTACACTCAGGGTACATTACGGCATGTTTTCTATGTACGATGTTCTCGATATAATTCATAATCCCACGTTTATAATGAACAACGCGTTATGGTTATTGTGTTATTAAAACTGTGAACGCAGTACGCACAGAACAGGGGCGGGGTGAGCAAAGCTCATTATCATTTAAAGACACATGCACTTAAACGGCGTGCTGAAAACAGAGCTGTTTTTTTTACCAGGTAAAATGAGTGTTTTCTTACAATACTAATGATAATTTTAATTAAAGTATATTACAAACTTTTAATTTAGACCCTAAAGAATCATATTAGCTTGAACAAAAATGGCATTATATGACCCCTTTAACATAACTGTTGCAAATAAATATACATTTTATACAAAAAAAGTTTTTTTAAATATGCATTATGTATCTGAGTGTGAGTGTATTTCGCTGCTCTCAATCTTTGAGTGTTCCCGTCTCATCTTTGGACCCTGCATTACCTAACACATTTCTTACGTATGAAACTTATTTAAACATAACATGACGATGTCAAATGTTCACACAAATGTGTGAAATATATCACAGACAAAACTAAACAACTTGAATTGCTCTGTTTGTAAGTTGACTCGAACTCTACCGCCATCTACCTTTAAAATGAATCACAAGTATCTACTGGGTCACATGAACATAAATGATAAAATTACTCCTTGAAGTGACCATCGCATGTACCCTTCGCCAACAGCCTTGTGGAAGGGCCCTTTATGAAGGGATCCAGTTGTTCCTTTTTGTTTGGAACACCTCTACAAATGGCATCCCCTTACCAAAGGGTCCTTCGAGGGTGCAAAACTGGCATTTGGAATTTGCCCAAACTTTGCAGGACAATTGGTCCCCAGCAGGGTTGCAGACCTCTAGATTACATTTATGACAAGATATTGAAAGATACACAAGTTTTAATAGGCTATTTAAGTTTTAATAGGCTGGAGAAGATCCACCAACATGTTATTTTTGTCAGAATCCTTTATCCCTGAAGCATGTTTTATTAGATTGTGTTGGGTTTAACCCAGTGAGAAACCTTTTTTATTCAGTTACCACTTTGGGAAGAAACAAACAAAGAACAAACACAGCATAATGAAAAGAGCGGTAATGTCACGAGTCAGACTTGAGCTGCTCATGCACTAGGTCTTGGCTGAAAGTCTTAAATGTTTCTGGCTCAAGCACAGAAGTATAAGAGCAAGCATCTCAGCACCATTGACCCTCAAAGAGAGCAAAATCATAAATCCACCACTACACAGCATCTAATGTATTCTGTCCATCTCTCTCTCTCTCTCTCTCTCTCTCTCTCTCTCTCTCTCTCCCCCCCCCCCCCACACACACACACACACACAGCAGAATAAAGCCTTTATCAGATCTAATCAATTTTACCATGTCTTCATTTCAAGAGAAAAACATTGACGCGTGAGTGTTTGATTTACGAGTTGTGGACGCTGGAAATTTCATTCTCAGATGCAAGCAATGCCACCCAGATAAAAGCAAGAAGGTTTTTCCTGAAATAGGTTATGGGCTCTGCTCAATTGCACACTCTGATTTCCTGCAGTCCTCAGCTCGCTGTCAGAACCGTTATACGTGCAGCTCAGATTAGTGGCCTGAAGTAAGATAACCTTGTGGAGCCATCAAAGCAGGCGGGAGAATGATTTACAGTCCCGTTTATAACAAACACTCTGTTCCTCGCACTCTGATGCGCTCGCACTAGTGCAGGCTTGTAAAGAAAGTTATAGATCCCCTTTGATTTCAAGGAAAAAATAAGCCTTGTGTCAGTTTGAAATATGGAGTTCAGATGCTGGTTTGTTGTGGACCCAAGGCAAAATAATGCGCTTACATAATTTTTTATTTTTTATTTTTTATTTTATTGAACGCACTGTTGTAGACATGCAGAGTCCAAAATTACTGACTAAGAGCCAAATGAAAGTAAAGTATGGTTTTAGTAAATAAATAAAAGAAGGTGAATGTGGCATTCAACTTACAACATTTGTTATTTGGTCTCAGCTATTGGACATTTGATAAAATCACACTCTCTGGAGTTTTTAGGGCAAGGCTACCCGCCAGTTGGCTAGTAACTATATTAGTACTGAAAAGGCTTCGATTATTTATTTTTATTTTTATATGCAGCTTGTCATTGATGTACGGCTCTGTAAACACTGCTCCATCTGAAAGCACTGAGTTTCAGTCACTTAGAACGTGCCTTTGAAAAAGCAACACACGTCAAACATCTGTTCAAACATGAGAAGCATTTATGAACCTCTTGTCCAACAAAAGACAACATTTAATAACATGCTTTTACTCCAAACTCACTTCATAACGAAAGTTGAGCATCCTTCTGTCAGATGATGTGGCTTCTTAGAATAATTAGTCATGTTTTAGTCATAGTCTTTTATGGCGGGCCATATTTGGCGTGTCTGCGTGAGAGCGCCCTCTGGTCAAGTCAAGTCAAGTCATCTTCATTTATATAGCGCTTTTAACAATGTAGATTGTTTCAAAGCAGCTTTACAGAGACAAGCATATAATTTAAGGTAACAGAGATTGTTTTGGCTTTATAGCGGTTCTTTAATAAAGTTATTTTCAAGCTAAAGTTATTTTTGATTGATTTGCTTCCGTCGCAACGATCATTTGTTATTAAATTAGGGGCCGCTAAGACGACACCATTCTTTCTACACAGACTTTAAACGCGAACCTGTGAGAAACGCTGATGGCGTTCACATGCGTATTTAGAATTGGTTCTATAGTTATGTGCGTTTGAATATATGTGCGCAGGTTTGGAATTCCCTACAGACCAAGCCTAAACAAAGTACTGGGCTTTCCTTATAAATTTTTATAGATAATTTTATTTTATTTTGTCACTTCGGGTAGGAACGCGAAACGAAATTTCCCGACAACGCCTTATCTGTAGAGTGGTAAAGGGATCCTCCATAGGGAGAGACTAGTTGGCACTTCAGCACTGCGTTGTCATCGGGTCCAGATGAAGGTCCTTCATCAGATCTGGATACGGCCTGGATCCGGGAGGCTGCGGGAAAACCTTGAGATAAACACAGACACTAAAATTAGCGTAGATGCCATTCTTCTCATGATGTAACGAGTACATCAGGATTTATGGGAAGTGTTCCCGGTTCCGGCTGACCTAATCTATGCAGCCTAACATTGAATTATAGAAGTCTATAATGTATTATGTGAATGCTAGTTCAAAGAGATGTGTCTTTAATCTGGCTTTGAACTGACAGAGTGTGTCTGCTTCCCGGACAATGGTAGGAAGACTGTTCCAAAGTTTTGGTGCTAAATAGGAGAAGGATCTACCGCCAGCAGTCGTATCGCCAGCAGTACTAATCAAAGTATTTTGATTAGTACTTTGTAAGTAATCAGCAATATTTTAAAATGTATGCGATGTTTAATAGGCAGCCAATGCAGTTTTGACAGAACCGGGCTAATATGGTCATACTTCCTGATTCTGGTAAGAACTCGAGCTGCTGCGTTTTGGACCAGCTGTAGTTTGTTAATTAAGCGTGCAGGGCAACCACCCAGTAGAGCATTACAATAATCTAGCCTTGAGGTTATGAACGCATGAACTAATTGTTCCGCATTTGTCAATGAGAGCATATGGCGTAATTTAGATATATTTTTAAGATGGAAAAATGCGGTTTTACAGATACTAGACACGTGACTTTCAAATGAAAGATTGGTATCAAAGAGCACACCCAGGTTCCTAACCGACGACGAAGACTTAACAGAGCAGCCATCAAGTGTTAGACAGTATTCTGGTATTCAGTATTACGTGAGGAAGTTTTTTGTCCAATAATTAGAATCTCTGTTTTTTCAGAATTTAGAAGTAGGAAATTACGAGTCATCCAATTTTTTATATCTGCTATGCATTCCGTTAATTTTGTGAATTGGTAAGTTTCGTTAGGTTTTGAAGAAATATAGAGCTGAGTATCGTCAGCATAACAGTGGAAGCTAATTCCATGCTTCCTAATGGTATCTCCTAATGGTAACATGTACAGAGTGAACAGCAACGGTCCTAGTACTGAGCCTTGTGGTACGCCATACTGAACTTGTGATCGATAAGACATCGCTTCATTTACTGCTACAAACTGATAACGGTCAGATCAGTATGATTTAAACCATGCTAGTGCAATTCCACTAATGCCAACATAATGTTCGAGTCTATTTAAAAGAATGTTGTGGTCAATGGTGTCAAATGCCGCACTAAGATCGAGTAACACTAATAGAGAGATACAACCACGATCGGATGATAAAAGCAAATAATTTGTGACTCTAACGAGAGCTGTCTCGGTACTATGGTACGGTCTAAATCCAGACTGGAAATCCTCGCAGATATAATTTCTTTCAAGAAAGGAACACAGTTGTGAGGATACTGCCTTTTCTAATATCTTTGACAGAAAAGGTAGATTTGAGATCAGCCTGTAATTGACTAATTATGTAGGATCAAGTTGCGTTTTTTTAACAAGCGGTTTAATCATAGCCAGCTTAAAGGTTTTTGGTACGTATCCTAGAGACAAAGACGAATTAATGATATTAACCCCCTGAGGTCGGCGGTATCGCCGGCGATACCAGCTCGCTTTTTTTTAATCAGTGTAAAAGAAACTCAAAAATACTCTGTTGACTTTGATTTTCCATAGGAGTTTCATACATCAATCGATTCTGTTAAATGTGTATTATTTTTGTGTATACTCACAATAAAAACAAAGTGTTGTGCTTTTTGCCAAATAAAGAAAAATAAACACGAAGCGAGTTCTGCCTTCTCTCTGCCAGTGAAGTCCATTCTGAAACGCGTCCGAAAATGAACAATAACTCAGCGAATACTCAGTCAAACAGGCATACAGACACACAGGCATGAAGCTTGAATTCTCTTCTTTTAAATTAAGTAATTTATATAAAAAACAAATATTCTCATCTTGTGAAATCTGTATTAAAAGAGAGCGATTCCAGTCGAGCTCATTACAGCTCATTCAAATGTAATGTGACCCCGCCCACGGAGAGCGCGCGCTATTCAAACGCAAATCATTGAGGCAATCCACGCAAACCTGTGAACGCCCCCATATCAGCTCGAGAAAACACAAGTTTATTCAGATCACTACTTGTTTACACCGTCTCGCAGCGCTGTGAGGAATAATAATAATGGAAAATGTACCTCAGAAGTGCGGGTATATCGAGGAGCGAGCTGAGGAATACTGTAGTAAGTTTTTTTCCTTCTCACGTGAATCAGGTTTCTGTTTATGAATGAATGAACGGCAGAGATGCGCTGTTTACCACAGCTCGCAAAAAGACAGTTTAAATTTAAATCGCGTGTGTGAATGAATGATCTGCTTTAAGCAAACTATTTTGCTATACTGAGTAAAAATCGACTGAAATATGTTGAAATAAAATGTATTTGTTTAAGCAACGTATTAAACTGCAAATTAACATTTATATTCCTTATAATAAAAACGAAAGACCTATGTTACAGACAAATGAAAGACAACATTTCGTTGATTAGTTTTGGATAGATTACACATTTTTACTGTAAAATATCTGCCACCTCAAATAAGCTTTTGTTTGCCAATTTTTTCTAATATGTTAAATATAGTATGTTTTGTCAATGTAGGCTATATTCGAAGTAATGAATCCTTAACTTTGAAATCTGTATGATAAAATGTATACTTTAGTTTTTACAAAGAAAGATTACACTTCAATTGTTGTTGTAATTGTAACCTTTTTAATAAAAAAATATATATTTACAAGGTAGATGTAAACAAATTTTAAAAGGTAAATATAAGCCTTTTCTTTAAATCATTTTTATTGTGTTTTATTATTGACAAATTTGGGGAGAGGATACATATTCCAAAACTGAAAATACAGTATGAGAATTAACTGCACAATTACTAGACATGTTTTCCTTGGCTATTATACAATTTGCAAGCAAAATTTGTAAAAAAAAAAAAAAAAAAAAAAAAAAAAAAAATGTACATGCTTCCAACTGTGAACCAATTTGGTAGAATATATATATATATATATATATATATATATATATATATATATATATATATATATATATATATATATTGCTCTTGCATTCTTTCTTGTGGCTATAGGTGACACACCTGAATGAATGGCTCATTAAGTATGCGGGCCCCATTGTCTCCTCAGGTGTGAACCACTACATATGCATGATGCTGTTGAATTGTTGATGCCCCTTGCGCATATTGCCTTTACAAACAAAAAGTGTTTTGCAAGATTTAAATCAATGTATTGTGGTATGTGAATGATAAGGGCAGGATGATTTTCACATCATTTTGAAGAAAAAACTCTAGGCAACGACATCCATTAGTCAAAAGTCTTATTGTCACATATTTAGTATGTGTTTTGTGGCCTTATTTCAGAAACTTTAGTTTTTTGTTTTTTCAATAACCGTGCATAAACATTATTCTCTCAAAAATACAAACATGTACATGCATGTTGCTGACATATTATGGTAGCCCTGTTTGTGCTAAATAGAGTCTAATTATACCTTTGTCATTAATATGTTTATAAGCAACTGAAAAATGCACAAATGTCAGGGCATGTCAGAACATCTCAAGGACCCCAAAAACCACTCAGACCCCAGAGGGTTAAGAAGAGGATCTATGACCTCTGGGAGCATCTCTTTCAGTAGCTTAGTCGGTATAGGGTCTAACATACATGTTGTCGATTTAGATGATTTAATGAGTTTAGTAAATTCTTGCTCTCCAATAGCAACGAATGAATCAAATTTCTCCTCAGGGAGACTACAATGCACTGCCTGATGCGATACTGTAGTAGACGGTTGCATAGTTATAATTTTGTCCCTGATATTATCAATCTTATAAGTGAAGAAGTTCATAAAATCATTACTGCTATGTTGCTTGGAAACTTCGGTGCTTGAAGCTTTCTTTTTCGTTAGTTTAGCCACCGTTTCAAATAAATACCTAGGATTATGTTTATTTTCTTCTAATAGGGTTGAAAAATAAGCAGATCTAGCAGCTTTTAAAGCCTCTCTGTAAGTAATCGAGCTCTCCTTCCATGAAATGCAAAATACCTCTAGTTTTGTTTTCTTCCAGTTGCGCTCCATTTTTCTGGCTGCTCTCTTAAGGGCCCGAGTGTGCTCGCTGTACCACGGCGCTGGACTATTTTCTTTAATCTTCTTTAAGCGCAACGGAGCAACTGTGTCTAAAGTGCTGGAAAAGAGAGATTTAAAAGTTTCTGTTGCAATATCAAGTTGTTCTAAGCCATCCGGGATGCTGAGATGATGAAACTGATCAGGAAGATTATTAATAAAGTAATCTTTAGTGGCAGAAGTGATAGTTCTAACATATTTGAAACACGGAGTCGGCTTTGCAGCCTTGGCTAAATGTAATTTACACAAGACTAGATAATGATCTGAGATGTCATCGCTCTGCTGCAGAATTTCAACGGCATCAACATCTATTTCGTGTGATAATATTAGATCTAGAGTATGATTACGACGATGAGTAGGTCCTGACACGTATTGTCTAACTCCAATTGAGTTTACAATGTCTTTAAATGCCAATCCCAATGCATCTTTTTCATTATCGATGTGTATATTAAAATCACCAACAATTAGTACTTTATCTGCAGTCAATATTAATTCTGATAGAAAGTCTGCAAATTCTTTGATAAAGTCTGTATGGTGCCCTGGTGGCCTGTATACAGTCGCCAGCACAAATCTCAAACGTGATTTATCGTTTATACTATATATTTTTACATTAAGCACCAATGCTTCAAAAGAATTATATTTAAACCTTGATTTCTTAGTGGTTTTGAAAATATTACTATAAATTACAGCAACTCCTCCCCCTTTGCGTTTCAGAAGAGGCTCATGTTTATAACAATAATCTTGCGGGGTGGACTCATTTAAAGTAATGTAATCGTTTGGTTTTAGCCAGGTTTCTGTCAAACACAGCACATCTAGGTTATTATCTGAAATCATATCATTAACAATGAGTGCTTTTGAAGTAAGCGATCGAATATTCAGCAACCCAAGCTTTAGCATTTGCTCATCTGTATTATAGCTGTTTTTTATTTGTTGAACATCAATTAAATTTTAACCTTAGATGGGTTTAAACTGTTTTTGGATTTCCAAGTTCGGGGAACAGACACAGTCTCTATATGATGGTAGCTAGGTGAAAGAGGCTCTATGTGATGGGATTTATCTGACCTTGGTGACGCGAGGCCGCTAGCAGACGGTCGGTTTAGCCAGTCTGTCTGCTTCCTGACCTGAGCCCCAGATTGTTATGTTTGAGCTCTAAGACTATGTGCCATATTACTAGAGAGAAGAGCAGCACCATCCCAGGAGGGATGAATACCATCTCTTTTCAACAGGTCAGGTTTGCCCCAAAAACTTTTTCCAATTGTCTATGAATTCTATATTATTAAGCGGACACCACTTAGACAGCCAACCGTTAAGCGAACACACTCTACTAACTATCTCATCACTCCTGCGAACAGGAAGGGGGCCAGAGCAAATTACAGTCCTTGACATCGTACTTGCGAGTTCACACACCTCTTTAATATTAATTTTGGTGATCTCCGACTGGCGGAGTCGAACATCATTAGTGCCGACATGAATAATGATCTTAGAGAATTTACGATTAGCATTAGCCAGCACTTTTAAATTTGCTTTGATGTCAGGCGCTCTGGCTCCCGGCAAACATGTGACTATGGTGGCTGGTGTCTCTATTTTCACGTTCCGTGTAAAAGAATCGCCAATAACTAGGGCACAATCATTCTCAGTGGGTGTTTCACTGAGCGGGGCATATTGATTTGTTATGGTAATCGGAACGGAAGAGTGGTTTTTTGATCCGCGACTAGAGCGATCCCTCACTGTCACCCATTTGCCCGGCTGCATAGGCTCTACTTCAGCCAGAACCGACTCATGTAAAGAGTTCACTATGCTAGGCGCATCCAAAGTAGTATTTAAATATCTAGCACTCTTACTATCCTCAATTAAAGTTTGGATGTGTGTTTCTAATTCTGAAATCTTCTCTGTCAGCCTAACCATCGCTGCATGGCCGTCACAAATCTCGGCTCCTCAGCGAAAAACAATGTGTGCGTGCGCCCGCTTCCTGTTTATACCCGCGCTGCGGGGCGGGGGCGCTTGACGCTCGTTCTGTAGACACTCGAAGTTGATAGGGCTCCCTGAAGTGATCCCAATTACGTCGTCACGTCGACGTTACGTCTCCCGTTCCCTCCTTCAGGGAACGAGGGTTACATTAGTAACCAAGACGTTATCCGCCGCTGCATTCTGCCATTGCTGCCCTGTGGTAAGAGAAGACTCAGTTATTAACTGCTGGATTCTGTACTCACCATTGCTGTTCTGTGAACAGAGAGATCCCGTTATCCGCCGCTGCAATCTGCCATTGCTGTTCTGTGGTAAGAGAAGACTCAGTTATTAACTGCTGGATTCTGTACTCACCATTGCTGTTCTGTGAAAAGAGAGAGATCCCGTTATCCGCCGCTGCAATCTGCCATTGCTGTTCTGTGGTAAGAGAAGACTCAGTTATTAACTGCTGGATTCTGTACTCACCATTGCTGTTCTGTGAAAAGAGAGAGATCCCGATCACAGGGCCTGAGTGTGCTCGTTGTACCACAGTGTTGGACTGTTTTTTTAATCTTCTTTAAGCGCAATGGAGCAACTGTGTCTAAAGTGCTGGAAATGAGAGAGTTAAAAGTCGCAATATCGAGTTCTTCTAAGCTATCTGGGATGCTGAGATGATGATGATCTCTTTTCTCGGTATGGAGTCGGTCAACCTGACAGCACTGAAACAATGTCCGAAGTTCCTGGAGCATATGGCATCCGCAGTCGCAGTCACGCCGCTGGGATTGCTTCATATGAGACCGCTTCAGCACTGGTTACATGGCCGAGTCCCGAGATGGGGATGGCACCGTGGTACGTTCCGACTGATCATCACTCTGGCCTGCTGCCAAACTTTTAGCACATGGTAAGACCTTGCTTTTCTACGGGCTGGAGTCACCTTAGAACAAGTGTCCAGGCATGTTGTTGTCTCAAAATATACCTCCTCCACCGGCTGGGGTTCTGTGTGCAAAGGGCATGCTGCCTTGGGCTCCTGGACAGAACCTTGACTGCAGTGGCATATCAATTGCCTCGAGTTGCTAGCAGTACTCCTTGCTCTCCAGCGTTTTCTTCCATTGCTGCGGGACAAGCATCTACTGGTCTGGACGGACAACACATCAACCGTCAAGGTGGTCTACGTTCCCGTTGCATGTTGCAACTCGCCCGCCATCTCCTCCTCTGGGTTCAGAAGCGACTTAGCGCATATGTTGTGATTTCCCTCCGGGTGATCCCATATGTGTATTCTTCCACGATACATCTTCCCTATCGGCGAGCCTTTCCCTTTCCGTTTCTGTTGGTATTGTCTCCACCCTGGCTAGATTGGATCCTCCGCAGGGACCTTCCATATGTAGCACTTCCCTCTGGCCAGTCCGTATGTATAACTCCACATACTATCTCCCTAAGGGCAGGATGTGGTCTCCGGATACCTCAGTGTAAAGCCCTGTCTTTCTTCCGCTCCAGGGGTGCAGGGGGATCAGGTGGCTTACACGGGGCACTGGAAGGCGCAGCAATTGTGGCGTTTTTCTTAGGGATCCCAATTCATCAGTCACTGACGTAACGCATAGTGACTGACTGAATGGGAACGTCTAGGTTACCTATTGTAACACTAGAGAATGAATGGGAACGTCTAGGTTACCTATTGTAATGAGACGTTACGTCCCGTCACCACAATCCCTGGGCTCACCGCTGAGCAACAGGATACGGCTCGGCTCCTCAGCGAAAACTTCCTATATACCCGCAGCACAGGGCGTGGTACGCGATGCAAATCCCACTCGCCAGTGTCCTTTGGCTGTTTTAGCTAACACTCGAAGGTGAAAGGGCTCTCAGGCGCGATCCCAATTCATCAGTCACTGACGTAGCGTCTCCGTTGCCTCCTTCAAGGAACAAGGGTTAAAATAGGCAACCTAGATGTTTCCTCACTATGCCGTAAATGGACAAATATATATATATATAAATCAAAAATTTAATTGTAACATTTAATGTAATTTTATAGTAAAATAAAAGTCCACAGTTTTCGGAAGTTATAATTTGTGAAAAACAGTAAATTGGCATTCCCAAACTATGCTATCTATGCTATGTCATATGCATAGACATGCATGCTGTTGCATATGCTGGCTATGTGACAGCTAACATTTGATGTTTTTTTCATTTTAACAACATTATCAGTTATTTACATTATAAGGTTTTGTCACATCTTATGTTGTTAAATGAAAGATTTTTTTTTTTTTTTTTTTTTACTGTAAATTGTAACTGTAAAATGTTCAATACATTAAACCTAAAATGTTTGCTCTATTTTTTGCACTTATTTTTTTATGTACCTTCTAAAATTACTTTTGAGAGTCCTTATTATAACTATTTATGTAACTATAAATATAGCTTTTTATAGTTGAGCTTTTTCTTATACTGTACCTTCATTCATTAATATGTGTGTTGATGCTTGTGTTGTTTATTTCTTGAAATGAGGCACACCAAGAACATGAAACCATAGTATTTTAAACATATGTAACATGAAGAAAGGTCATGATTCATCTTACCCTACGAATAAACCGGTGTATCAACATTAAATATGTGCAATAATTTGGTGTGAAATATGATCTGCTTGGTTGCTTACTTTCCACATTAATTATTTAATTGTTTAATTATCAAATTAATTATCTTAGACCATCTCCGCTTTGAGTTATTGGGATGACTAAAGAGGAAATCAGATATCTGACCTGTGAAATTAGTGGTCAAGTAATTTCAAACGAATAACTGCATGGTCTAATTAGAGGGACTGTAGATGGTTATAATTGACTTTCAATACCGTCTCTCTATTGTAACAGCAAGAGCAGTTACGTAGACGTCAAAGTAACCAGCCATAAAAGCTTTGCATGTGCAGTAGGAACAAATAGATTAGTCGAAATCCAAAATGCATTCAGATTGCTTTGAAAATGAGTCCGTAATTGGTTTCCAAAATTATTACAAATACGGCTATTGAGGCTAATAACACAAGAGGAGAATGAAGTATTTGAAGAGAGTTTACTATTCATCAAACAAATGCCATGAGCAATGCTTCTTCATAGAGCTGATTTAGACCCTGTCCCAAATGGAAAACTTCCTCTGAGTCCACACTTTCATGATGTAATGCCGCTTTGACTGTCGGATGGAAGTTTTCAAACATGTTTTCTCTTCCATGTTTTCCTCCAACATTTTTACCACAAATGCTAGTGTGTTACAATAGACCTTTTCACCTACTGTACTGAGAATTGAGGTTTAAATGTGTTTGTTTTTCATTACACTAATGTTTGAATAATGCATAATATCTTAATAGTACTAAATATAGACTTAAAGAAATATTCTTGGTTCAGTAAGTTAAGTTCAAATGACAGTCATTTTGGTAAAAAGTAATTAAAGTAATTTACTTTAAACTAAAATCACTAGCTACCGGCAACGACCTTACGCATGTTGATGTCACTTTTTATGAGTGTCCCCTTTTAAATTGCACATAATGGTTGGTACAGAACAATTGTCCTTTGAATGTGGCCTTCAAGGATGCAGCCTCTGAATTGGGACGCAACTTTCATAAACTATATTCACTGGCTTCCAGCAACAGCCGTACGCACATTCATGAGAGAGTCGATTTCTGAAGGGTTATCTGATGTGTGACGTAGAACGCAGGACATCCCACATAGCAAATTGTACCTGGCCCAGCTCCGTTCCACACCCCTTTTTCCTCGGCCCACATACCACAAAGAATGACGGCCCCGTAGTGGCCTTCAAAGACAAGGGCCACACAATGGCCATAGCTGGCCCGAGTCTCAGCCAATTAATAACCCACAACTGGCCATGCACTAGGCCAGAATAGGTTTTATTCTTGGTACCGATTCTCAACCTTAAGTAAACCAAAACCTGAGCCACACCTGAGCCTAATCTAGCCCAGTCCCAAAACAGAATTGTAATTTTTTTATAGATTGTATACTTCTTTATATTTTATGCAGTACTTCCCATTATTTGTTTTGTTAAATATTTTGGTAATATTGTGTGTTAACACAATCATGCCAATAAACTACATTAAATTGAATTAATGTTAAATCACACACACACACATACAGTCTATAAGAGAAATGTACCACAATACTTTTTTTCAATTTTTTTTATTGCAGAAATGTCAAAAAGCAGTAGCGAAGTAGTCCAAATGATGACAAGTAGTATCTGATTTCCTCTCTGGTGGTATACAGTAGTTTTGTGAGATCCATTCTTTGAAGGCACACATTTCTAACGCACCTTACCTGAAATACAGCATCAATGAGCGTTTGATATCAAAGAAATCAGGACAGAAGTGGTTGAAAGTGAACAAAAGAGACCAGGTGTAAACGGAAATGTGTCTCCTTCATCTACTAGTGATCAGATCGACTAAAACGCATCTTAATACCAGTTGGAAACAGGGCGTGAGAATTAAAGATCGATTGTTTGAGTTCAGCAATAAGCAGTACAATCAAATGGTTCACAGGTGGACGTACAATCAAATGGTTCACAGGTGGACTCCACATGCACAAACTGTCATTTCTGTGATAATTTTACCATTATTGTGTGGTGTAAAATACACCACAAATACAATAAAATTCCTGTGCTGTAATCCAAATCTTCGGTAGAATCTGTACCAATAATAAAACCTATTCAGCCCTAGTGCAGGGCCAGTTAAAGGTCATTAACTGGCTGAGAATCGAGCCAGTTATAGCCCATTTGTGGTCCTAGTCTTAAATCCAGATCTGGGCCACTACAGAGTCATCATTCTTTGCAGTATGTGGGCCGAGGGAAAAGGGGTTTTGTGGAACAGAGCTGGGCCAGATAAAATTTCCTATGTGGGAAAATGCATTTAAGTGGCCCATGGTCACAAGACTGTTTTGGACCAGATAATCAATGGACTGATCTGAGCCACACTCCTCCCACCAACATTCGGCCCTCATGTGTTTTGCCGTGCACCATGCTGTGCCATTATTGCCACACATGGCCCAGCTCTGGCTGACAGGATACATGACATTGCCGACAGGAGGCCAGTAGTGCCAGCCTGAGGCCACATTCAGGCAAAGACTGCTTGCTATGTGGGATAGCTCCTCTTCTCTTGTATCGTGATCCTCTGACATTTTTATTTAAAACGTATTGTTTTAGGCTTCTAATTTATGACCGGCATTTTGTTTTGCTCTATTCTTTGTGCTTCCACATTCGTCAAATTCTCATCTAAGCTTACACTACGTCCTACGTCATACGTCGGGTCAGAGGTCACTCTTCTGCCGGAACTCGACTCTCTCATGAATGTGCGAACGGCCGTTGCTGGAACCAATTGAATATAGTTTATAAAAGTTGAGTCCCAATTCTTCGAAGGCCGCATTCAAAGAACGATTGTTCTGCTCTGTTATATGTTAATGACATTGATTAGGTGGCATTTACAAAGCGGAGATCGGAAACCATTCAGCTGTGCACAATTTCAAAATCATTCGTGATTTGTAAATTTCACTTCTGGAAGAGAGGCATATGCATGTTTTTTTGTGTATGTGTCCACTTTCTGAATTATACGTACGCACATTTCGAGAAATGATCGTAAGATCACATGTAAGACGGTTTCTACACAACATTTTATAAATAAGGGCCCCAAATGTAGTAGAAGTTTACTCATGATGTGCATTCAACATACATGTAGTTGTGTTTTCATGTTTCCATCTATGTATTTTATTGTCACGTGGTGTGACTTTTTTCTGTCCCCTGTTAGCCTGAACACCCCATATGCAGAAAACATCAGAAAATCCCAATCTGCTCCGTCCGGGGGAATTTCCCCTCCCTGGATTTTGTCAGTATTTCAGATCAAAGCAGTCAACATTAAATTACTGAGTGTGGGGCTTTTTGAAGTGTAAATGTGTCTCTGGAAATGATTTCCCAGATGGCATAACCTAACTCCAGATAATAAACCCACACATGTAATCATGTGGACTCACACAGGCTGCTGCTCTGGACACAGTGAAATCTTGAGGGTTTCGGTGGAAGCAAAGGCTGTTACATGATGATCTCTAATTGAAGTCTTTCACAGAGTTGACTGTTTGAATATCACGTGCTCTGTCTTTACACTTGTGCTGTGGAATTTGATTCCACTGTTCCAATATTTAACAGATGGTCCAACCTGTTCTTCTCCATACAATGAAAGTGAGTGGTGACTAGTGTCTCTCAAGCTCCAAAAATCACAGAAAGCGCCATACAATCATTCTAAAAGTAGTCCATACTGTATGACTTGTGCACATATTTTTCTTTTTGACATCAATGATACACTCTTAGAAGAAAGGTTCTATATAGAACATTTAAAGGATTTCCATAGGATCATTTTATGGATTTAGTTTGAATTAATCATTTTATTTAATTCATTTTCGATTTTAATTAAAGTATATTAATTAAACGGCTCGTACACATACTTTAGGAGAAAAAAAACCCTGTTAAACATGAAAGTAAGATGTAATCATTTAAGACATCTTTTCCTTACATAGAACTTTTTTTTTGCATAAACTGTTCTTTAAATTTGTGTCAAGAACCCTTGGTTCTAACTGGTCATGGTAAGTAAGTGTAGCGTATAGCTCAGTTTCAGTCTATTCGTCTTCATAAGAGTTTTGTGGGTCTTATGTAATATTTTATAATTGTTGTTGTGTTTGTATTGTTTGTTAAGCCTTTGTCTAAAAGACACATCTGGCATGTGGGGATAGAAAACAAAGCTTTTCAATTAAATTGATTTTAACAGACTTCATTTTAATTTAATTGATTTGTGGAAAAATATGAGGGTAAGTACATGACAGAAATTTCCATTTTTGGTTTAGTTATTATTTTAAGTGATTTAATACATTATGTGTGGCATACAGTTAGTCCATTGTTGAACACTGAAGTGTGTGCTTGAGTAAAGCCAGTATCATTTGCAATGCCAGGTAATATTGTTAAAACCAAATTTGTCTGTGCTCTTCTTCTGAAATTTTAAACTTTTTCATTGAACTCATATGAATGTTTTAGCCAATATGCCCGACTTCAATATGACACAGTGTACCGCTGATGGAGCCACACGTTCAGTTATTGGTTAGCAGCGAGAGGAAGAGCCCCGAGGAAAGGAAAGCGACAGGCTTGTTCTGATGCAAATATGAACCAGTGCAATGAATAGGCTAGAATATTCCCCAGCTACTTTGCATTTTGTACCTTATCAGGTCATTCATTTTCCAGTGCAGAGTATCAGCAGGCAGTAATAAGCTAGCGTCACCTCTGGGCTCAGGCAAAATGAAAAATACCTGATGGTTAGGCGAATGCTTTCGCTCTAAAATACATTTTTTGGCAGGGCAATCATTCTAAACCCTTCACCTCAGCTTGCCAGCATCTCTCCAAACAATGTTTGCTTAAGTGTTTGCTTAGAGTAGAAATACCATTCTGAGTTTAAGGTGTAGTTCCCTGAGACATAGATGCTGGTAAACTAAACTGACTGCTTTCCACTTTAGACTTGATGAGCCATTAGCCAGACACGTGTGCTAAAGTTGCATAAGCCGGCAGTTAAGGTTTACAAACACAACTAAACTCATCTAAAGGAGCAGAGCTGATTTCAGAACAATATTTATGGAAAAGACTGAAGATCAGAGACCTCAGGAATAAGGAACTCTTAACGGATTTCCAAGATGCAACTGTCTCACATCCCAACAATCCCTTCCTATTCTAGAAGAAATAAATCGAAATGCAATCTGTCCATCAGCCAATGTTGGTGTATAATGCTATCTGGCTCTCTTTCAATACAGAGGTGACAGAGAAAACTGCAGACGGATGAAGAACGCAGACCAGCTGTAATATATTGGCTGGATTTGAAAGGCACACACATGCAGGCGGAGGCTTAGACAGCTGTGATATACACCCTGATATACATGTATAAAGTCTGGAGGATCACAATGGAATCAGAGCTGCTATCTGTGTCCCATAAAAAGCCTCTGTGAATTCCATTACGGAGTATTCTGAAAAAGTGAATAGTTGTTTTGCATTACAAAGTGAGCGGTCCGATTTCTGTGAAGGTTTATGGGTTTTCCAGCATCAAGCTACAGGAGTTAATCTTACCAAAGCATATCATGGTTATGCTTAAGTAAACATGTGGACAATCTATTGGCTTAAAACCTTTAAACAAACAAATATATAACATATATAAACATATATATCTACATGTACTCACAGTTGTGTAAATTCAAAAACATATTCTTAACCAGATCATGAATGCAAATACTTCTAGTTACACATATTTAATGTGTGCCATATTTAATTAAAACAATCTCACAGAAATGTATGTACAGGGGTTGGACAATGAAACTGAAACTCTGGCCAATATAGTGTTGGAGGTTCCACGCCTATATATGCATGGCCTGGTGGCAATTATATCAGTAAGAGCAGAGTGTAAAGATTGATTTAGCAGAGCATTACCAAAGCTGTACATAAAATATTGCAATCCATATAACATAATGTGAGACATATCCAACTTCAAAAGAGGACAAATTGATGGTGCGCGTCCTTTTGGTATATAGAAAAGGACCTTTTGGTGTATTTGGTGTATATTGGCTGAGGTAACCAGGGTAATGTCGGCATACCACATCATGGACAAACCACATCCAACAGGAGTAACTGTCGACACAAGAGAAAGCTGTCTGAAAGGGATGTCCATGTACTAACCCAGATTGTATCCAGAACACATAAAACCACAGCTGCCCAACTCAGTGCAAAATTAAATGCACACCTCAACTCTCATGTTTCTACCAAAACTGTACATCGGGAGCTCCACAGAGTCAATATTCATGGTCAGGCTGCTATAGCAAACTTTTGGTCACTTGTGCCAATGCCAAATGTCAGTTTATTTAATGCCAACAGTGCAAATCTTGGGCTGTGGGCAATTTGAGAGATGTATTGTTCTCTGATGAGTCCATCTTCACTGTCTTTCCCACATCCATAGGAGTTACAGTATTGAGAAGCCCCAAAGAGGCTTAACACCCGGACTGTTGCGTTCCCAGAGTGAATCATCAGTGATGGTTTGGACTGCAATATCATGGCATTTCCTACTGTGCTTAATGGGCGGATCATTGGACTACCGAACCATCATGGAGGACCATGTGCACCTAAAGGTTCAAACATTGTACCCTGAAGGGGGTGCTGTATATCAGCATGGCAAATTACCAATACACACAGCCAGACTTGTAACAGAATGGTTTGATGAGCATGAAAGAGAAGTTGTACATCTCCCATGGCCTGCACAGTCACCAGATCTAAATAGTTTTGAGCCACTTAGGAGTATTTTGGAGGAGCAAGTCAGAAAATGTTTTCCTCCACCAGCATCACATAGTGACCTGGCCACTGTTCTGGAAGAGGAATGGCTCAAAATCTCTCTGGCCACTGTGAAAGACTTGTATCTGTCCTTCCAAGACAAATTGATGCTGTATTGGCCACAAAATGAGACCCTACACCATAATTATAAATGATTGTGGTCAGATGTTTCAGTTTCATTGTCCAACCCCTGAATATACCAATAAAAAAGAATCAAAGATCAACAAACCTTTTTTTTAGATATAATGTTTATCAGTTTTTAATCTTGAATACAATGTACAATGTAAAAAAGGAAAAATGACAATTGACTGATTAATTTTATTTTTTTATTGTACTGTCTCTGTTTGATATGAATTTGACTGATATTATGAAAAAGGGCAGTGTGATTGGGAGAAGTCATAGATTGCTGCTCTCAGGTGAGCATCTTCATGGGACTTAATTCCATGAATGGAAATCATGGGACTTAATTTCAAAGTTTCATGATCCCACTAAAGGCCTTGCATCGCTCTCTCTAATCTCAGGGTGACTGCAAACTCGCTCTGTGTCTGACAGAACATTTATCATCTATGGGTTTCTCCAAATCTCAATAGCAGCGGAGCAACATTCAATAACAAGGATTAACACAAAAGCTTCCCACTGATAAACAATGTCACCTACACGTACTGTCCAACTGGAGAGCTGTGTTAAGGATTTTACTGGCACATGGCTCGTGACTATGGATTAGGTTGTGTCCTGTCTTAGTCTCATGCTGTTTGTTCTCAGGTTGTCAGATTAGCGCAATGAGCCCATATGCAATAGTCTTTAAGTACGTATCTTCACTATAAGAGGATATCCTGTTTGAATGGGGCTCGGGGAACATAAAGGGCAGCAAAGGAACATTCTTTAGCAGTTGTGGAGCACTAAGCAGCTTACGGAGGATGCCGAGGTTTTATCCATCGGCTTGTTTGCAGTTGTTCACAGTGATATTGGCAAACCGCAAACTAGTGTTAACAGCTCATGGTGTGGTGACTGCCCTTTCATAATGATTGCACTTAATACACAAAAAACTGAGCCGACTGGAAACATAAATTGACATTGCCTGCTGTGCACTATGTGTAATTTCACTCTCGTAGATCTGGCACCCAAAACATTCACACATATTTGTTTTTCCCCAGTTATCACATTATGCTACAGAACAGTAAATGTTAATATTTAATTATGAATATAAATATTTGTACGCATTTAAGTCATTGATGTTTGCCAAGCAATCTGTAAGAAGATGATGATTTTGTAGATGTTTTTTAATGTACTTTAAACCTTGCAGGATGTTTAATCGTTTATACCTCTTCTTCTTCAAAAAAAAACATTTTAATTCACAATATTGTGCAGATTAAACCAGCTAGAGAGGACGGTTATTAGTAGAGGTGTCATAGATCAGAGTCTTTGTCAAACTCTAATGATTCTGTCAGGTACTGGTTTCAAGCGCACATAATTGTCCCCTATTAAAACCAGAACATTTCAAAAGTTTGTAATCTCCCCCATTAGACCAAACACTAAGAAATAACATTAGCAAAGTAATTAACTTTAAATTAAACACACCTCTCTCATGCTTTCCAGAGCCAAATGGTTGGATTAGAAGAGAAATAGATACCCAATTTATTAGAAATTGCCACATTGTTAATGGTTTTGAGACGCATTAACATAATTTAATATCCAGATGCCATTAGCGGGCATTATTTTTATCCAGTGCCTTCAAGCTCTTGGGTTTTGGCCAAAGATGAGGTAATAAATCTGCAGCAAAAAACGACAATTTACCGGCCCTCAAACAATGAACATCCTTCATTATCCTAAATCACATGCAATGACTGGAAAATTATCTGTACAACAGGGGAAAAAATGTTTTGCTATGTTTTCCAAAGGAAGACAAATGCAGAGTGTCACCTGAGATACATTTGCGGAGAAGTAACAGCTGTTGTTCAGAATGATATTTTCAAAGAATAGGACAATAAAACACATTCCTCTTTTAAACAGAATTATACTCATATTGATGAATTTCAATGCAAGAAGTCATGCTTCTTATTAACAAAAGCTCCTAGCTGTGGTGTAAAGATCCATATGCATCTGTCAGAGAATAAATAGTGTTTTTAGTTCACCTGCACTTAGTAGCTAAACGAAAATGAAGACAAAATCGCTATTCTCTCTCCATCAATGACAAGCCAAACAGACACTATTCTTTCTGTTTCCCATCACTTCTTTTGCTCGGTTCGCTCAAAAGGACTTTCTGATATTGACCTGTATTCATCCTTTAGGATGAATATGTTTGAGGAAGGCATTTGAGTGCTTACAAACAGGCCTGTTGTGATGGTCCTGCCTCTCTTTTCAGGTGAGCCTATCCAGATCCAGACGAGCTCCGGTAGATTCACGGGTTATTGTGTGAGTCAAGGCTACAGCATACATCTCATACAATAGCTATTCAAGCTCAAGATCCAGTGGGAGATGTGCCATTGAGACGCAACTGAAAGATTTGGACAAGCCTTTTCTTTTCTGTCATTTAGCAAGTGCATTTTTGGGTACTGCTGATTGGATTTATGAAATAGCACAGTACATCAAAAGATAACAAGAAAAAATATTTGATAATATTAAATTACTTAAATAGTCAATTACAAAAGATCTCTGCTTGAAAACATAAAGGAAGCAAATCAAATGTCACTGCCTGTTCCCGCATACATTTGTACATTTAGAATTCAAGATTTACTTTTTACTACTTCATGCACTTCCTGAAAAATGAAACCATGGCCTTGAAGTTATCAACATCATGCTTTACTGTTTGAGTGCATTTTGTTGGAACAAATTCTATGATCATGTTCCAGGTGCCTTGGAAATCATTTATGACATCTGGCAAATATGGCTAATTTTCAGCATCATTCCTGATAGTCAATTGTGATCAACTGTCAGGTACGACTCCAAAATGCCAAATGCTATAAATACGAATAATGAAATGCATCTAATCATACTAATATAATCTTGTATACAATAGTTAGAATAACAAAAATATGTAGACATTGACTTTTATAAAGTAAAGAGAAATCCATATATTTTGTTGTTGGCATCAAAGTCTCATACTAAAACAAGATATTTCCATGTGTTTTTAAAATTTTTTTTTTTTTTTTTTTTTGCTGATAATGCATTTACAATGTCAGTTTTCCTATTCAGTTAATTTCACGTAATTTAGCATATTGTTGGACCAATAAAGTCACAATGATATATTTGAGTCCTGAAGAAAAAACAACAACAATTGAGAAGCACTGAGCATTAACAGAAACAGGAATGTATGTTTTCAGCATTGGTTCCTCTACCTGTTCCTGTCACCCTCCTTCTGCCATGATAAAAAGCGTGGACTACAGACTGACAGAGGAATAGATAAATGGCCGTGTATGACCATAAGAGTCTGTTCAAGTGCCGCTGGCTTTATCTCAGATGACATACCGAGCACCTCATGCATGTCCACGAGCACAGAGACATACAGTTTGCTGTTGAGAGATCAAAGAAACTGTGCAGCGCTGCAGTCACTGACAGTTGTAATGTGGTTAGATTTAACATGGACTAATGCAATGTTTCCATGATCTTTCAGAGAATTGTATTTGAGCGTCTGTCTCTGTGTCTGTTGTTTTTGGGTCAAGCAGGGGTAGAGTTTAGGATGTTTCATAGCTTTAAGAAACAAGGCTTAGAAGAAATTCTAAGAAGAAATTCTTTGAAACAATTTTCACTCAGAAATGGCTAAATTTCATGGCTAAGTAACACATTGAATTACATGTGACAATTTTAGAAAGTTGAAATACTGAAATAGTTTTTTTTTTTTTTTTTTGTAAGATGGTCTCCACTTATCTTTGTGTTAAATACGATGCTGAAAACGATCTTTTTATTTTTTATTTATTTTTTACAGTGCAGAGTGGTCTGGCACTCTGCAGCTTGACATGAGTTGCTATGTAAGACTTCTACTCTAAGTTAAGTTCATCAAGCACAAAGATATAAATAATTTATTGGGACTAGCATGCTCCATATTTTTTCCAAAAATTAAATTCACTTCATTTCTTCTTTGAGTAAATGGATTGCTTAATGTAAACACAACACTGAAGGAATCAGTCACTTGACTTAAGCAGTTCATCTCTGCTCCTGTAGAAGGCGCCCATGTGCTTCCTAACAGAGCAGAGAAAGCCTCAGATCAGCAGGTTTTTATGCTGAGCACTGGAATCTGATTCAAAGCAATCCAATGTTTCCTGAAAGTAATGGACTTGTGCATGTGTAACCCAGTCTATTCAACAGCATCCATCCTCTCTACCATCTTCAGATATCAGCATCATCCAGGCTATATGTTTGTGTTTATCACACAGCCATAATGCATTATCTTTAGTTGTTTATTTACTTGGAAATTGCTTTATTCTGAGATAATCTATATAGGCTACTGAATGTATAGAAATTATTTATTTTCCTTTTTATAGAGTTTAAATACATGAATTCAAATTTAACAAATAAACCTCTAAACCCTTTATATGTGTGTAAGAGATAAGAGATGTGTGTGAGAGATAAAATACTAAATTGATAAAAAGATATATTGCTGTGTATCTTGTTTCCCCTTGAAAATAAAACTTCAGTCATAACTACAAAATGTAGTGTTGTTTTGTTGTTGATTTTCCCAAGAATACAGTTCATTTAACACACAATGACTATTTTTTTTTAAATCCAAATGCTGTATCTGTTAACATTAGTTAATGCACTGAACAAACAATGCACAATTGTATTTTACAAATGTCAATAAATGCTGTAAAAATACATTGCTTATAGTAAGTTCGTATTTAACCATGCATTGTAATTTTAACAAATTAGACATTGTAAAGGGATTCCGTTGTCACACTAGGAACCTGCCATGTAAGTAGCCTCTTATCAGCCTTTCATCAAATTTAAGGTTAAACAATTTTATACCATGGTCTGTCTGAACACCCGATTCTGTTTGGCTGGAAGGTGTGCATTAAAACTGTTTAATGCACAAATAGTTCCAGTTAGTCTAATCACCATTCTATATTAATGCGCTGCTTCATTATTAGAAGAGAGAGAGACTCTGCACAGTCACTGAGCTGGACGATGACATCACTGTTTTTTCCAGAGCTGCTGTATAGATAAATAAAATTAGGGTACGTTTACACGACAACGATATACTAAAAACGAAAACGTTTTTTTCCCCTCTGTACAGATTACAGCATTATCAAAATGATCCTCATCCACACGGATCCACGAAAAGGACAAAAAAAACACTGTATTATGTATGCCACACAAGTAGTTGGCAATGTCACTTTGTAAAGAAAGACTATATGTGCACATACGCATTCAAACACGCATGCCTATAGACTAAACACGTAACACACATGTGCAAAACTGTGAAATGGGACCTGTAAATCTGAGATGCAGACCTTGTGATTACTTCCACACAGTCTTCCTTATATGTTACTTATCATATCCTAATATCCTTATTATTTCAGTTGAATGGGGTAGATCCTGATGTGTAGTAACGCAAAATATACATGGTCAAAAACAGGGGTGTGAAGTAACGAATTATGAATACTCACGTCAATGAAAGCTTTAGTGTAAGTTCTGCTAAGAAGACTCAATCGTTACATCACTAATTGCCTTCACATCTTACCAATCATGTGCTAATACTTGCAGCATAAAAGATTGGTACTTACTTACACATGTCTGAGTTTGCAGATGCTGACGCAGACAATTACCTCCATCCTCCCCACCACCACCAGGATGGTCCCTTCCCCTCCATCCTCCCCACTACCACCAGGATGGTCCCTTCCCATACCTCCCGGGGGTCGACTGCACCCCTGCCTTGGTCTTCAGGGAGGAAATGCAGATTCCGCTACCCTCGTATTGCGTGCTACGGAAAAGAACTTTATAAATATTTGCTTGCTGGGCTGTTAATAAATATAAGCTTTTGTTATATCATTTTATCTCCCGAGTCTTTCTGGTAGAACTTTGATTAATTGTTTTTTATCAGGAAAATTACTTTTTGGATTAGTTAAAAATTGTGTACTTTTACTTCAAAATTGTGTACTTTAACACTTTATTTCGATGGTCCACTTTAGACATTCTACTAACTATAAGTAACTTTGGAGCTACATGTCAACTAACTGTCCTTAGAGTTTTAGTAGACTGTCTGCCTAATATCTGCTAACAGTTTATTGTCTTGTTCCCCCAACAGACATTCTACTGACTATAAGTAACTTGGCAAACTTATTATCCTAACCCGAACCCTAACACCTAATCCTAACCTAACAGGCTACTGACAGTCTACTAATACTTAGACTATCGAAACACTGGGGCGGTACCCTTTCAAAAGATTCTAACATGTACCGTTTACATATATGCACTCTTTGTGTACAAAGGTGTACCTTTTGAAAGGGTACCGCCCTAATGACAGCTTTTGTACCTTTTTTTTTTGTACCTTGAGAGTGTGTAAAACACTTATAACACTGAATTCCATTTGAATCCTCATTATTAAATGCAGTATCAGTGTCCCGTAAAATAAAATTGATTCTTAAAGGAATAGTTCACCCACAAATGAAAATTCTGTCAGCATTTACTCGACCTCCAGTTGTCCCAAACTGCTGAACACAAAAGAAGATATTCTGAAGAATGTCGGTAACCAAACAGTTGATGGACCCCATTGACTTCCATTGTAGATTTTCATAGAGCTGCTGTGCAGACGGGTAACGCTCAAGTCTAAGCTCACGCTGGGCTTCAGCAAGATACAGCTGCTGTTTTATTTATCAGACTCGGCCTTCTCTCACTCCGTTTCTCTTTCATTCTTACTCCATGCACTCTTTCTTCTCTGTCTGTGTCTTTCACTATTCGCTCTTCATTTCTTCTCTTATCTCTTCCTCATGCATTTATGGATCTCGGTTCAGCGAGCGCTGGTACAAGGCAAAGTAAATCACCGGATGGAACAGTGGGCTCGTGGAGCGATGTTGTTTGTTATGATACAAATGACAATGTGAGCCTCAAATGGGCGACACTCATGGTTCTACACTCTCTTTGTTCAAGGGTTGGTCTTGGTTCAAGAGTTCATGAATCTTTTTTTTATATAGAAATACACTGTAAATTATTTATGTTGTTTTCACAGTATTATTGCTGTATTTTCAGTGAAAGTTTACTGTAGAAACAGTTTACAGTAAGTTGCTGTCAATTTTATAGCTTTTGCATTATTTTTGCTGTATTTCCAGCTCTGTCACCGTATAACTATTTACAGGAAAGCTGCTGTCAATTTATGCTTTTCTTTGGTGGGGGGAAGAAAATAATTACAGTAATTCTTATACTCCTGTTAAATTGATGACAGTAATATTCCAACAGACAAGCCCAACAGAGGACATTTTTTGGTTTATTGAGGTTATTTCAGCTTAGGAATTTTATAATACGTCGTTTCATAAGGTAACCCATAGATTAAGGCATTTAGCATATAGTTAAAAAAAGTTTAAATTTGCAGATTTTGTCACAAACCCAACTAATCTCAAAGGTTATTATAGCCTAAAATGTTTGGATGGGAGATGTAGTCCCATCCAATGATCAATAATATAGGCAATGTAAAATAGATAAAAATCGATTTCCATGATTTATTACTTTATTATTATTATTTTGCTTTCAATTTACACACTTAAATACATAAAGAGCGAATCGCACGGGATATACACCTGGCAACCAATCATCTAACCGTCAGCCGTCACACTCGAATTTTCCATTTCATCCTGACTGAGACTTCGAGGACGGAGCACGCAGAACCAGCAAGAACTTGCCAGGTAAGATGTAAAATTGTATTCAAAATCTTAAAAATTTGTATTTCTAAATGTTTCACCACTACGAATGTTAAGATATTCGTTTTACCATTAACTGTTAAGTATCCTGATCGGGGCCCCGAACCCCCAACCCCCAAGTAGACTACAATGTTGACTATAAAAATAATTATGAGATCAATCGGAATTTTTATATTAATCCTAATATTTGAATCGATTGACAGTCCTAGTTTTTGTCAAGTCAAGTGACCTTTAGTTATATAGCGCTTTTTACAATACAGATTGTTTCAATGCATCTTTACAGTGATAACAGGAAAATAATGCAACAGCATTTGTTTTAGCTGTACATCAGCTCTATGTCCTGCCTTCTTTAATTCTTTAATTGTTTAAAAGGCAAAGATATCTTAAGCTTTATGCATTTAGCTTTTTTACAGAATAAAATACAAGAGAAATCAGATGATTTATCCAGTGTCTGGAAAGTTACATCTTGTAGCCAGCTTTAAGACAGCCAGTGGTACCTTAAATTAAATGTCTGTGAGAAAATGAAGAATGAATGTTTCATTTGGAGCCACACAATCAATAAAATGTGAGTTTCATGGGCAGGATCTCACTCATCTGGTCTGGCCCAGACACAGCCAGTATTTCACAGGAATCCCAGCAGAGTCCGAGACCTGTGCAAATCCTCTTATCAACATTCATCTCCATCCATTATTGGCTTGGTGCATTTTTAGATTTGGGATGAGAATGCGTTGTTAATACCTAGTTCTGGCATGAAACTCTAGATGTCGCAGACTGATAAGTCTTTGACTCATTAGGTAGCGATCACATCATTATCTACATGGCACAGATGATTGGTTGCTGTTGCATCAGTGTCCAATGAGCTGCAGCTCAACATTCAAACAAATACTGGGGTGTTGCTGATAGCAGTATGCAGCGTGCTTTCAGAAACCATTCAACTTCCCCAGCTCCACCTGTATAGATCTGCTACGGGTGTTAAATTATGTATGTTACATGTGCAGCAGTAGCATTTCTTACATGCTCACAGCAATGTCTGTGAATGTATTGGCAGTAGCAAGTCTCTGTACTTGCTCTGCAGCAGCAGCAGCATATAGCAGATCTATTCTGCCAAGACCAAATACATTAGCATTACCATTTCATTTCATTACCATGCCAATCTCTATTACCATCCCAATCTCCAGAGAGTTGTCATGAAAAAAAAAAAAAAAAAAAAAACATTTTTTTTTTCTTCTCAGAAATGCACTACAAGTGACAATATGTTTATTAAAATGTATGTGTCGCAAACTGTTAGTTTACTGTTCATTCTCATGAACTTTTAGGTTGCTTATCATTATCTCCTGTTGTCTTTGTTCACGTTTCCCAACACTTGTTTCTTACCATGGATTCATTTGGTCATCGCAGCTCTTTGTCAAGTCAAGTCAAGTCAAGTCACCTTTATTTATATTGTGCTTTTTACAATACAGAAAATAATACAAGAAGTTTGTTTCTAGAAGAAAATTGTCTCATCGTCCACCTTAAGTAAGGCAGATCCAGGGGTGTCATGCAAGCCAAAATTCTGGGGGGGCACAATCTGAGACGTTGCAATTGTTTTCTGACGGGTGGATCATGTTAGGAGGGGTCAGGGGGTTTCTCCCCCTGAATTTGTTTTAATTCTGGCTGCTAAACATACCATTTCAATGCAGTTTGGGAGGGACAGAAATACCTTAACGGAGCTAGCAGCAACCCTCCTCTATCTGAGGACTAAGTTAAAGTATCTATTTTGTAAGTTTATGTAAAAGACAGGTTGATGAAAGAACTGTAACCTCAAATTCAAAAGCTTTTGAAGTCTACTTCATTAAAGCATGTTTACACACACACTTACTGTACACTTAGGCCTACTACACATGATTTTAAAAACAGTACCATTGCAGTTTTTATGTTATGATAATTGGTATGTGACCTAAGAACGATCTTACATTAAAGGTACATAAAGGTGCTGAGGTCTGACTTTGTGGTGCTCTGAAATTAAGTTATTTTAATATTAATATGTGATGAAGGACTTTGAAAGAAGTTTGACAGATTTCAGTGCTGAATAAGGTTAACACTACCCCGTTTATTTGAAAATGGTTAATATTTGACAGAAATGTAAAAAAGTAATCAAATCAAATGTAATATGTAATATTACTTTAGTAAAATCATTGAAATACTGTAGTTACACTGCTCATTTTAAATAAGGAACATGTAAAGAGTCATTTATTTCTATGAAACTGAAAACAATTGAACCAGCTGGAGACTTTGACACAAGACAAAACAGAACAGATGTTTCAAAACCGATCAGATAACGTTACTATGGCTTTGTATGGCAGAAACGTTAGCCAACTAGTTTACGGTTAGACTAGGCTAGCTATCGATAACGTTACACTGACACAACTTAAGTTAATGCTCTGAATTCGCAGCTAATATCAAATCCATAACTTTTTGATCAAGTTAAAATTTCCAGGTCAACCACAAATAATCCCACTACCTTTTAATATCATCCGATAACTAATTCAATGCCGATTTGTTGCTTTGCCCACTTACCACTTCAAGACCATCTGTAAAACATTGCCAGCTCAACGTGCGAGACGAGTGAGTTGCTTGAACATACACAGCAAAGATTCGCTCTAGATTTGATATACACAGACACCATATTAGGAAAAAGGGGCGGGCTGATGCATTGCTGACCGATTTATTACACATCCAGAAGAATACATTTGAGTCGTTATAGGCTCTGGTATATTATGGAGCATAATAGGAATAAAGTTGTGACGAAAAAATTATCAGGGAGGAAAAATCTGAGGGGGCACGTGCCCCCTCACTTTGAATGGGCATGACGCCACTGGGCAGACCAATAATAATGTTGAATATTAAATGTCCCCAACTAAGCAAGCCAAAAGCCAAGGCAACAGTGGCAAGGAACCAACACTCCATCAAGGTGACAGAATGGAGGGAAAAAAAACCTCTGGAGAACCCAGGCTCAGTCGGGGCCAGTTCTCCTCTGGCCAATGAGCGAACAGTGTATGATTATGATTACAGGTAGCATTACAGGTCATTACAGGTTTGTATTTGAGTTCATTATCATTTTATACTTAAGTTCCTGTGTTTCCTCAGTTCATTGTCGGTTATTGTTTGTGTGTAGACATGCTGTTACACTGTTGTGTATTATCTGAGTTTATTCTTTTATTAAATATCTTTGGATTGGAACTTTTGACTCGTCTTCATCTTTGGACTCTTTAAACTGTGACAAAATAACCAACCGTAAAATGGATTATGCAGCTGATTTTGCGGCGTTGACCAGGAGAGGCTGAAATTTGTTGAACTACACCCTTCAATTCTGCCACCATTTGTTCACCGTTTGATGGCGAAACCATCAAATCTCTGTATTGGAGCGGGGCGAACTACAAACATCAAGTAGACCTCCCAGACATGCAAGGACTCGGCTGGGACCCCAACAGAAGGACCTCAACAGATGGAGTGCCAGCGGTTCTAGTTCCAATCCCGTCTTCGTTGTCTCCTGTCATCCCATGAATCATCCTCAACCGTGGTGGGCATTCCCTGGCTCCTCCTCCGGCCGCTGTCTGCGCCACTCCACCTCGGCCCGTCGCCCTAACTCCTCTGCTGCCACTCCTCCCTCCCTTGGCTTCACCTTCGACCATCGGACCCGCGATGCCACAGGGATTCCTCGACCTACCAGCTCCGCCTGGGTCAGACCTCGCCAGCCTATCGCCATGGACTTGCGGGCCGTCCGTTGCACTCTGGCCCTCCACCCCGTGGCTCAGTCTGGCTCCAACCTCCCTCAGGCTTCGTAACAAGTCAAGTCAAGTCATCTTCATTTATATAGCGCTTTTAACAATGTAGATTGTTTCAAAGCAGCTTTACAGAGATAAACGTATAGTTTAAGGTAAGATTGTTTTGGCTTTATAGCGTTTTTTTTATAAAGTTATTTCCAGCTAAAGTTAGTTTTGATTGATTCGCTTCCGTCGCAACACTGTAACAGTCCTCAGTCACACCGTTTCTGACACAGCTCTCCGGATCTCCAGCTCCAGCTCTGGGGGTCGTTGTGGCAGCTCCATTGCGGTCGTCGATCAGTGTCGTATGGATCCATCTACCCTCCGTCTGCACCCAGGGTTCCTTCCCCATCGGCGATGTCCCCATGGTGGCGTTAAATTCTGTATCACCATGGTTCCTCCCACCAGCAATGCTGTCCTGTGGCACTAGGCTGGGCATATGGGAATAATCCTGTTATCACATCACTCTAGCTTCTGCCCTGGTTTCTGCCTCCACTGGTTCCTCCCTGGCCTCTCCTGCCAACCAGCCCTCCTAATACCAACCCTTCGCTTGCCCCTCATCCGCCTCCTAAACCGCCTCCTCTCCCTTATCTCCCTCTCGATTCATATGGATTAGTTTCACGATCTCTTTATGAATTTTTTGAGGTGTCAAAGTGTCACTTGCATAGCTGCCATTGGAGGGACAGAAAGCTCTCAGATTTGATCAAAAAGATCTTCATTTGTGTTCCAAAGATGAACGAAAGTCTTCCGGGTTTGGAACGACATGAGGGTCAGTAATTAATGACAGAATTCAGAACTATCCCTTTAATGCCACCTGATAAAAAGTGTGGCAAAAATCTCTTCATGCATCAGAATTTATGCATTACACCATACTTACACCATAAACTGTGACAGTATGCTCTATATGATAGTTAATCCCAAATTGTATTGTGTAAGCAAGAAAACATGAAAAGGCTATATTCTTACTTAAAGCTGAGTTGTCACGTATGCGAAAATTGGAATTGATAAAATAATGACTCATTTCAGACACAGAGCCACGGTGTTTAGGCCTATTCACAACAAGGAAGATAACTACAGTATATAACTACAGCTTTGAAGTTTTAATAGTTGTTCCAACTGTAAGAAAACAACTGTAATGGTAACAACACAAAGGAACAATTTGGTTTCACTTTATTTTGATGGTCCCTTTAACACATTCTGTTGTCTAGAAGTAACATTGCACCTACATGTCTACTAACTCTCATTAGAGTATTAGTAGAGTATTAGTAGACTGGTAGGGTTAGGGTTTGAATAAGTTGACATGTACTTGCAAAGTTACTTATAGTCAGTAGAGTGTCTGTTGGAGGACCGTCACAATAAAGAGTTATCAGATATTAAGCAGACAGTACACTAATACTCTAATGAGAGTTAGTTGACATGAAGTTGCAAAGTTACATAGTCAACAGAATGTTCAAAAGGGACCATCAAAATAAAGTGTTACCAACAATTTAATTGGAATCACTTTAAGAATATATTTTTTTTCCATCTGTTAAACAGTAAAAACATAAAATCAGAATTCATCCTTTAAAGGGATACTTCAGGATTTAGCATTAAGCTTTGTATTAGTAGAAAACCTATAGTATTTTTGAATTACCGTGCTTTCCACCCTCATATCCCCCTGAGATGAGAGATGTATGTATTTTTTGTCTGGAAAAAATCCTCAGAAGACGCAAAAATCGTCATTTTGCGTCATCGGACGATTTTTTGGCCAGAGGCTAAAGACTACAGCCAGTAGTAGGGGCTGTCCCGCATGTTTTCAACCCGCCCTTAGGAGGTGGGATCTCACTCACAGAATGTACACAGTGTCAGCCGTCTTTTTTTGGAAGCTAAGCTAGCAGGCTCTTGTTCTGTGGAGAAAGCTCTACTAAACCTTCTCATTGTTGACCTGGCTCACCCTGTCCTGATGTGGAGAATAAGAGCCTGGGCCGGAGCAATGAGATTCTGTGTCCACAGGGACAGACACGGAAAGCTTTTACACTTTAACAAGATACAGCCCAAGACAAATCCCTGCCCTTAGCTGTCTGCAGTATTGGATCTCAGTTCAAGGTTGCCATTAAAACAAACACACAGTGTGACCAAATGATTTACTTGGAGAAAATTTTTATTAAATTATGCAAAAGTGAGACCAAATTTAATCAAAGTTAATTAAGTAAAAAAAAAAAAAAAAGATTAAATAAAAAACATGTAAATAACAAATATGTGAATATGTTATAGTCAGTGTTTTACTAGTGACGGTGTGAAAAAATATTTTTCCTCTCTGTTGCAGGGAGCTCAACAGTGCCTGTCCACTATTTCAGTGACAATAGCTCTGTAACTATTTTTTCCATTGAGATATATTTGTAAAATCATTGGCTCAAGGTCATGGTGCAAAGGACCCTAGGTTGAAATTACTCCGAACCATACCTTTAAATGTGTAGCGTTCATATTCTGTGCTCTATTGCTTTTCTGTACGCTTTATTTGTATGGTGTTTCCTGAGTTTGGTCTTTTAATACCACTGTCTTAATTAAATGCGTTGCGTTCATATTCTGTGCTCATCTGCTTTTCTGTAGTATGCATTATTATTACTGAGTTTGATAATATCATTTATTTCTTTTAATATCAGTATAATGCATTACGGCATGCTAGCATTTCAGAGCGTCCCCAAGAACGCGGGTTCCGTGACATTGCATACAATAGAAGTCCCATTTCGTTGGCTAGGCGCCAACCAATAAAACGCACGGCTCCTTTGAACACCCCCAGCTCCTGCCCCCCTTTCTCTCTCGCTGCCACTGAGTTTCAAGTGCACAAGTTAGTTTTGCACCTAATATATCTCGAAAAGAGTAGCAAAAGTCAAGGTGTGAAATTTGAAATTGCAGTGACAGATTTGAGAAGTTGCAAGTGCCTAATTGAGGTTGTACTGTGAATGTGAAATGTAAGAATAAATGCAAATATATATTACAAGTTTGTGTCTATCATTGTATATCTGAGAATGGCATTTTACACATTTGTGACTACTTGTCTGCAGCTTCAAATTCAGAATACAGGTTTGTGACTACCGTCTGTGAGTGCAAATTTCAACATTCAACTTCAGATTTTTATTTTACAGGTTTTCACATTGGAGCTGTGAGTATAAATGTTCACGTACAAGTACGAATATTTATTGAACAAGTTCTCAAATTCATATCTACGTGCTCTCGAGTTTTGCTACCATTTTACCTTCATATCCAACCCGTGCGTGTCAGAACAGTCTGTGACAGCAGGAGAAAGTGGAGTGAAGACGACACACTTCAGCCAGACAGCGGAGAATGAGCTTGACCAGCTGAGTGTTCTTTCTGTGCTTTCAGGTTCCTTCTCATTAATCACTCATGCTTCCTCTTCCGCCACCTGTGTTCATATGGCCCCGATGACAAGTGGAAGATCACCATTGGGTGTGTGCATAGGTTGCTGATCAACTGCTCCTGTGTTGCCAGGGATGATTGTTGTCGGGACAATGGCAGCCCACCACATTCCCATATGTTTTATATGGATTTGGTTATGTTAATCAATTAAATAAAATTAGGTTTCACTTTATTTTGATGGTCTCTTTAACACATTCTGTTGTCTATAAATAACATTGCATCTACATGTCTACTAACTCTCATTAGAGTATTCGTAGACTGGTAGGGTTAGACTAAGTTGACATGTAGTTGCAAAGTTACTTATAGTCTGTAGATTGTCTGTTGGAGGAGCATCATAATAAAGAGTTTGCCGATATTAAGACGACAGTCTACTGATAGTCTAATGAGAGTTAATTGACATGTAGTTGCAAAGCTACTTCTAGTTAACAGAATGTTCAAAATAAAGTGTTACCAAAAGGTATTCATTGTTTGTTTTAGTATGAAATGTTTATTTTCCTGAACGGCACTTTGGTATGCTTTTAAAGTGCTTTATGATTGATTGACATCTGCTCTAGCCTTAGTCTTCTGTAGGTGTAGCCAGTAGTTCACAGGGCTGACCCACTCCATAACAGTGTAGGGACCCTTCCATTGGAACTTTTAAGTTGTATCTGTATTTGGTTGTTTTTGGTTATGGTTTTGTTAGTTTCATGTTAATGATGCTTTAATGTGTTGTGGGGTGAGCTTATTACTTATTTTGTGTATTATTTTGGTTTGTGTCTTTATCCTTTGGTTTTGTAGCCAATGTGACTTTATCATGTAATTGTATGACTTGTATCAAGATTGCTCCTGCACTAAGCATTAGGTGTGTTGCAGGTGGGGAGGAGTTGAAAACGTAGACATGAAGTTGGACACTTTCTGCTTCCCATAGTGACGCTCATGAGCCGTCAGATGAAGTTGATTAGATGCAATGTTTGTCTAATTCACAGAAATTGACGTTGTCATTAAAAAACAGAAACGCTTTTCATTCCATGCTTTATGCACTTCTCACAGTGCCATATGTAAGAGAATAAAATTCAACAAAAGCCTTTAAAATTAAATATAGGTATTGTATTGGTATTTAAATAGTAAAGGAACCGTATGTAAGATTGTGGCCAAAACTGGTACTGCAATCACTTTCAAATTACTGTAGAGTGGTGGATCTAAAATGGGTAGGTCTTAAGTAGCTTCATTATTCATAGGTGTGGTTTGGGCCCAATCAGAGCGACATCTCACATTCCCTTTAAGAGCAGGCGCGCTTGTTCTAAAGCGGATTCCTATTATAACGGCGGATTTGCCAGGCGCGCCAGGGGCGGTTCACTGCCGAGGAGACCAGCGTTCTCGTCAGGGACATTGGGGATGGAGAAACCCACCCAAATTAACTTCAGTTAAACAGGCGTATGATAATTTGGGTAAATGTGTAAGTTAGATGTATGCTTTTATAATAAATTGTCTGTCTATCTATCTATCTATCTATCTATCTATCTATCTATCTATCTATCTATCTATCTATCTATCATCTATCTATCTATCTATCTATCTCTATCTATCTATCTATCTATCTATCTATCTATCTATCTAAATAATGTATGATTTGCAAAAATGAAAACTGCTGCTTCTGTGTAGATGAGAGAATCAAAGCTACATTGATTATAGCCAAGCATGCGCCCTTTAAATAGCATATGAATAACATGCGCAACGCGCCACTGACTTTAAACAATTTTTTCCTGGTTAGTGGCGCAATTGTTTTCTAAACCTGCAAAATAGCATGAGGAAACGTTTGCGCCGGAACACGCCTCCTCTTTGCGCTAAGTGTATTTCTTAGTTAACCGACGTGCTTCTGTGGAGGGAAAAGTCCGCTTTGCGCGGGTGCAAAATAGGAATGATACATGCGTTGGTGTACAAAGTCAATTGCGCTGGGTGCAAGATAGGGCCCCATGTGACATATCAGGGCCATTTTATGATTAATTGAAATACATTTCTTACATACGGTTCCTTTAATATACAATATAACATTAAGACTACATGAAAAGTTTGTACTGTTATAGAAACATGAATTTGTGAGAATCAGCTGTGCTGAGTTTTAGAAATGAACTCGAAACACATGTGATCTTTGTCTTCAAATCATGGCAAATCATGAAACAGCTGTGTCATCATCAGAGCACGTGCAGCTGATTTGGGACAACTACAGCACCTGACCCAGGTGATTGCACACAGATCAGTTTTGGACAACATTTCTAAGCAGAATGCATTGCGTTTGTCAGCCACCAATCGGTCTGCGTGGTGCCGCATTAAGTCGAACTGACCTATGGTAATCAGGCATTGAGAGAGGTCACATGTGACAAAAACATTTTTCATTAGAGTGTGTGGGGTGGGCTCCTTTTTTTTTGCATTTGTATCTATGTATTCAACATAGAAGTAGTAGTAATTTGAGAGTGTAAGGAAACACTGGCGGCCTATTCTTTTTGTTTTGCTTAATTGACAGTGTGGGGGTCTTTGTACGGGCATAATGCATTTGTCAAAAGTCAGTGTAGAATTATTATTATTAGAATTTTTTTCTGCTAGACCAGCCCATCAAGCGCATAGATCAGCGGCCCATTGGTTATTTTCTTAATTGACAGTGGGCTGGCCCAATCACATCTTTAAACACCTCCTCCTTTGGGCTCTGTGCGAGCGATGAGCGTTCAATGTCAGTGTGCATCTGTCAAAATAGTCAGACAGATGGAGAAGAAACACAAGGGAGGTGCAGAGAAATTGTGAAAAAGAAAAAAAGAAACAGGCCATTCAATGATACAGATATTCTTTCTGCAGCAGCGGGACCTTCATCAGCTCCCGTGGCTGGCTGATGATGATAGTGTTGGTGGTGGCAGCACCAGCACACACAGTGATGAAGATAAGTAGAGGGAGAGAGATGAGGGAGTGAGTGTGAGCTTGCAATAAGCAGAACTGCATTCAGTGTAGGAAACCCATTACCTTTTGATAAAACTGAGCCAAAAACACAAGTGGAGGACAAACTAGCTGTTTGCAAAATTATGGTGATACCACTGCAATAAAATAATTGCATGCTATAATGTCTCAGTATTTTCTGTCAGAACGGCTACTTTACATATTGTGTACAACTTTCTAAGACAATTAGCAGATCTTTAAGCTTTTTTTTTTTTTTGAGCTTTTTTTTTTTATGTCTCTGATACGTTGTCTTGTTGAAATTGAGTACATTATTTTGTCGACCACCATTCATTAACAATAACAGTAAGTCAACTGGCAGTATTCTTGTTTAGTTCATTATTTATTCCATCTATTTCATGTATTGTTATGCCAATGCAGCTTATAGCTTGTTTTAGGATTCATCACTGTGGAATACACAGTTTATCTTTTTAATAACTCACACTCATACCTGCTTACTCATTAGCTTTAGTGGTTTTAAGAAGAGTGGGAATTGGTATTCAAGGGTGCGTAAACATGGGTGGTGTTTATGATCATATGTAGTGGACCAGACTGGGCCAAAATTCCAGTCCAGCCCTGCTTTCAAGGAAAGTCTGTTCACTCTGTGGCCTGCAGGCTGCTATTTTGGGCACCTAAGTCCAAGTCATATCTACTTAAATCGGGTAATCCTGATATCTCAAAAACTGCTTGCCACACTTACATTTGAATTTTTTAAATCAGCAAAAAAAACATGAACTGTCCCATAAATGTTGTTTCTTTTACTCATATTTCAGACTGTGCCAGCCAATGAGCATCTGGAGTCCTTAGCATGTGTCTCAGGACACTGACTGTTTCTACTGCTGACTGGCTTTTTTAGAACTTCTATAGATCTATATAAAAAAATAAAATAATATATATATATATATAAATTGGTAGCACTTTCTATGAAGACCATGCTTATAAAGATGTATAGCTCCATTTGTACTTATTTATAAGTAAATATTACTATTTTATTAATACATTTATAAAGACTCATTAATACCTATACTGCATTACACGTACAGTTATAGTTACATTTATGTTATTTTTATAATTGCTTATAAGTCATGCATTTTCCTTTTCAATGTGCATAATCCTACACTGATTTATAAGTATTAATTAACCACTAAGTCGTATGGTTACATGAATGTATTTATAAATTGCAACTTGCATTGCTATAATGTTTAAGTTGTTTATTTGTAAATAACTAATGAACAATAAAAACTATTTAAAAAACAGAGATAATTAATACATAATACATGCTATTAAAAATAGACCTAAGTGAAAATCAGCCTTTAAAATTACTTACAGTGCATATATAATAACAATGAGGCAATAAATAATAAGAAAGTATCAGTCCACTTAATCTTTAATATTTGTCCACTTCTTTACGATACAAATGCTACAGCCACTGTAATTTCTTGAACAAGAACATGTGGACATAAATGGTTTTAATAAATCCAGGGGTGTAATTTGGGGGAGGTAACCCCTTCCCAATAACCAAAACAAGCTAGTACGTTAAAGGGACATTGTGTAGGAATTTCTCCCATCTAGTGGTGAATTTGTATTTTGCATTCAAACGAATAATGCTCTCCAGCGCCTCACTTTTTCAAATGCGCGTTGCATCTACGGTAGCCGTTATGTACCTAAAAGCTATGACAGGATGTCTTATAATAGCACTTCGAGTTTTTCTTCGGGTGAACATGTTTGTTATTTAAAACAAACTGAAACTTGAAACAACGAAAAAAAGAATGTTACAGTATGAACTACTGACTGTCAAAAACATTAACTATGGTAATTAGTAGTAATGCCTTCTTTACTCATTATATTTTTTGAAGAATGTGCATTGTTAGATATCATCATCATCAGAGCCTTCTCTAACGTTACTTTACTCAATAGCTGCTATTCATCAAAGAGCCTGTTTAACTTTTAACTATAAATGTTCGACTGTCTATATAATAAAGTACACAACCAAGCAATGAAAAAAAAGCTTGTAATTAAGACTGTAACATTGACTTACCTGTCGAGAAGAAAGCAGGCAACTTCAGGGTCTCTTTTGAAAGCTTTCTCCTGCATTAGCTTTCCTGACAGTAACCCTTGTTTTTGTAATCTCCGGTCACGTTTCCTTTTACGATCTATTTTGGACTTTTTCGAAGACGAGGACTCCTTATCCTGTGACTCATATGTATGTATGAATGAACGGTGTATAAATAACCGTGCAGTGCAGCCTTTTAAACTTGCCGCGGCAGTGACAAGCGCCTCTCACTGCTCTGCTCCTCCGCTTCTGCTGGCTTCAGTCACGTGACGCTGGCTCTGAACGAAACGCGTTGTGGAAACGCGTTGGCCTAGTACTTTTTGTCCCTCTCTGCTATTATAGTTTTTCAAGATGGCGGAACTACATGGAAGCCTCCGTGGACTTACCCGTCCCATGTATATAAAGATAATAAATTCTTCGTTTACGAGGATTAGTCTGAACATTGGCATAGGTATTTGTACACCATTGAGGGCATATTTATGAATAAAAATATAGATTTTAGATAATAAAATACCTAAAAAGCTACACATTGTCCCTTTAATGGAACCGCACCCATTCCGCACCAAACATATAAGTAAACCTAGCTATCCAAAATCTTTGTCTGCAATTTAATAATACTTTCTTTTGCTATATTGATATACCACTAGGTATCAATATTTAGTCAGAGACCTACCATGGCTGTAGCTAGCAGATAATTTATTATTAAACTGTATATCAAATTAATCATAATTCTAACATCTAACCTTACTTCTCCTTTAGGCCTAACATTCTGACAAATGTACTCTGAAGTTTGTGTCGAAACCAGTGGAAAATCCGAGATGGTCCTCACTGATCCCTAAACCCACCCCTAAACCTACCCATCTCCACCCCCTGATCCCTAAACCCACCCCTAAACCTACTAATCTCCACCCCTTATATCTGGATCCAACTCCGTCCCCTGGATCTCATGTACTGCAGTGAGGTGCTACTGGAAAATCCTGAGATGCTGGCTAGACAATATCAAAAATATAACAGTCTAGAATAGTCTCATGACATATTGAGTAATCAACTGAACTTCTAACCTTTTCCATTTTTTTTATTTTTTTTTTATGATTTGATATCTAAGTTGCTTCTACCTAGTAAAATAAGGGTTTGCATATGAAGAACCAATCAAATTGTAGAGAAATTATGTAATGTATCATGTCATTTTTGCCATGCTCCTATTCTAAAAAAACGGTTGTATTCTTTTTGTTGAAGGGATTCTCTCTGAAATGTGTCTGAGATCCTCCGGCCATGATTAAAGCATATTCAAAGGCATTGTCTGAAGTCTGTTGGTTATTATTGCTGTGCAACAAGTTAGTTAGTGGAACAAGTTACAGGTGACAGGTTAGTGAGACACTAAAGACCTTATTCAAGAGTGATAGTGTCGATAGGGGGCAAGACGTCGTTCAATTCTTTGTGAGACTCTTAGGCGGGATTAGATTGCGGTCAGGTAACTATAATTCTTAGGCATTTTATTTACAGTATGCGGTAAGAATAGCTACGCTTAGGCGTCAACCCGCGCATTCAGAGGTGAACTCAACTGAGTATAACATTATCAGGTGTCAAGGACACTCGGTTCAACCTGAGTCAGTTGACGAGGGAAAAATCTACCCCAAACTCGAAGACATCTATAATTAACGGAATGCATAGCTGATACAAAAATTTGTATGACTAGTCATTTCCTATTACTTAATAAAAAAAAAACAATAAAAAAAACAGTTCTAATGATTGGACCAAAAACCTCTGCACGTACTAACCTAGAATACTGTCTAACAATTAATGGTTGCTCTCTCAAGTCTTCGTTGTTGGTTAGGAACCTGGGTGTGCTCTTTGATTCCAATCTTTCATTTGAAAGCCACATTTCTAGCATCTGTAAAACCGCATTCTTCCATCTTAAAAATATATCTAAATGACGACATATAATTTCAATGAAAAATGCAGAACAGTTAATTCATGCGTTCATGACATCAAGGCTAGATTATTTTAATGCTCTTATGGGTGGTTGCCTTGCACGCATAATAAACAAACTACAGCTGGTCCAAAATGCAGCAGCTAGAGTTCTTACTAGAACCAGGAAGTTTGAACATATTAGCCTGGTTCTGTCAACACTTCATTTGCTCCCTATTAAGCATTGTATTAATTAAAAAAATATTGCTGATTACTTACAAAGCACTAAATGGTTTAGCTCCCCAGTACTTGAGCGAGCTCTTAACGCATTATAGTCCTTCACGTCTATTGCGATCTCAAAATTCTGGCCAGTTGATAATACCTAGAATATCAAAATGGACTGCTGGCGGTAGATCATTTTTCTATTTAGCACCTAAACTCTGGAACAGTCACCCTAACATTGTCCGGGAAGCAGACACAATCGTTCAGTTTAAATCTAGACTAAAAACACATCTCTTTAACCTGGCATACACATATAAAATTATACATTCCTATTATTCAAATCAGTTAAATGATTATTAGGCTGCATAAATAGGACAGCTGGAACCAGGAACAATTCCTATAACACCCGATGTACTCGTTACATCATAAAAAAATGGCATCTACGCTAATGTTAGTCTTTCTGCTTATTCCGAGGTTTACAGTAATCAGCTGGATCCAGATCAGATGGTAGACCTGCGCCTAGATATGACCACAACGCACTGTTCGTTTGTTGGCCAGGGGAGAACTGGCCCCCCCGACTGAGCCTGGTTTCTCCCACGTTTTTTTCATAATTTTTTTTATTCTGCAACCTGATGGAGTTTTGGTTCCTTGCCACTGTCGCCTTTTTCGCCTTTTTCCAGTGGCGAAGGGAAGAGCAGGCTTCGGGAGCTTTCCATCGCCTAAGTACAGCAAGGCCCAGGGCAAGGAGAGAAGGTGGCTTGTTCAGGAGGAAGTGAGAGCAGCTGTGGGAGAAATAAGATCAAGTAGAATGGCAGGCATGAGACAGCAGGGGGCTTGGATGAGATGGGAGGGTGTGATGGAGCGAAAGTTTACCTGGACCGACATCTGGCGAGCAGAGCCCAAGCGCATACAATTCCTGATCCAAGCCGTGTACGATACCCTTCTCAGCCCGGCAAACCTCCAACTCTGGGGCAAGGCTGATACACCGTCCTGTCCTCTCTCTCAGCTGCACAAAGGCCCTGGGGGATGGCCGATACCGCTGGCGACACGACCAGATGCTGAATGTAGTGGCCGAGTGTGTCTCCTCAGCCATAACAAAGCTCCCAAGGAACAAAGAATTCCAAGGACCAGGAACTTGTGGAAGAATGCCGGAGACAGGGGTGGAGACCACACTGCCACCCAGTAGAAGTAGGATGTAGGGGTTTTAGGATGTAGGCTCTCTCTACAGAGCCTACACTCGGCTGGGTATGAGCGGACCATTGAAGAAAACAGCCATCAGGGCTGCAACAGAAGCAGCAGAGAGAACTTCTATATGGCTGTGGATAAAGAGGGGAGATCCGTGGGCTAACGCTGCTGGGAAAATCATCAACAATCATCAAAATCATGCACACATCAACCCCGGCTGGGTCGCCTTGGCAAGGGTTTTATGATGTTGTGAGACCCAAAACACCCAGTGAACCCAGGATACATCACTGATGATGCATCCCAGTGCATCCGTAGGATGTATCATTCACCATCTGCCTACATTGACACCATTATATGAGAACTGAACTGAGCTGGATGATGACGTCACAGTTTTCTCCAGAGCGGCTATATATATAAATTAACTAAATTAATAACTTTTTTACAACAAAAATGAAACCTCACAGAACTTAGTTAAGCTGGACTGTGACGCTATTTTCTTCTGGAAACAAACTTTTTTGCATTATTTTCCTGTTATCTCTGTAAAGCTGCTTTGAAACAATCTGTTTTTGTAAAAAGTGCTATATAAATAAATAAACATAATTTAGTTTTATTTGTAACTCTTTGGCAGATTACACATTTATCATTTCTATTACATTACTACTAGTACTATTACTACTAATAAAATCGATCCCCTTAGCGGCGCCCCGGTTCCATGTCGTCATCTGTCTGAACGATTCATGCAAATGGTCAGCTATAAATCTCCAAGAATGCTATGTACGATACATGATCACAGTAGTCTCCCAGTCCCCTTTTTTATCAAGCTGTAAAGATGGCAGGAGGTAAAATACCAGTAAAATTATGTGATTTCTGCAATAATCTGCTGTCAGAAAACCATCGCAAAGTTCTGTTGTTAATTGTAGGTTTCATGTACTCCAGTGCTCAGGTTACACTACAAGAGACCCTCACAATTTGCAAGCTCTAACACCCCATAGTTCATACTATAAATCGCACAGATGAAGGAAGGGAAAAAGATGCTGCTCTTCTGTTCAGCCCTGTTTTGACCTGCCGGTAAATTTGCTCCCCACAATGGGAAACAAACTCAATAAAGAAGCCCACTAAGCTTGAACCCAGCCGTGTGTGTGGCTGCAACGTCTCAGGGGTCCTGACGAGCATGTGGGTCTGTGGAAAAGTAATTCAACGCCACGGGCTTGTGTTGTGTTCTGCTAGCCCTGCTCTTCTATAATGAGCTTGGGATTAAACCAGCCCAAGTTGACATGTGAAACAGGCATTACTGGCAAGCTCCAGACTTATCTGAGAGAAGCGGCTCATTATTAAAACATATTGCCCAAAGCTGGAATAATCGAGGATAGAACATAAGAATCATGTTCCTTCTCTATTTTTCTCTTTTCCTCGTTGAAAGTGAGCATGGAGGCTATAGAAAATCTAGATGTAGTTTTAGGATGATTTATGATGCTTCACTTGAACGTCACAATTCTAGTAATCTAGAAATCTAGTAACAAAAATAATTTATTCCTTAAATGCAGTAGCAGGTAAATTCAGAAAACTGTGTACACTTTAAAACAGCTTTCCATCAAAAGCGATTAACAAATACAGTATTATAGTGAAGGGCTATTTCACACTGTGAATATTTCTCAGGTTTTTTTTTTTGTTTCTCCCCAGTCAATTTCTAAATAGACAAGATTTTTTTAAGTATTGACTAAAAGCCATTGAACATGTACTTTATTGCCCACATTTATTTATTTATTTTTACATTTAACACACGTTTGTGTCCTATATATATTGCAAAAAACAAAGCAATATTACAATAGGTTTCCATCCAACTATTTTGATACATATTTTGAAAGTATGTTTAATAAATCTTTGATGGAAATGCTTTAAATGTGAATAAACTCACATAAGCATTTAATGCGTTAGGCAGAGGTGGGTTATTTAGAGTTTTGCATTTGTTAATATTGTATGTGCAGTGATGATAAGAGTTTATTTGCCTACAGTAACTGATGACATATTTTTCCCATTGGGCTGCCAATACACTTGCTTCTTCAAACCCTTCAGACAAACGAGCTTTACCCACAACTGCCCGTTGAAGTGAGTCATCTCAACGCTATCTGCTCTAGAAGTGTTTTAAGCGCAGGCGGTATGGCAGTCCCAGGTATATGGTATATGGACATATAGGAATGGCTACTTGAACTATCATGATGCTATTGCACTTATGCAATGTCTACTGGCAACATTTAATCGATTGCGAAACATTTTGGTTGGAAATCCAGATATTAATTACTAAAACTTAAAAATAAAAAAAACAGTGTTCAAAACTGTTCTTTCACTACAGTATATATTGTAGTGCACTCTTTAAACAGCATTATGGTAAAAATAGAACACTATAACAGCCTTTGTACCTGTAAACAACAGCGTTTTGCTTTGAGGAGTTGGGGAGAAGGTGCTTATCATTCCTTTTATTCCCAATTAACTGACAGACTGGAAGTTTCTTTCAGATTTTTTCCACTCAATTTGGGCTCAAACACTGTATTCCTAGTCATCCAGTTTGAAACTGAGACGTGGAGATTTTTCAGATTTTCCGTAGCAATTTTTCTCTCCATATTTTCATTTCTTTGCAGCCACTGCCTACAATGCTCAGGATATTTCATTGGAAACTGAAAGTAAATCACTCCCTGTAAAGATTTACTCTTTGAATTATTACACCCAGGAACAATACAAGTTAACACCATTGTGACTGAAAGTTTGCTAAGAATATTTCCTACTCAATCAACAAGGCAGTATTTGACTTGATTTTAACCAGGGACAGGGGTTGCAAATTAGTCATGGCTATAAACCTGTATGCATGGCATCTACTTTGTATTTTTTATAAAGCAATGTTCTATGCATTTGTCCCTGTCAAATAAACATTAAATAAATAAATAAATGACTCAGCCTGTGCTTAAGTCCAATTTTTTTTAGCTCTTCCTTCGTTAACTTCCCTGATCATTCTGATGTATGTCATTTCTTACATTGCACGAGTGCCCACAACTGGCGGAACCCTTGCAATGTGTTTAAATGGAACACCCTAAGTCCTTGATCACTTGGAATCTGCAATGGAGCTGATGTATTATTTATATATATATATATAAATGTTTTTTTTTTTTATTATTATTATTATTATTATTATTATTTTTCTTAAGCATATTGTTTACGCACCATACTATAGGCCTGTATGTATGTTTGGGCTGTTAACAATTTTTATATAAACAAATATTAAATACAAAAATACAAAAACATGTAATTTGATACTTACAACTGATCATGCCCAAATGTGCCAAGTCAGAGACAGCTGTGTTCAGTCTGTGTTAACAGTCTGTTTAAAATCTTCTCCAGGAAAGTTTGTAAGTGTGTTCAGTTCAGTCTTAGCTAGTGGTTAAGTGTGTCCCTGGCATTAAGGTAGCTTAAAGCATTTAATATAGTTAAATATCAAAATAACTCAAATATCGTACACTAGAGTTCTGTGGGGCGGGGGTAAATTAAGCGTGATCTTCTGTGAGGTCACAATCATGGTGCATTGTGGTCTATGGATCTACCCTTGGTCAAAATCGAGGGGTCGGGGGTTTGTCCAAATAAACTTCCCTCATCCACTTGATGAAGTTGAAGACTTCAAAAAGGGGTTGGGGATTACCCCGAGGGGACGTGCTTAGGGAAGTTCGCGAGTGCATGTCTAAAATTGTACTTGAACGCAGCAGATTGGGAGTGCCCTTGGATGCCAACATGCCCAGTGCATTATAGGTATTGAAGTTGTCCTACCTATTTGACAAAAGGGAAGACGACATTTTCTCTGTTTTCTCCAGCTTTAGCACCAATTTCAAAAATGTTTCACCTTTCTACAGCGTAGGCAGCCTAGTTTTATTGAAAGCCCATTTTGCCAGCAGTGAATTACCCATTTAAGCAGTATATGATGTTATAATTTCTGTTCAAGACTTATCAAATCAATGACAGTTATTACAGAGTGTGACTGTACCTTTAATATTAAGACACGTTTTCATGGAGAGAGATTGTTAAAGAATGCTACATTATAATTTATGAGGTGCTTTGTTTTCATTGTCACTTCCCATGAGCCCACATTCTCAATGTCCTTTGTTCTGATCAATAGTGTGAAGGTGACGTTTCCACTAGTAAGACAGGTTTCCTTCCTTGGCTCTGGTCAGGCCATAACTCACTGTCATAATGAATATCTCCAGGAGGGGCAGATAGGGGCCAGATTAATGATGCTCATTGCTTATAGTATAAGCTCCTTACTCCTATGGATGCAGATTAAAGTACAGCGATGAAAGGTTCAATAACAGTTCATGTGTGACTCCCACCGAGGGCTGCCGTCACTCAGACTCATACTGCTACAGTACACTGATCTCCTAACTGTGTCTAAAGTGTGTGAGGTACAGCCTCCTTTAGAATCACAGATCATCAGAGCATTTATTTATTAATCGTGTTGTCTGTTTGACTAGTATACATCAGTAAACCACTAGTGCATGAGAAAACACAAGGGATTGTGCAGAAAATGTTTTTGAATAACCTTGAACTTTGCATGAGGGGGGACAAGTTGGAATAACAGCATGTATGATCATCACATGGCAGCAGGCCATTACTGTGTTTGAGCAACAGTGCTGTAGTTATTCAGTCTTTCTGCAAGGTTCGATTTAAACAGATTATTATACTTCCATAATCAGTTCCATTGACTTCATTTTACAGACTTCATCCAAAACTTCTGGGTTTTTTCTTTTTGCATATATTTGCATATTGTCATTGTCTTTAATACATGTGTTAACATTCACATGAGAGACAGAACTGCATTCCATTTATGCAGGATTAAATAAAAAAAATTTAACTTGCCTAAATCTTTAACACTATTCGTCTGCTGCCTTGCAAATCTTTTATAAAATACTGGACATTGTACACTCTTCAAAATGAAGGTTCCTAAAGGATTTTTTTTTTTTTTTCTCAGTGATGCCAGAGAAGAACATTTTTGGTTCCTCAAATAACCTTTCAGTGTACAGTTCTTAAAACATACTTCTTCTTTTTGTTTTTCTTTCTTAGTGTGAAGAACATTTTAATAATTGAAAGAACATTTTTTCCACTATAAAGAACCTTTTGTGCAATGCAGCTTCATGGAAGCATAATTGCCAATAAATAATGTTTGTTTCTGTGTACAGAAGATACCAATAATGTTTTAGTTTTTTTGTAATTGGAACATTTAGCAGCTGCAATCAAGCAGGCTCTAGTCTTTATTCTTTATCCAGTGTAGATTTGTGGCATGCCACAGCAGCATGCCTACAGATAAAGCATAACCTCCACAGTTCAGCATCGGTGAGAACATGGAGTTTCCTGGTGTAAGTAATTGTGTTGCTATTGGCACTTCACACACACCAGGCTTTTGCCCAGCTGAACCCCTACAAGATTGCAGCCTGCTCAGCTCCATACTGGGGGTCTGAAGCTCACCCTGTGCTGACTGCGTGAAGATAGGTGTGTCAAAACATACCAAACACACTTAATACACAGGGGAAATACTATTTTTTCCGAAGGCTGAATGCAGGGTTGGTTTAATACTTCTGCTCTGCCCCATACTGAGGAAGCTCTTCCAGCCCTGTGTTTGAGGTGTGCAAGAGCCATTCATCGGGTTATTTCAAACTTGTGATGCATTTGTATGGATAACACATTATGCAGCTCAGCAGGTGTCACGCTCTAGCTGCGTCTCGCTTCAGGTATTGCTCGCTGCAGGCCATCATTTTGCGGATGGTGGGTTTCATAAATAAGTAGAACAGGTAGTAAGGACTTCCTGGAAGCATCCAGCTAGGTATTGCAAATTTCTGTTTTTCGTCTTGAAGTGACTTCATGGTTTTATTTGTAAAAGGATATGCCATCCCACCCACACCTATTCTCACTTCCAGACATCTGATACTGCCGCATGTCCAAGATAAATTTATGTCACCATGCAGATGACACAAGCAATATATGGCTGCGGTAACCCATTTCTTTGAGAAACATTAAATGTCAATATACTGACATTGTTGTTTTTTGTTGTTGTTGTTGTTTTACACAATTGTTAACAAGCTTTTATCAATACTTAAAGTCCTTTTTCTAAACTTTTAACACAGCAAAACCTACATCACACAATTAGACAAATCGTTAATTTTCTGCCCAAAACCACTCCATATTTCAAAATGCTAAAAACATTTTTCTACATATACTAACTCTATAAAAACACAACAAACCCGACTCAAAATTGAATCATTCTGTCAAAACTTTATCACTAGTTTTCTATTCAACATGAACATATAGTCAATCATAGTGCAATGACTGTCAAAATACTAACAATTGATGGCATTATGAAAACGGTATTTTCATAATTTCTTCAAAAAAAAATTATTAATTTATTTTTACTGTAAGCCATTCTACATTTTTGTTGAATGTGTGCGTTCTTGGAAAAATACTATCAAAAAGTGAATAGGTCATTACTTTATAGAATGTAGTAGAAAAAAAAGAAAAAAAGAAAAAAAAATCATAAGTGACAGCCACTGGTCAAATGGGTCCCCTATTCAGAACTTCAGTTGCCCCCTCCATTAAACTTGTTTTCAGGGGGTGGGGTGTTGATGGTGCCCCCTTAGTTCTCTTACGAGAGGTCTCTCGTACTGCGTAAGTATCTTACGCTAGGGGAAAATCCCTTTTCCGCGAGATATTGAAGCCAAAAAATTATCCTTAATTTTGTATTATTGTAAAACGCGTTGCGGCAGCATACAGACATAGGCAAGACGGCTCGTGTGCCTATTGGCTGTTCTGCGGCAACTGCAGCAGCCTATCGAGCGAGGCCTAGCGTGACGTCAGACCCAATGAGGGTGCTTCGCGCCCACTGCGTCACGTCCCGCCGAAATGGGCGTGGCTTAGGCCTATAAATCCAGCTCGCAGGCAGCTGATATCTGATTTTTCATCTCTTCAGCGAAGCACACGCATCGCTGGATCCGGAGAGAAGCCGCGCCGTCTGAGGAAGCCTTTGCAGCGGGACGAGTCGTCACTGAAGTCGCTGGCCGCGCCGCCTTCAATCGCCTTCCTGCTGCGCTATCTGGCGCCTATATCCTTTACACTCTCTGCTGTGTGTGTGTTCGCTGCCGCGACACACACTGTCTAAAAGAGCTTGCGTCTTTTTAAAGATGCCTTCCTGCGGCTCGTGCAGAGCCACACTCAGCGACGGGGACCGCCATGTGATCTGCGTTTCCTGCCTGGGTGAGGATCATGCAGCTCTCGCGCTCGCTGACGGCGGCTGCCCTCATTGCGAGCTGCTGCCTATGGCGAATCTGAGGACTCGCCTGGCATATTTCGCTGAGACTGCACCTCCGCCCGCTGTAGTGCCGCGCCGTAAAAAAGCGCCGTGCTCAGCGGGTCCCGGAACCTTCCCCCACCCGTCAAAGCTCGCCGGTTCGCCCGCCAGCTTCACCGGCTTCCTCAGTGTCTCTTCCTGACGGACAGTGGCCGCCGTCTGCCGCCGCTTCCGTCGACGACGCTGATGAGAAAGCCGCGTCGAGGGAGGATGATTCCTGCTCTCTCCTGGCATCGGGCAGTGAGGATTGGGCGAGCTCTGTGGATCTCGCGCCCTCTGCCCGCGCATCGCCAGGCAAAAGAGCTAGCATCGAGTCAGAGCGAGCCTCGGCCTCGAGTGGTCAACGCCTGAACAGCCTGCTCACAACCGGCTGGATGGATACTTTCTTCCTGGGGAGCGCGCTTCACCTGCGTCCAGACCAGCGCCTTTTCTTCCTGAGTTACATGAAGAAGTCGCTAAGTCTTGGAACGCCCCCTTCTCAGCTAGAATGCGCTCTTCTGTTTCGCTAGCATTCTCCGCTGTTGACGATGCTAAAAACAGAGGGTACCATTCGCTGCCGCCGGACGAAGAAGCAATAGCAGCCCACCTATGCCCGCCCTCCACTGGGCAGGCTGCGTCAGCGCTGCATACTATGGCCACACTGCAAATTTTCCAGGCCGATCTCCTCCGAAAGCTGGACGAGATAGGACCAGATGCAATTTGCGTGCCAGACTTGAGAAGTGCTACGGACCTCGCTCTCCGCGCTACTAAGTCTGCTGCACAGGCCATAGGACGGAGCATGGCCTCTCTCACTGTGACAGAGAGACACCTGTGGCTAACGCTCTCTGAGATGTCTGAGTCTAAGCGCGCCGCGTTCCTCGACGCTCAGCTTTCTCCTGCTGGCCTCTTCGGAACTTCCGTCAAAGATTTCGCGGAAAGATTCGCCGAGGTACAGAAAGCGTCACAGGCTATGAAGCACTTCCTGCCGAAGCGCTCCAGTTCTGCAGCAGGCCGTGCGAAACCGTCTGCTCAGAGCTCACAGCCTCAGCCTCCGCCCACCGCCGCCACTTCGCAGCGCCGACAGGCCCGAAGCGCGAGACCGCGCTCTCGCTCATCTGGCCGCCGCCCCGCGTGGGCCGCGGCCCAGGATTGCGGTAAAGCCCGAGGCCCCGAAGTCATCCTAGCACGCCTAGGGAAACGACGGTGTTCAAGTCCCGCTGCGGCCGGACTTCCACCAAAACTCATCGCTCGTCCAGTTCCAAGAAATGTGACTGTTCCAGTGTATTTTGCAGTCAACAAGCCGGTTCCACTGCCCGCTTGCCTGCACACAAATGCCGTTTTCACGGCTACCCAGATAAATCCCACAAAGAGTGTATTTTCTGGTGTCCCGGCCACGGCCGATGGTGTTATGAGTGTAGACAAAATGCCCACTGCCCAGTGTTCATTCCTACACACAAGCACAGCCCGTCACACAGGGCTCGCGCACATAAAATCGACCCAGTTCGGTTGCGCATTAAACGTAGCAGATGTGCCCACTGCCAAGTGCCCACAATCACTACGTTCTGCATGTCTCGAGGTTTCTGTAAAAACGAAACCAACGTGCATTCGCTCTGCTCAGCCGGACAATGCTCTCGGTGTGGTAAATGTGCCCACTATCCCGCGCCCACATCCACGCATAGACATGACAAGTCCTACGGGACTCGCCCAGCCCTCCCCCTCTCGGTTAACCACCGCAGAGGAGTCGAGCGCGGGCAATCTGCCCGCTGTTATCAGTGCGCCCTCTGCCTCAAATGTCATAAGCGCGACGCTTATGTTGCAGCACACCGAAGCCCCTCTGTCGCTGAACGACCAGAGCGCGCTTCGCATTCAACCCCTAGCCATTCGTGCAGATGCATGGGCAAGGCTACCCGGGGTTTCGAAATGGGTGCTAGACATTATAGAAAGAGGCTATTCGCTACAGTTTCGCCGACACCTTCGCCGCTACGTGACGCGCGTCGAGGCACGTAAAAACAGAAGTAGCACACCTACTTCGGGCCGAAATTTTTAAACTGTTGAGCAAAGGGGCCATAGAGCCGTTATCTCAAGCTCAGAGCGAAGGAGGGCTATACAGCAGATACTTCCTGTTACCGAAAAAAGACGGGGGTCTCAGACCCATACTAGATCTAAGGCAACTGAACAGAGTGCTTGCAAAGCGACAGTTCAGAATGCTCACGACCAGAAAAATCCTAGCGCAGATTCGCCGAGGAGATTGGTTTCTATAGATCTGAAAGACGCGTATTTTCAAATACAGATAGCGTCACGTCACAGGCGATATTTGAGATTCGCCTTCGAGGGCCAGGCATATCAGTACACATTTACGATGTGCATGGACGCAGCGCTCACACCCCTCAGACTACAGGGCATGCGAGTGTTGAACTACTTGGACGATTGGCTAATTCTAGCTCAATCTCACTCGGTGCTCATAGAGCACAGGACCATTTTACTCGATCACCTCGAGAATCTGGGCGAATCAATTGGGCGAAGAGTTCTCTGTCCCCCAGACAGATAATATATTTTCTGGGCACAGAACTGGACTCGCTGTCTATGATAGCGCGACTGTCACCACAGCGCGTACTAGACATTCAGAGCGCAGCGAGCTCTTTCCGCTGCGGCGCATCGGTCCCGCTCAAGAAATTTCAGAGGATGCTAGGTCTCATGGCCTCAGCATCATCAGTACTTCAGCTGGGCTTGCTTCGCATGCGCCCGCTACAGTTCTGGCTGAAAGCGTGAGTGCCGCGCCGAGCGTGGGCTTCCGGTCTGCTTCGTCTCAAGGTCAATCAGAAATGCATCGCAGCTCTGAAACCTTGGAAAGCAAACGACTGGTACCAATCAGGTGTAAGCCTGGGGACTTACTCGAGTGTGAAGATAGTGTCTACGGACGCATCCACCTCGGGATGGGGAGCGCTGCTCGAGGGCAGACCGTTCTTCGGCCAATGGTCAGAACGTGAGAAGCTTCTACACATAAACTGCCTCGAAATGCTGGCAGTAGACAACGCGCTGACGCGTTTCTGTCCCCAAATACGAGGACACCACGTCCTGGTCCGCTCGGACAACATGCCAGTGGTGTCCTACATAAATCGCCAGGGCGGCCTCAGGTCCCGAAACCTGCACAGGCTGACAGAACGCCTCCTGGTGTGGGCTCAGCGCAACCTGCTCTCGCTGAGAGCAGCGCATGTGCCAGGGCTCCTAAACGTAGGACCGGACAGACGGAAGTAGACCTGTTCGCGTCTCAAGAAAACGCTCACTGTCTGGAATTTTTCTCCAAGAGCAGGGACGCGCTGGCTCATGTATGGCCCCGCTGCCCGCTCTATGCCTTCCCTCCGGTCTCTCTCCTGCCTCAGGTGATAGAACGGATCAGGGAAGAAGGATGCTCAGTGCTACTCGTAGCGCCGTTCTGGAAAAACCAACCCTGGTTCCCAGTTCTGATGCAGCTAGCGAGCACTGCCCCATGGCCAGTGCCAGTGAGGAGGGACCTCCTCTCTCAGGCCAAGGGCTCGATTTGGCATCCGCGCCCAGAGCTGTGGTCCCTTCATGTTTGGGCCATCAACGGGTACCCGCTGACCTCCCAAGCGGAGTGTTAAACACGATCACACAGGCTAGAGCTCCGTCTACGAAATGGTCAGTGTTCTCCAGCTGGTGCACAGCTCGTGGCGTGTCGCCCCCAGACTGTGGGGTGACGGAGGTTCTCTCCTTCCTACAAGAGCTGTTGGACAAGGGCAGGACCCCTTCCACGCTCAAAGTTTATGTGGCGGCCATAGCAGCGTTCTCAAAAACAACGCTTGGTCAGTCAATAGGACGGAACGATTTAGTCATCCACTTCCTTGGAGGAGCTAAGAGACTGAATCCTCCCAGACCTCCCTCAGTCCCTGTATGGGACCTTTCTACGGTGCTGGAAGCCATGAAAGGTGACTCATTCGAGCCTTTACAGACGATTGATCTTAAACACCTGTCTTTCAAGACAGTGTTTCTTCTGGCTTTCGCTTCAGTGAAGCGCATAGGGGACTTACACGCGCTCTCAGTAAGCGCGACGTGCATGGAGTTTGGGCCTAATGACTCAAGAGTTATACTCAAACCTAAGCACGGTTATGTTCCAAAATCCCTCAACACACCGTTTAGGGCACAGGTCATTGCCCTGTCAGCCCTACCGGTCTCTGACGAGGAAGGAGACGCGAGCTTCCTTTGTCCAGTCAGGGCATTAAGAGCTTATGTGTCTCGCTCATCTGTCTTCAGACAGACGGAGCAGCTCTTCGTTTCGTTCAGCGGACGTTCCAAGGGACTAGCCGCGTCGAAACAGAGCCTATCCAGATGGATAGTTGACGCCATTGCGCTGGCGTACACTTCCAAGGGTATGCAGTGCCCATTGGGTGTCAGAGCGCACTCCACAAGAAGCATGGCTTCATCGTGGGCCTGGTCAAGTGGGATTGCCTTGCAAGATATATGTATGGCGGCAGGCTGGGCCTCCCCGTCTACATTTATAAGGTCTTATAACCTAGAGGTTCCTGCCTTACAGGCCAGGCTGTTGTCGGTCTAAATATACCAGTACTGTCTGTTCTGATGCTATCGGTTCAGAATACTGTGTCTGCTGAGCACTGCTCGATGAGCACTGCTCGCTGATCGACCGCAAAATGCTTATGGGCAAACGAATAAGACCCACAATTTTCGATCAGTTTAGGCCGTACAGACACGGCAGGCAAAAACATCGGTCAATTTTTTCACTGGTCAATTTTGAGATTTTGGGTTATTTGTCTTCAATAACATGTATTCTTTTAGACTTGTGCTGAAAAAAAGTCCAAAATACACATTTAGGTCTTTATTTTACTACACTTTGTCTGTTTGAGTGTGCAGATTTCGCCTAAATTCATCAAAAGTTGGTGTTCTAAATCATCCCGCTGCTCCGCGATCGCTGTCTGGTGCACCATCATCACACACCGTTAGAAAGCTCTCTCTCTCCTTTGCAATGCTGTCGGATCCAAATATGGTCATTTCCTGTCTATCAGCAACAAATCATGAAAGTAAAACAGGGCTGCGTTCAGCCCCGACAAAACGTTGCACAACGTTTTTTAAACAGAAACGGTGATGCGTTGAACACACTGTTCTGATGACGCAAGAGTTGCAACTATGGCAGCTGAGAAGGCCATTCTTTGTGTTCTTTGTGAAGAATTTTCGGAGCCTGATGAAGTCGGTATAAACGTGTTTAATTCTACAAAATATGCCCGATGTTACAGTTACTGCACTTGCCGCCAGAACAAAAGAGAACATCCCTTCTACACCAAATGTCATACACTTGCAATGAAGCTAAAAATATAAACAACTACATCATTATGTTGATATCCTATATTTTTACAATAAAACTTACGACAAACATGTCTTCTAATATCATCAGTTGTTGCGTATACCGAGCTGCATCGAACACATTTGTAAATTACTTTCCTTGAACCCATTGTGCGAGTTCACTTTAATACCGCGTGCTTTATATACATGTTGCTGCTGATTGGACTGCAGTTCTGACACACCCACCAAACAAGAGAAAACGTATCTCAAACCCCGTTGCACACCGTTTCCAGGAAACATGACGTTCAACCCGGAAACCGTAGCAAAACGTTGCGCACCGTTTTGAACTTGAACGTGCCCCAGGTGATTTAACTCGAAATGCGCAATCTCATTGGCTGATGCCAATTTCTGACAACGTGATTCGTTCAGAATCGTCACGTGACGTGCTCTGACATTTCCGCGGTAGTTCAAAATGTTGAAAGATATGCGTGTAAAATTCTCTCGGAGAAGCCGAAAACAGTTGTCATTAGCTAGAAGACACTTACCAACGAAGACAAAATATGATGAAATGCCATCACATAGTGCATGGGTCTAGCACATAGTGCACTATTTTTTTCATGAGAGCTGCACTGATGGGACCAAATCAGTAGGAGAGCCATACGTCGTCCTTTCAGTTTCGGTTCTCAATCGATCAAGTGTTTACATGTTCTCTCGATAAACCACCTCTTTCAATCCTATCGAAATTATTTGTAATAGAGCTGACACTTTGAGCTTGTAATGGGTTATGTTATAGCCCTTATTTTTTATGTTTTTAAGAAATATCTGTAGTGACTGACTGCATGATATCGCCGTATTTTTTACAGCCATGCGAGCCACAAATTAAAGCTTGGCGGGCCGCATGAGGCTCACGAGCCGTGCAATGAGTAACCCTGACATAGTGCGTTGATGCGTTACGAACCAGCTGTAACATTTTGAACACATCTAAATGTACAGTAAGTCAAAAAGACACATTACATTTCAAAGCACTTAAAACCCACAAGCCAAATCCTGAAAACAGTCCCCTCAGTCAGCTGATGGTGAAGCTAACCAACCAGGCTCCCTTCAGCACTGGTTCAAAACAACTCAACATATCAATATTTAGAACATTGGAGAAAGCAAACAAAGTAGACTAAATTGTTATTTGACAGAGTATCTCCACACTGTCAGAGAAGAAGAGACGGATCCTGACTAAATACAGGCTCAGTGACCACCAACTGGGTCAGACAGAGATGCACTTCCTCCTCCACTAGGAAAAAGTATCTTCACTAAGTGATTTACACCTTGGACAAATAGCCAAAAGAATAAAACTTCACAAAGTTAGCACCAGAAAAGAAGCTGGAAGTTCTCCTAGGGTACATCAGCTCCACTGACAGCTAAATATGTATCTGACTGAGGGACTGTGATATACCGGTATTTAGTTTTTCCATTCCACCTGTGTGATGGACTGTTGATGTGTTGTTTTGGATGTTATGATCAGTGATGGATGAAGCAATAATGAGTTTTGGATGTTAAACAGTGTGATACATGGATTTTACTTGGACTTAAAGCATATTTTGTCTGTAATTCATGGCTTTCAATAGACATTTTATGCCTAAAAATAGGGCGGAAATCAATTTTGTTAAGGCTATTGGCAGTATTTTCTGATTTACAGGGTAACAAAAGGGGATATTCATAATCCCCTCTGATAATGTCTTTTCATTGAATATATCAACAAAATGCAAAAATAATTTTGAACCTTGTTTTTTTCAATGGTCAGATTCGTCACTTCAAAATATATGCAAATTAATGCATATTTAATTAGATATAGCCTCATTAGCATATTTCTCCTATTCATGTGAGTAATCAACTGGTAAAGTTTGATGGTCATATCTGTAAGTTAACCATTTTACCCTATTCACCTGTCTCGCCTTAAGTAGAAATAAAATCAAAAGAGAAAAACAAAACAAGACTGGGATGCACAGGAGTAATAACTAACTTGAACAAGACAAGTAAAAAAATAAATAAAAAAATAGCAACAAGGATACACTAGACCTAGAAAACAATCAAATAGAACTAGAGCATAGTGATGGGATGGTTGATACCAGGGCTCTGATACTCCGACACAGTTTTCAAAGCTCTATTGTATCACACACTGTACCGATGCTTGTATTGAAATTACAATACCACGTGATTGATGACGTTTGAAGCTTCGAACGGCATGCGGTATCCGAAGGTCAGAACAGCTGGTTTGAAAAAATTGCCGTTTTGCCACCCCTGAAACCTGATGCATAAAAGGGAAATGATTATCGAGAAGGCAGTATTTATTTAAATGATTTAACACTTTAGCTACTTTCCTATAACATGAATTGTATATATCTATATACTGTATATATATATATATATATATATATATATATATATATATATATATATATATATTGATTACTTATTATGATCACATACTGTACTTGTATATTTTTTATTATTGATCAATATGTGAATCGGTTGACCAGGCTACACATGACACAAGCTCTGGTCTCATTGGCACAAATTCATTTAGATCAGATTAGATATAATGTAACTGTAATGATCCCAGATTGATTCTACTCATGTCACGGACTTCTAAAGCTTTGTTTGGTCACGTGCTTTTTCTTCTTTGCAGTGATTTGTTAGTCATGGTGGAGAAAGCAAGTCTGACCACCAGATGTCGCTAATGCGCATTGTGTTAAAAGGTTCGAGTAATGAAACGTTTTTCAACACAATTTGATGAGAGCCTCAGACGCTTCAGAAAGCCTTGCATCTTGAAGCATCACTACTAGAGCATAGATAAACTGCAGAAACACAGAGCATGAGCAGAGCACATGAGGCACAGGTGAACATAAGCAAATGAGGAATTGACAAGGACTAAACAAGGGGGGGGGTGGTAATGGGAAACAAGGAGGTGGGATGGGAGGAGCACATGGTCAACACAACAAAGACAGAGCCATGTGCTCAGACACAAGACAAACAAGGAAACATTAAACAGTGACAAAACAGATAAGACTGTCAGGGTAGGACCCTGACTATTAGGTCTTCATTTCTGTCACGCTGTGTTAAAGCATTTGCAAATAAGACCAGAAAGATCCATGATTTTGGTATAGAGTAAGCTTGTGTGCAAAGCAAATGTAAGTATTTTAGAAATCAGCCTGGTCTCATAGTTACAGTTTTTCTCAATCAATTTGACATTTCTCCAAATTAATGTAGTTGCTCTCAAAACAATTAACACAGCAAACTAAACACACTCAAATGTTGGCAAAACATTTCAGTATTCACTGCATAATGAAGCACTGCATTGTATTCTAGTCTGGCATTTATCAAAAATAAATACTAACATCAAAACTACAAATGTGTTCTCTGTTGATTTAATAATAAATTCAGCTGTAGATACACAAATACATGAATGAAAATACATGTTTTTTCGTGTTCTTTAATCGTGTTCTTCGAAGTTTTTTAATGATGAGTTTAGTTTTATAACAGTGAGTTTTCACACAAAAAAACTAAACAAATAAGTACATAAATACATAAATGTACTGCAATCATTGAATCAATGAACTTTATAGATCTTGCCTTTCATTTACATCTGGTCAGAGAATTTCATCAACGCATATATTTTTATAAGTCATGGATCGTGGGGAAAAAGGCGTGAATACTGGATCCATCCTTGTGCCTCAACTTCTCCACAGGCCTCTTCCATCGTTTGAAGAAGACTTACTTGGTTGTAAGGGTAATACTTTCCATCTCCAAGAGGAGAATCATCCTGAAATGTGGATGATGCTCAAAACACTGTTGCACCAGTGCCAATTAATAAATTGGAAATTTTCCCAAACTACACAATTTCACTCAATTTGCTCCAGATCATCCTGTGGAAAGTGGATTTCATTGAGGGAGTTAAACATTTGGAAGCCTTTCTGTGTTGTGCGTAGGGGTGTGATGGTTAGTATATGACCGTGAGACCGACGGTTATAGTTGAACACCGTCATTAGAACTCTATAACCGCCAAAACCGTGTTATTAAAATATTTTTTACAAACATTTATCATCATAGAGAAGGTTTAAATACTAATTAAAAACAATTGTTAACAGTCTGTGTTATTAATAGTCTACGTCGTTTCCAACTGTATTTGATTCAAGTACCCCCTGACCGACCGCCAATCATTTGAGATAGAAATAAAAGCTATGACTATGATATAGTGATGTGCCATCATTATGAGATTTATTAAACAAATGAAAAACATTTGCAATAATACACATTAGCAATAAACATTTGCAATAATAAACAACGTATCATTACTGATAACTGACCGTGCAGTTTAATTACCCCTTGACTGGCCCCAAACATGTTCGATAAAAGAAACATATACAGTGTGTATATAGCCTATATGATGTGTATTACAAAACAATTGTAATAAAAGATATGATCATAAGATGCGCAATATATCGGGAGACATGGTTTTTACCACTTAATGAAGTTTTGTTTTGTAAATCGTCAGACATGATTTTTACCACTTCATTAAGTTTTGCTTTGTAGAAAGCCTTTCTTTAAAGCGAATTTCATTTTGTACAAATTGTATCTTAATTTCAATAAATGTTTCATCAACCAATTGCATGTATTTAATAAATAAAAGCAAATATAGCAGACAATATAATTACCATGACATTGAGGCGCCGGCGCGCCGTGTTCACTTACATTGCATTGTTAAAAGCCTTTCTTTAAAGCGAATTTCGTTTTGTACAAATTGTATCTTAATTTTAATAAATGTTTCATCAACCAATTGCATGTATTTAATCAATAAAAAGCAAATATAGCAGAGAATATAATAACCGTGACATGGAGGTGCTGCCACGCCATGTTCACTTGCATTGCATTGCAAACTAGAGCGCATCTCATCGTAAATGAATGAAACTCAGCGTAGGCCTATGCCTCATACATTAGCATTAAATATATTTGGTCAAAAAACGTTGGTGCGAATGATGAGTTTTGTGATGCGGTTGCGGATGAAATAATCAGAGGTGGAAAGAGTACTGAAAATTTGTACTCAAGTACAAGTACCGTTACATTGCTGAAATAATACTCAATTACAAGTAAAAGTACTGGTGTCAAAAAAGTAATTAAGTAAAAGTACAAATTACTCTTCTCAAAAACTACTCGGAGTACTAGTTACTAATTACTTTTTAGCTGGCGATAGTTAATGCATTACCAATAAAAATATACAACCAAATCATAGATTTATGTAGAAAATAGCTACTTTTAACACATTTTTACCTTATTGTCGAAGGACATTAATTAGTGGATACTGGAATTTCTAACTTCAATATGACACCTTGAAATATGTCAATATTCAGTAGGCCTAGCCTATAATTTTTAATACCATCGGGAAAACTACTACATACTAAATATTTTAATATCTACATTTTTGTCCATCCATTTTGTCAAGGCAATCATTATTTTCAAGCATTGAAAAGCACAACACTCATTGTAACAGTAATCTATTTGAATGGAAAAGTTTAATTCAAGTCTTCTGAAGAGACACGTCCACTTTATAAGGAGAGATTTTAATTCAGGCTTTTGTTTACATATTTAAACATTGATCAATAACCATTACAATAATCTAATATTTACTCACTCAGTGTATTTGTCTTTACAATAGGGTAACGTGAACTGTTGCAATAGCTCACACACAGCACGAGGAAGCTTGATTTCAATTCAAACTGAATTTAATTTGCAAAAAGACTAGATTTTTCATAACTTTTGACAGCGTTTAATTCAAGAGCATGGAGAGATTGGAGCTGGACGTCATTTGAGTCTGCAGTGAGAACCACTTGGAGAGATTCGCGATTACACATGATATGACACACAGTCCGAGAGCGCACACTCAATATCCGAGTCCAGTTCATTCGTAGCCTACATTTGAGAGCTCGCGTCCAGTTTTCTGCGATTACATGAATGTGCCCTCGCGTTATAATATTGTTCGTGACATTTGCCATTAAAATATGCCATAGAAACTTGCAGGTATTAATAAAATTATGCGTAATAGGCCTACCTGCAATCCCGCGCTGAGGGGAGGCGGGTGTGTCAAACTCGCTGTCGTTGAGATGAGAGAATGAGAACACGCAGCTGGTATCGTATTGGTGTATAGGCCAAAATGAGTATTGACAGATATTTCAGTATTGATATGTATCAAAATATAGATATTTTGACAGTACTACTATGTAGTTTGTTGTTCCAAACTTTCAGTCCAGCCATTAATCACTCTGAGCTCCTCGCCTCCTTCATGATCAGCTCTTCAAAACCTGCTGCGACTGCGGCGGCTTTCATTCAATCCAAATATCAGGGGTTTTATTGGTCCGTTTACGATCGAATATTTTTATTGGCTACCGAAATGCCATTCAAAGATTTGAATATCAATTCAAATTGTACTCAGTAACGAAATGTGATTTTACAAGTAGCGAAGTAGATTACTTAGCTTAATATGTACTTGAGTACAAGTAAAATTACAGATTTAAAAATATACTCAAAAAAGTACAAGTACCCAAAAAAACGACTTAATTACAGTAACGTGAGTAGTTGTAATTCGTTACTTCCACCTCTGGAAATAATACCCCATCCGCGTATCTCTATCGATAACAACATTGAACACTACACAAATATTATTTTTATTTTTTTAATTTAGGCGATCAAGTAGCTAATCAGTGTCTGCTGTTTATTCAAACTAAGTTGTCCTATAACAGACGAACGTCGCAACGCACGTATCATAAAAAAATTATATACAACGTCTAACTTCCTTTTGAAATATCTGCTCTCTCTTAAGGTTTATGTCAGCTTACACAGAGTCACTGAGGAGTCAGGCAGAAGAGTAAACCCTGTATATAAGGGTCCTTTGAATTTAGTGTGGTGCGTGTGTAGGTGCCTGCATTCATTACTAATACTGTAATATGACAGACTTCCAAATTCCAAGTCCACATAAACTCCAACTCTATTGGACTGAGTAATCACTGGGAATGCACAAGTAATCTCATTATTCTGCCAGAGTTTTGATTTGCCATCCAGACAGAGGAGAGCAGGGAAAGTGTTATGAACTCCCAATATACTCTCTTTTCTATCTGAGGTCTTATAAGCCACACCCACACCAACTCCACCCTCACACTCCACCTCAAAATAACAGCGACCATTCAGAGCCTCTGTGCATATGGCCTGGGGATACAGTTTGCATCTTTCAGGATGCTCAGGATATTTCTGCTCCTCTGTAGTTTCCGATATTCTCTGGTTTCCTTTGGAGAGTTTCAGACGTGGATGTACTGTGTTTGGATCCACTGTGAGCTGACAGGCATCTGCAGAAAACAGGGGATTTGTTGTCATTTGTTAGTGGCAACCAGTTTTGAGGGTAATGGATTACAAGTACCACAAGTTACATAATCAGATACTTTAAGTAACTAGTGAAGTAATGCATTATTTTAAAATTTACAACAAATATCCGAGTAACTTTTTCATTAAGTAATGCACTTTACTTTGTTTTCCCATTTATTGACTGACAGCTCTCCTGTCCCTATATTGAGAGAAATCGTAGAGGCATTGTGTGCGCTATGTAAACATGATTGTTATTGTACTTCTAGACTAAGGGCCCTATGCAAGTATTTTTTGCTAGTTTCAGTCCGACACAGTTATCATTTTCACATCCTGCGCCACATTGTTTAAATAGCAAATGCATTTGCACCCATTTATGCGCCCATGGTCTGATCTGAAAACGAGGTGTGTTCAGGCGCATTGTTGGCACGTTGCTATTTTGAGGGAACTGAAATAGGCTGCGCCATTGACCAACTGAAACCTGATGTAAAGCCAATGGGGCAATATTTTTTTAGTTATTTTAAGAGCGCGTTAGTAATGTGCGCCTATAGGCGGGTCCACAATTGCCACTCTGCTTTATACACACACAGGGTACACACACGCGCAGCTGCACACAAACTAGCCAAATCTTAAAAATAAAAGGATTACAATGTAAAAGATTAATATTGTGTACATAAAGATATAGTGGAATTCGGCTTGTCCCGTAGATGGTCTGCTTGTGCGCTTTAACCTCACACACGAGCAGATCCGTTTCCTCTCTGGAGAAGCATTCAGTCTTTTCGGTGGCAAATTCCGTCATGTAATTAGCAATCCGCCATGGCGTGAGTGCAACTGGCTTTTAAAGGGAATGGGAGATGAGACTCTGGTTGGTTTATTTCACGTTATGCCCAAAATACACCCATTACTCATTAAGAGAATAGGGACAACCCTTTTAGACCATGAGCTGGGCGCGCCAACCATTTTTCCTGTCATTAAACTAGCAAAAGTGGATTTGGACACGCCCTAAGTGCACTTGCACTGTGCGCCTTAGACCATGCACGTACATTGTTAAAATAGGGCCCTATAAGTTGAATTAATATCCAAATGTTATCCCTAATCCTGTCATCTTCCTTGCCATCATCTTTTTTGATCCTTTTGTATTCAGTGCAATAAAATTTTAACTAACTTTTCTTTCACTGTTGGAGTTCTGACTTATTTTTGTTCACCCATTTTTATCAGCCCAAAATTGCCTTGCAAATAGCGCCGGAGTCCTCTATTTGTCAACTACTTGGTGACTAAGGAGAAACTAAGGAGAAAAATGCAATAATGCAATAAAATGCAGCTTATATCTGTTGCTTTCGGTGACGTGAATAAATCTGATCAGTAAAAATGCATGAAGTGACCAGGTGTAAACAGGCCCAGAGAGAGAGAGAGATTAAGCTTGTATGAAATTCCCAAGTTTGTGTGTATCTCAACAGTGTTCGGCAGTACTCTACTAATAGCGAAACTGTACATTTATCTGCTTCAAGAACAGCGCTGTTATTACCTAGCTAATGAGAAATGTCATGTAGCTTTTAAGTTGTTCAACTATTTTACTGATAAAATCGTCAGAGCAGCGCTGACAACACTGTGCGATAGTGTGTCCGTATGTTGCATATAAGAGGGAGAGAGACCGGGAGAAAGAGATTATGTGCTTTTCCATAATAAATAATAAATACATAATAAAACATGGAAAACATGGAAATAATTACTTTAGCTGTGTGTTTCCCTGAAAATAATTGCACACCTTAGAAGATTCTGATTGGTTGACGAATGAAGTATTCAACAGCCACATAGTATAAATGTTGATTATGTCTTTCAAAATAGAATTAACAGTTACATTTTGTGTCTTTGCATGAGATACCTACATTTTTTCAGACCTGGATAAATTCGACACTCTCCTCCTTTCTCAACACTGGGGGAATATACAAACACTGAGATTTCAAATATAATCAACTGTTTTGTAGTATTGTAGAATCTTATGATCATGAAGTATGACAATAGTGTCATGCCATGAAGTCCTCTTAATCAAGATTCCAACATGTAGTGTATTAAATAATAGCTAAATAAGTACATACTTTAGTTTCTCCAGTTTACAGGTTGGATCATCTTTTTTATCAGAGAGCAGTTTCACCCCAACGTCTCCAGGGTGGTTGTAGCTCAAATCCAGTTCTCTCAGATGATCACCATTTGAGTTGAGAGCTGAGGCCAGTGAACTGCAGCCCATCACTGTGATCATACACCCCGACAGACTGCAGGTAATGTTGCAAAAAAAAAAGTGTTTCTAGAGCATCTGATTTAAATATATATATATATATAACAGATATTAACCCAAGATCATGACAAATCATTGTCAAATGTCTTTTACACTTTGCCACACAGTCCCAGACTTGTAAGAATTAACAATAACTATATTCTATACATTTTCATGAACATACTGTAATGGCATTTGCCTGTGCAAAACTCGCTGTCATGATACTAGGGTGTTGTAAGTGGTTGCCAGGATGTTTTGAGTGGGTTTTATATTCCATTGCTGTGTGGTTGCTTGAGTTTTCTGTTCTGGGCAATTTCTATGCGTTTGCAGTCATGCAAAAAGAGTCCCCCCTTAATAAACTGTGATATTCAAGTCTCTAGATTTGGCTTGGCTACCTCCTTCAATGTAAGACTGTGGGACTTGTCTATGAGGTCTTCGCCTGTTTAGTTGTAATTAAGTCAGGTCATTAAGAAACAGCATACCTCTTAACAAGATGTATCATTCATTTTCACAGCATAAAGTTTAATGCTTAAACTTTAATGTTTAACTTTTAATGTTTAATGCTTTAGTTCCCTCACCCGAACGATAAACCATAATAATAGTGATGCCTGCAAGGAGGACCACTAATAAAATAACCGTTGGCGACCTTTGGTTCTAATATTATAACACAGCAATTATGTCATCATAGTTGTGCTTACCCCAGTTTCTCTAATGTACACTGTGGATCCTTTAGTCCCGTTGAGAGCTGATTTGCTCCCAAATCCCCCAGATCATTGTGTTTCAGCTCCAGCTCCTTTAGGTCTGAGTAAGATGATTTCAGAACTGATGCTAGAAGTTCACAGCTTGTGAGACCACATTTCTTTAACCTGTAGAAAGAGGTAAATTACATCACATACCAAATTAGCTAATGTTAAATCTAAACACTCTCACAAATAAGGCAATACTTACTTGAGTTTCTGAAGTTTACAATTTTGACTAATAAGTCCAGCACAGAGTTGTTTTACTCCATTATTAGTTATCGTATTGTAGCTCAGATTCAGTTCTCTCAGGAGTGAATTTGTTGATTTGAGTGCTGAGGCTAGATTTGTACAGATTTCTGATGGGAAATCACAGCCAGCCAGCCTGATATGTAGAAATGAAAGACACCACAACGAATGAATTAGCAGTAACCATCAACTCACATTTATCCAATGTATTCTACTTGGTGAAATAATTGCATCAACACTATGAGGAATCATTATTTTTGTCTAATAATAGAGTTTTATTTTCCAATTGCTAAGACCATTTTCTCAATATTTAGGTCACTTTTTCACTCCTTCAATGTAAGACTGTGGGACTTGTCTATGAGGTCTTCGCCTGTTTAGTTGTCATTAAGTCAGGTCATTAAGAAACAGCATACCTCTTAACAAGATGTATCATTCATTTTCACAGCATAAAACTTTAATGTTTAACTTTTAATGTTTAATGCTTTAGTTCCCTCACCTAATAATAGAAATCATTATTTTTTTCATTATTCATTATTTTTGTCTAATAATAGAGTTTTATTTTCCAATTGCTAAGACCATTTTCTCAATATTTAGGTCACTTTTTCAAAACCTTATTGCGGAAACATTGTGTGCCCTGCGTGCCCATCTGCTATGCCACTGTCTGAATCTAAAAAATGGTTAACACTTTATTTTGATTGTCCCCTTTACACATTCTGTTGACTTTAATTAAGTAAGCACAAACTGTATGTCAACTGTTACATGTTGCCTGCGTTTGCCCCTAGACAATTAAGATGTTTCCTGTTCCTTATGCCGTGCTGTAGTCCTTTGTAGTCCTTTGTTGGTTTTCCCTGTTCATTAGTCTTGAATGTTATCATATTGAAATATATTCTGAATCTGAAATACTACAAACAAACCAAAAAACTCTAATACTCAAATAATACTCTAATAAGAGTTCCCTTTCGTGGTCACTACGAGTTACGTCGTGACGACGAATGGGGTTTCGCTTTGAAAGCCTCTCACCTTCGAGTATGAAAGATGCTTGGAATCGGCCACTCCAACCGATGCTTTCAGCTGCCCGGGAGAGCATGGCCGTCACCTCTGGGTCTGACTCGGCTAACGCTGGCACTCCCGAGGGAGGCAACGCAGTCAAATCCTCATTTCCAGAGGAATTGAGCCCGCCTTGTGATGCTGTGAGTGACATGACATCATCCGCCAGAGCCCCGAATGAAAACACTGGGTCCCTGAGAGGAACCAGGCACACACGGAAGCTCCACGGTTTGTGATGTGGAGGGGGGCGAGGCCCGAGGAATGACTCGTCGGTTATTGTGCCACATCGTAACTCTCAGATCACCCTGGCCACCAGCCAAAGTATCCCCTCTAAAGTATCTAGATTGGGGTGTGGCAGAGGGGACTCTACCCACACGGAGATCATTGAGTCTCGATCTAAACATCGCAATGGTCATGTTCCCGCAATGAAAACATGACTCATCCATTGATTAAGCCCAACACGCCAAACAGCGCTCGTGACCGCTAAGCAGATGGATCATGCACCCACATCCAGAAAACACACTGGCGAACCGTCTTGAAAAAGACGTGCCACGTGCATCTCTTTTAGAGAGAGAAAAAAAGCTCAGCAGAGTGCTGAAGTGCCCAGGGAGAAGCACAAACACTGTCGGCAGATCACAGCACAGATCAGCAGCAGGCAATGTGATCTCGCTGGAACGCACAAGGTGGGGCGGAGTAACGCTTTGCAAATTCCGCAGACCCATGGCATTTTCTTGCCATTGGCTCGTTTTGTATACTCGAAGGTGAGAGGCTTTCTATGCGAAACCCCATTCGTCGTCACAACGTAACATCTCCGTTCCCTCGGGAACGAGGGTTACATACATAACCGAGAAGTTAGTTGATATGTAGGTACAACATTACTTACAGTCAACAGAATGTCTAATGGGGACCATCCAGATAAAGGGTAACCAAAAAATAAAATACTATCAAAAAAATTAGATGTAGCTGAACACTTACACAGCTGTTAGTCTAGTAATTCAATTACCATCTATACAATAGGAGTTTAATTAAGCATAATTCCATACTGTAATTTAAACATGGACCATGTTACATATATTGTAGTGAATTCTTATCAGTAGAGAGCTGTAATCCTTGTTTTAAATACATTTCCCCCCCCCAAAAAATTGTATAATGCTAACCATTGATAGTGTTTTAGGTAGATGCCTCATGAGTGACTAAGTGTTTTTGTTGGGTGACAACCTTTACTTGTCTTATGAAGAATCTGAGATATGAAGTGTTTTGATAGTTTTAATGCACTCTGAATGTGAAATTACCTGCTGTACTCAACTGCTGAGTTGAAAGTTCATTATGAGAACTGTTAAGAGTTTTGAAAAAGTGACCTAAGAGTTGAGAAATGTGTCCTACCAACTGTGAAAAAAATAAATTAAGTGCAAGAGTATTCTGGATGTATGAAGAAGGGATTTACAATCACAACATCCCATATCAAATAATCAACAGATATTCATAATCTTAATAATGAAGTGCATTTATCCAGGTTGTGTTTCTAATGATTTATTAAGGTTACTGTTGATGTGTATATTTTTGGTGTATAAGATGTGATTAAGGGCAATAACAGTGTTTACTTGTTTAGCCTGGCTTCTAGAGAATACATATCAAATTGTTTTGTAATTGATAATTATATGACACCACTCGCCAGTCTGCAATTCTGACAAGAACAGGGTTTCTAAGAGATACCTCATACATATTGACTACTTAGACTACTTACTTCAATTTTTGTAATTGACAAATTGGACTTGGTAGTCCAGAAAAGAGGACGACCGCTCCAGACTTGCTTAGTTTATTGTTGCTCAGATCCAGCTCTCTCAAGGGTGAGTTGACTGACTGTAAAGCTGAGGAGATTCTTCCACAGGACTCAGATGAGAGATTACAACAATCTAGTCTGTAAACAAGAGTGCATTTTTCCGGGTTTTTTTCCGTTTTTTTTCAAGTTGTTCAGACAAACCATTCATGTTGTTACTGTGTGCATTTAAATGTGACAATGCAACAAAAACGTTCTAACAAAATAAGGTTGTAATTAAAGTCTCAGTTCACTTGGCTGGAAAGCCTTTTCATGATATTTTAAATATCTGGCGGTGTAGCAGTGTGCAACATATTATAAACAATTTGTATACAGTAGGGATAATAAAAACAGACCTGGCCATTTTGCAGATTTTGAGCACTGGCAGCAGTCTTATCTGGTTTTCTGTTGATGTGCTGAACTTCTTCATGTCAAACTCATCTAATACCTTCCCAGAATTCAACAAGACATAAGCCAGTGCTGACCATTGCTCTGGCTCCAGCTCATTACCCAAGAGTGTTCCTGATTTTATGGCAGTCTGAATTTCTTTAACAAGAGTGTTGTCATTCAGCTCATTTAAACAGTGGAACAGATTGATGATTCTCTCTGGTGATTGTTCCTGTTTGATCTTCTCTTTGATGTAACACACTGTCAAGTTTTTATCTACACAGGGTTTACATGAACTGCCTTTGGTTAGAAGGTCTTCCAGGAGATTGCAGTTAGGGTCAACAGAAAGACCCAAAAGGAAGCGAAGGAAAAGGTCAAGATGTCCATTAGGGCTCTTTAAAGCTTTGTCCACTGCACTCTGATGTACACCCGAAAGATTTGTGAATTTGTCTTCAAGAACATTTTTCCCATCATTAACACATGCAAAGTGAGCATATATCGCTGCCAGATACTCCTGGTAGCTCACATGTACAAAGCTATAGACCTTCTCCCTGTACAATCCCAGCTCTTCTCTGAAAATCTCTGTGAACACTGAGTACTCTGAGGCTTTACTCACATCAATGCCACCATTTTTTAGATCCTCTTCTTGAAAAATAAAATTGTTGTTCTCCATTTGCTTGAAAGCCAGTTTTCCCAGTTTCGGAATCAATGTTTTGTCAAATTCAGACAGTTTCATTGGATTATTGGCATCAGCTCCATTGAACTTCTTATGCTTGAGACTGATCTGAATGAGCAGGAAGTGAGTGAACATCTCAGTTAGAGTTCTGGGCATTTCATCAGAGTTTCCATCACTCATCATATTTTCTAGCACAGTGGCAGAAATCCAGCAGAAGATGGGCATGTGGCACATGATGTAGAGGCTCTGACATGATTTGATGTGTGCTATGATTTCACTTGCCAGCTTCTGATCACTGATTTTCTTCCTGAAGAATGCTTCCTTTTGATGGTCATTGAACCCATGAATCTCGGTGACCTGGTGGACACACTCAGGAGGGATCCTATTGGCTGTTGAAGGTCTTGTAGTTATCCAGAGGAGAGCAGAGGGAAGCAAATTACCCTTGATGAGGTTTGTAAGCAGCACATCCAAAGGAACTTTCTCATATATATCAGAGCAGTAGTCATTCTTATGGAAATCAAGAGGATACTGACAGACTTCTAAACCATCTAAAATAAAAAGCACTTTCAGTTTTGAAAGATTTTCTTCTTTCACCTCAGGAGCATATTGTTGAACCAGCTGTAGAAGACTACAGTTCCCCTTTTTCTGGAAGAGGTCACGAAATGGTAGATGGATGATAACATTGATATCTTGGTTTGATTTTCCATCCGCCCAGTCTAGAATGAACTTCTGCACCGACACATGCTTTCCAATGCCAGCTATGCCCATCGTCAGGACTGTTCTGATTTGTTTTATTTGTCCTGGCAGTGTCTTAAAGATGTCATTACATGCAAATGAAGTTCCTTGCCTGTTTCTGCTTTGTGAAATCATCTCAATCCTCAGAACCTCATGTTCATTATTTATCACTCCACTTCCACCATCTGTCATGTAAAGATCGGTGTAGATATCCTTCAAAAAGCATTGTTTACCTTGAGATGAATTTCCTTCGATTAAATGTTGACATTTGTTCTTAAGCTTTGCTTTATTGGCATCTGTGATTTTTTGAAGTGGATTAGCTAGACAAAAGTAAGAGATGTTTAGATAAAATGAAAAGAAAAATCTTAATTTAAACTTCAATTAAATAATAATCCTACCATTTGCCACGAAGTGACATGCGATCCTCAGTGCTGCCTCTCCTCCAAAGCTCTCCACCATTTTCTCAGCAGCATCAGAGAGACTGAGCTTCTCTGGCTGATTCCCTAAGCATTCTGGGTAATCCTCAGATAGTTCTCTTTTGAAGGTTTTGAAGAATTCTGTTCCCATGTTCCCCATAATATCATAAAGTATGGTTTGACTGCCTGGCACATTCGATTTCTGTGGTAAAATAAAAGAGTACCCAATAGAAAAATGTTCATCAACCATAAATTATATAACTTGTTTTAAAATTAAATTGTCTGTTGAATAACTGAAAAGATATTTCAATGGAAAACTAACCACAATGTAGAATTTACTGTGGCCTTGGTGCTCTTGCCCCATACAGATGCTACAGATGTGCATGTTATCTGTCTTACAGAACACCACTGAAGCTCCGTAATGCTGACAGACTCTAGCAGGTCTGTCCTCCACCTGGTCTTGGGTCTCTTCCACAGACAACCTCCTGCAGGAATATTCAACATTAATCAGTTAACTTAAATTAATATTTAATATTAATTATTAATATTTTGTCTATTTTGGATTATCTAGGCATTTTAAAACTATTTCAGCATGTTTTCTCATTTCCATGCTTACTTCTTTGTACATTTTTAATTAGACAAAACCTTTTTATATTTTTCTGTGCTCCACTGCTGAAGTTCAGTGGTAGGGGGATTGATCTGTCACTCTTCAGAGAGAGGTGTGATGTTGGTGAGTCTGATTCCTCCTGTTTGGTGCTATGAGTAAAACACAGAACATTTATCAAAGGTAAACAAGTATGTTTATCTTTACACATGAAAGACAGTTTATACTTTTCCACTTCCATGTTATTTACTGTAAATGTTACATTAGATCAAACCTTTCTTTATTTCTCTGAGCTTCATCACTGAAATTCAGTGGTAGGGGGATTGATCTGTCACTCTTCAGAGACAGATGTGATGTTGGTGAGTCTGATTCCTCCTGTTTGGTGCTATGAGTAAAACACAGAACGTTTATCAAAGGTAAACAAGTATGTTTATCTTTACACATGAAAGACAGTTTATACTTTTCCACTTCCATGTTATATTTACTGTAAATGTAACATTAGATCAAACCTTTCTGTATTTCTCTGTGCTTCATCACTGAAATTCAGTGGTAGGGGGATTGATCTGTCACTCTTCAGAGACAGGTGTGATGTTGGTGAGTCTGATTCCTCCTGTTTGGTGCTATGAGAAAAACACAGTCAGACAATTTTCCACACATGCAGTTTATCTTTACACATAAAAAACCATACATATGGTCTTTCAAGTATATACTGTATATATATATATATATATATATATATATATATATGAAGAGTTCGGTTCCAAAACGCAATAAATCCATTTTGATTAATTTGAGTAAAAATGTGTTTTCTTTACCAAGAAAGTGGCAAGATGAAAACCACTATTTTCTGTTTCAAACTTTCACATAGCATCTTTAGGTTATAATAACATAAAAAATTCAAATCCAGATTTTGATTTTGAAATATTTATTATAAAAACGTTTTTTTTTTTTTTTTTTTTTTAAATGCAATAAATTCATGACACTTTTTAAAATAAATGCAATTAATCCATTGAATCAATTTAAAAGTTATTTTTCACATTGAAACTGTTGAAAATACACAACAAATTAAGTTGATCCACATATGACAGCCTCTGAAGTCGACCAATACTAATCTTATATACAGGCACTGGACTAAAAAATACATTAAATCAGCCATCGCTAGGAAATACCTGCTGAACTTTTTTGACGCCGATCAGCTGTAAAATGGCTTGGTCCTGCTCAGTTTTCGTTGACTTTGAGTAAAACAATCTGAAAGTTTTTTTAAAAGTTTGATACAGTCGTGTGAGAACAAGCAACAGCCGGCATTTTTCCTCCTCCCGAGTGCCTCATCTTCTTAATCTCCTCACGTAAATTATTAGATTTCAATGGCTTACATTTCTTCCCTACCGAAGAAACCACCACAGGTACATCAATGGCGTCAAAATTATTCATTTCTTTTGTTTGTTTGTCGATCAAAAAAGTACAAAGTAGATAAGGAAAACTAGGATGCCGGGTCAGGGTGTATTCAAAGCGCCGCCGTTACTGTTTACAATGTGTGGAATGGTACGCTGTGATTGGTTGAGCGGATTCATCGCATTCTGCAGAGAAGGGAGACTGGCGTTTGTTACGGTTTGGAAAGAAAGGGAGAAAACATGACAGAATAACACGGTGGATGTCGCATTTTAGGTAAATTTTTTTATTAACTTTTCAATGCTGACCCTATACAATACTGTTTTTTGCGGGAAAAAAGGCGTTTATCGCGTTTTGGAACCAAACTCTTCATATATCAGTAACGTGCGGTGAAGTCTTGTTATGGGTAGGCTTGCAATTCTGACTTTATAACATGCAATTGCGACTTTATTTCACGCAATTCTGACTTTATATCTCGCAATTCTGACTTTATAACAAGCAATTGCGACTTTATTTCACGCAATTCTGACTTTATATCTTGCAATTCTGAGAAATAATGACAGAATTGCGAGATGTAAACTCGCAATTGTGAGATAAAAAGTCGCAATTATCTTTTAAAATGTTTTTTTCTGTGGCGGAAACAAGCTTCCATACCTCCTGGCCTCTTCCTCCCATTCATCCTCCCTGACGCGTACCGTTACGGTAGGGCCGGCCCAGCTATCGGTAGGCGCCGGCGGTGCCGCGGTAGCCTACCTGAGAAAACGTTTTGGAAAAGACGGGCTATGGACCCAATCAACTCTATAGGAGGGGAGGGGAGAACTCCCTCTCATGGTACAACCCATGCAGAGGCTGCGCGCTGCGGTGTCAGAATGCAGAACGTGTGTAGCCTAATGTAACTAACGTGACAAATGTGAAAAAAATGTAATAAATCCTCGACCGGCCCAAAAGTGAAGCGGCCCACCGGGAATTCTCCCGATTACCCACCCCGGGCCTGTTGACAGCCAACGCTAGGCGCCGCTAGATGCTAAGTATCGGGAAGCGCGGATTGAGTGAGAGCGAGTGGATCACGTGACATGAAGCAAGCTCGGTCTCTGCCTCAATGTTGATAATTCAAGACAGCATGAGAACTGACTGCGCATGCGCAAATCTACGTAAACTATGTTCTATGGACCAAAGAGGCACTGCTAACCTCTGCCTCAATGGCCATGGCCTTGAATTTCCTGCATGAAACAAGGGTTTTAGGAGCAAACAATGGCAAAATGAGTATATTATATGTGTATTCCTGAATTTTTTTGTTACAAAAATTAATATTTGGAATAAAATAAATGCAATTAATAATGTGGTGAATTAATAAAGCTCTTGAAATTAATAAATGTAATGTCAACATTTCCTTTGGTGAGGCACTGCCTACCCTGCCTACCCTGACCGCACGTCCCTGATATATATATATATATATATATATATATATATATATATATATATATATATATATATATATGTATATATATATATATATATATATACATACACACACACTTCCTTTTTTCAAGTTAACTGTAAACTTTTCATTAGATCAAACCTTTCTGTTTTTCTCTGTGCTTCACCACTGAAGTTCAGTGGTAGAGGGATTGATCTGTCACTCTCCAGAGACTGATGTGATGTTGGTGAGTCTGATCCCTCCTGTTTGGTTCTAAGTAGGGGGGTAAAAAACTGTGGACTGAATATTTGTCACAAATAAACCACTAATAAGTTTTTTTCTATATCTCAATAACATTTAATAAATAATCAATTGTATCTTCATGCCCTTTAAATAGATAATGGTAACACTATATTTAAAGCCTTTATATATAATGCATTATAAAAGTATTTTTAATGCATTAATTTCTGCCTTGTTGTAATGCACCTTATAATGCATTCTATGGTTTCATTAATAATTTACGTACAATACTTATCTATTCATTGTTACACCTTTCGAAAGTATATAGCATTTAAACATATGATAAACAACCAATTTCACAAGGAATATGCAAATATTATGATGCATTTTAACTATGGTTACAATTATTTATTAAAGATATAATGCACATAATGACTGCCTTTATAATGCATTATACATAAATGCTTTAAAGGTGCATTGCGCAACTTTTCATGTTAAAAATACCCGTTTCTAACCCATACATGCTTAAACAATTGCCTGATGGGCTGAATGAGCCCTTCTCTGATCACTGAGATTGTCTTTATAATCCTGTACAGTAAAATAAATAAGAGGGATTCGGGTCGGAATTTGAGACTGGGCGTGACGTCATGCGCGTTCACGGCACGCTCACCTGGCTATGTCTGGCAGGTTTGTGTATTCGCCGCCATTCTCCGTAGAAGATGGATTCTAAGAGACCGGCTTGTAGTTCATTTCAAACACCAACGCAAACTCCACGTAAGATAAAAAAAAGAAAACTTTTGTCTAGTGCAAAAGACAACCTCTGGTTGCAGTTTCGCTTGCCGCCAGAGGGGGCATAGTTCTGCAAAAACTCAGAGACTTGCGCAATGCACCTTTAAGTAAAGTGTTACCCAAATAATTTACCATGTATAAGCTAAGGGTCATAACTGGTGTCTGCCTGTAAGTGTAATATTAAAGCAATGGTGCTATATGTAGCTATACTGTAAAAAATGTCAAAGCAAGTCTCTTGTGTGTCTCAAATGCTGCACGATATTATCTCTTCACACGCATCAACATTCTTCATAACTGTTAAAGTCTAAGTGTGTTTCAATCAGCTTGTGTTTTGATGATTGTTAGTATATGTTTGAAGTCAGTTCCCTTTCAGTTCGGTCACGTTCGACGTAGTCATACGTACCGTACTGATTTGGATCACACTTAGGGAGCCTGTCATCTTCGAGTATTGTTAAAATGAGCCAATGCACATAGGCGTGCGTGAATTGCATCTCGCGCTCTGCCCCACAGCGCGGGTATAAACACGGAAGCGGATGCACACACCACTTGTCTTTCGCTTCGGAGCCGATCGGTGTCGATGTCTCTGATTGAGTGCAGTTGTTTACAACGAGCGAATGTGTTGGTGTTCTTCTAGGAAGACTCTCCCAGTGCTGATGGTTCTACAGCGCGAGTGTAACGGTGATCGCGAGCTTTGAGCTCTCAACTGCTGTTTTAACAGCATCAAATTTCTGTGTTTGTTGATGGTTGGTTAGAGGGCGGAAAAGTGAGTGCTTCACTGTTTCAGTTCACTGTTCTGTGTTGCCGTGGTCATTCCCCTGTGTGCTCCGGCACTGGTGATGGGTCCCATTCCTGAAAGAGCAACATGGGTGCATTTGCATCTTTTTCAAGATGCCATTCGTTACACTTCAGTGTTTCTGAATGTGCGTCTGTCGTTCACGCAGTCATCGCATTCCTACTGGCGAAGGATGCGATTGAGCCGTCCCTCCAGCCGATATGAAGACTGGCTTCTGAAAGTTGCCCGCACTTCATTGTACTCAAGTAAAGGTGAGTTACGACCATCTTGGATCTGTGTCTCTTGATTTGGGCCCTTTTTCAAGCTTCCGTTCAAGTTACAAACACAGAAACGCATTCCCAATGCTCCATCCCCAAGATTGGTCTGCAGCGTTCGACCTGAAGGACGCGTACTTCAGATCTCTACCCTTCCGCAACGTAGGCCATGCCTGTGCCCTTGCGTTGAAGGGTCGAAGTCTCAGTACAAGACCCTCCCTTTGAGTGCTACATAGCCAGTTGGGTCTTCAGGTCAACTGGAGAAGAGTAAACTCGGCCATGGACTGAGGATCTCTTTTCCGGTTTGGAGGTGGACTTGGTCTACACATTCCTCACCAGGAACGGTGCTACATAGAAGTGAGAAGGGGTTCCACTTAAACTTTCAGAGGCTTCTGGGGCATATGGTAGACGCAGCCGCATATAACCAGCTTCCTCCATATGATGACCGCTTCAGCACTGGCTTCATGACTTGAGTCCCAAGGTGGCCGTGGCAGAGCGGCACGCTCCGTGTGTTAACGACACCCAGTCTGCCGCCAAACTCTCAGCCGTGTTCAGACCTTTTGCTTCTCCGGGCCAAAACGCTCCTAGAACAAGTGTCTGCTAAACACCAGCCGAGGGGCCACGTATAACAGGCATGTAGTAAACGGGGGTGTCTGGGCGAACCTACCACTGCATTGGCATCCATTGCCTCGAGTTGTTAGCAGTTCCCTTGCTTGATGCAGCGGCTCAGCAAGCTTGCACTGCTCAGTATAGCGACCGTTGCTCATACACTTCCCTCGCATGTCACAACTCGCCCGCCACCTCCTCCTATGGAGTCAGAAGCTTCTGAGATTGGTTCTTTCACTTTTAAGTTCTGACCTGCTCAATCGTGCCACCCACAAGGCCTCATGCCAGCCTCCAGCTGTTTTTGGATCACTTCGGGGCCGCACAGTTACATCTGTTGCCTCTCCGAACTCGTCCCCTTCCAGTAGTTTACTCCCTGAAACAAAGAGACACTGGCATACAGCTGACCACGGGGCCTACGCAAATGCGCTTCCCCAGTGAGCCTTCTTGCACAACATTGTGCTAGTCAGGAAGGAGAAGGGGCAGGTCTCTTAGTTGCCCTGTAATGGCACAACTGGACCTCGTTCCCCCGAACTTATGCTCCTCTCGACAGCCCCTTCTTGACCCTTTCCTCTGAGACATCTCAGGGACGGGGCATCATTGGCACCCGCACCAGACCTCTGGAAACTCCATGTCTCGTTGCGGAGGTTCAGCTATCTACTTTAAAATGATGTATATACCATCACTTCTGCGAGAGCTCCCTCTAAAAGTAAAGAGGCTTGCTTACGACCTGAAGTGGAACCTGTTGGTTGTTGGTGTTCTTCCCACGGAAGACCCCCGAAGGTGTTTCGATCACTTCTGTGCTTCTTTCCTGCAAGATGGATCGGAGCGAGGGCTGTTACCCTCCACCCTCCACTGTTACCCTCCACCCTCAAAATGTATGTTGCCTTTATTTTAAACACACAGCATGATGCAGTGGATCTAATCCTTAGGGAAGCACTTCATTGTCGGGTTCCTGAGGGGAGCAACGAGACTGAATCCGCCTTGCGGATATATACCTTCCTGGGACCTATCTCTGGTGTTACTGCACTCAGAGACCTCCCCTTGAGTCACTGCAGGCAGCTGAGTTAAAAAATCCTGTTTTTAAAGAAACAGTACTCCTGCTTGCTTGCCTCTATCAAGAAGGTAGGGGACCTGCACACATTTTCGGTCAACGAATCGTGCCTGGAATTCAGGCCGGCCAACTCTCACAATATCTGAGACCCTGGCTTGGATACGTGCCCAAAGTTCCTACCTCTCTCTTAAGACGGGACCAGGTGGTGAGCCTGCAAGCGCTGCCCCGGAGGAGGTAGACCCAGCCCTGGCTTTTCTCGGTTCCTTCTGCCTTGCAGTTTTACAGGACAGAATGCAAAGCCTCAGGACCTCATCCTGCTCTTGTCTGTAACAAAAACCAGCAGAAGAGAAGGCTGTTTCCATGTTGGCCCACTGCAAAGTGGTTGCCATCATCTTGGTGTGTTTATACCCAAATATGATTGACAATTAGCATACAGTTTGGATTGGCGGTATGGTTCCGTTCTGGGCGAGAACTCCCTGCGCATCCATGCAGCCTAGCATGGATAAGAGCAGGGAGAGCAGCAATAACCCCCCTTGGGGTAAACAGAACAGAACCTGAGAATACAATGTCCCACCCATTATGCGTAATGACTCTGCATAATTAGCCATTCATTCAGGTGTGACACTGACTGAGCCAAGAATGAATGCAAGGACAAAAGATATATTTAGAAGACTTATATTGACCATTTAAGATTTTGCTTACATCTATCTTGTAAATATGTTTTGCTATTTTATTAAAAAGGTTACAATTTCAACAATAATTACAATTTCAACAATATTTCAAGTGTGCTCCTTCTTTGTAAAAAAAATGATTATAGCCCTACATTTGATCATATGTATTAATTAGTTTGAATATAGCCAACATTGGAACAGCTAACATCTTAGTTGATGACTTTATTTTTGACAAAAATAGTAATATCTATATCTATATATATATCTATATATATATCTATATATATATATATATATATATATATATATATATACACACTACTGGTCAAAAGTTTTAGATCGGTAAGATTTTTTATGTTTTTAAAAGAAGTCTCTTCTGCTCACCAAGGCAGCATTTATTTGATAAAAAACAATAAAACAAAACAGTATTATTGTGAAATATTATGACAATTTATTTATTCCTGTGATCAAAGCTGAATTTTCAGCATCATTACTCCAGTCTTCAGTGTCACATGATTCTTCAGAAATCATTCTGATATGATGATTTGATGCTCAAAAAACATTCATTATTATTTTCAATATAGGACTATTCAGATAGGACTATCTCCACCTCAATATGCGGGAGGATCAGGAGGCTTTTGTCTAGGAACTGGAATGTGGCAGCAGTAGTGGCGTTTTCATGGGGATCCCAATCAGTACGGTACGTCTGACTACATTGAACGTGACCGAACTGAAAGGGAATGTCTCGGTTACGTATGTAACCCTCGTTCCCTGAAGGAGGGACCGGAGACGTAGTCCCGTCGCCACTATTGCTGGACCACCGCTGACTCCGAACTCCGCTCGGCTCCTCAGCGAAAACAAGTGGTGTGTGCATCCGCTTCCGTGTTTATACCTGCGCTGCGGGGCGGAGCGCGAGATGCAATTCACGCACGCCAATGTGTATTGGCTCGTTTTAACAATATTCGAAGATGACAGGCTCCCTAAGCGTGATCCCTATCAGTATGGTACATCCGACTACGTCTCTGTTCCCTCCTTCAGGGAACGAGGAATACATACATAACCGAAATGTTCTCCTCAAATTCAAATAGGTGTCCAACAGAGGAACCACAGGTGTAAAGAATCACATTAACTAGCAACATCATCCACTTACCACAAACAAACACTTACAAACACAATACTGACTGTGTTGTTTACTCTATTGTTTTAGCATTTCAAACTTCTTTTAGTCAGATGTTTTGCTTGAAAAATTTGTACATCCATCCATCCATTTACCAAACCGTTTGTCCTCTGTAGAGTCACAGGTATGCAATCCCCGCGTCTCGGGTCAAAGGCAGGGAAACACTCTGAATGACCAGTCCATCCCAGGACCAACACACAGACATACTGTACACTAGGGGTGTACTGGTACACAAACATGACGGTTCGGTACGCACCTCGATTTAGAAGTCACGGTTCTGTACAGCAGGGGGGAGAAAACTAAACACAAAATTGCTTCTTTCTTTTTTTTATTAATGGTGTTTTGTTTTTCTTAACAAATGTGCCTCTGTGTTGAAATAAATTCAATTATTGTAAAAAATGTCTTAGGGATAAAAAAATTATCTTAGCTAATGTTGTAGATTATAAAGGGAGCCCTTACTTACACATTACTATTAAAGGTTAAAATTAACAACAGAGCACAAATTGTTAAATTCAGTTGCCATTTATTTTTAGATATAATAATCAACACTCAAATAAAAAAATAAAAACATGTAAATTGCACATGAGGCAGGTTTTGCATGAACGTCTAGATCTAATTATAAAGAACATTTTCTACTCCAATTCATTTTTGAAATATAATAATTTACACAGTTACTGTCATAACTTGTTTCCATGACAAATTTATTTAAACATACATTAAATGATCAAGACATTACTAACAGGTTAAGTAAATATAATGAGTAAGCTAATATAGTGCATATACAAAATGCTTCTCTCTAGAGTTAATTTCTCAAGCGAACTAACCTGCTGTCGACACTAAATGCCTGAGGTAAATTTAATGCTACGTGAGATATTATTCTCAAGCTGTTTTTATTGAAGTCTTTCCGCAGTTGAAACACTGGTGGATACATTACAAGTAAACATACCAATTGATCATCTCTTCATCTTCAACGCTTTTTACTAATAGCAAATAGTGTTGCATTACCGCACGCCCCCTTCTGGATGGAAGTGTGGATCGCCTGTGACCTACTGTATTCATCGTGTGACCCTATGCACCGAACCGTGATATCCGTACCTTTCGGTTCGGGACGAATACATGTACCGTTACACCCCTAACATGCACACATTCACACTTGCACTAACACCTACATAAAAATTAGTGTCTCTAATTCATCTCTCATTTGTGAGGTGTGAATTTGTGCTATCTTTAAAATAAATGTCAATAAATGAAGAGTTCAGATGCAAAAGCCTCTAAGTGCCATCTGAAATTTTCTTCTAGAATTATCATTTTTAACAAGCTTGTATATTTAAGTTCATTAATTTCACTTAAATGACAATAGGTAATTTCCATTGCCATTTAAGTGAAATTACTGAAATTAAATATACGAGCTTGACAAAAATAATCATTCTAGAAGAAAATTTCAGATGGCACTTCAAATCAATAATTGATCTTGAAATGTATGTGACTTTCTCATTGTCCTCACCGTTCAGAGTGAAGGTCTTCTTCTGGACTGCTCATAGGGACAGAGTCATCATCATTCTCTCCAGCACTCATTTTTAATTAATGGACTCCTGTCAATACACAAATGTAAAAAAAAAACTTTTTTTAGCTGCCATTTTGTGTATGGAACTCTGACTGTAAGTTCGTTTTTTGGTATTCTCCTGTTTGAAACCAACATACAAAACAACAAAAACTATAAAGGTAATATGATGTCATAAAGAATCACATGAGCAGGGTAAGATTTGTGAAAGTGTACATAAGATTGCAAGCGTAAATTAAATTTGCATGCGCAAGAGAAGATTTGTAAAGGTGTAAATCGCCTTTCAAGTGTAAGAAAAACATATTTGCAGCATTTTACTGTTATTCGTAAGTGTAATTCATGCATTTTGAAACTGCAGCTTTGTGCTAACGCAAAATAAATAGGATCTGTATTCTTCTGACTTCCATTTTCCGCGCTTACACTTTTGGCACGTTTTTTTCGCAGAAATATGGCCAAAAACACTGCAAGCTTGTGAACAGCAATTTGCAACCGAAAACAACAGAGTCAGGAACTGCAAAACAGATTAATTGCGTAAAATCAAACTTTGTGTGAAAAAAATTAACTGTTGCAAATGTCTAAATGGCTTGTTGAAGATAAAGATGTGTTCTGGTTCCCGAAATAGCCGAAATTTGTACAGTTGCGTCTTTCTTTTACGTGCGCTTCCAGTTTTGGCACGATTCTCTCACTCATCGAGTTCCCTTTCAAGGGAACTCCCGTTGTGTCGAAACTGACGCTATGGGGGAACGCTTTGCGTGATGACGTCTTGAAGCACATGTCAAATCAGTCCAATGGTGTGGCGGAACGTCAGAGGCGGGTGACGTCACGTACCAGGAAGCAATAAAAGCCGGCCCGAAACAGAAAACGAAAGCTTTCTGAGTCTTCAGTTGCGCTCTGTGTTGAATCTGTCCTTGTTTTTTGGTGTTGTCTGTCTATATCATATATATATATATATTCAGTATGGCGAGCAAGCAGCAGTTTAGAGTGTGTGTCAATCCCTGCCCGCGTTATTTAACGGGAGGTGATACTCACACTCTTTGTGTTGTTTGTTTGGGTGAGGAGCATGCCCAGTCAGCACTCGAGGGTGGTGACTGTGTGCATTGCGAGGCGCTTCCATTGCGTACGCTCCGATCCCGCGTTCACAAATGGATTTATCAGTGGATGTTGAGACGGGCTCTGCCTTATCTCAACATCCTTCTGATAGATCCAGTGCCTCTCATCAGGGTGTGGAAGCACGCGCTGCGGTTTCTTCCCCCCCGATGGAGGCACCAATACTGCAATTTTCCAGCTCTGAGGAGTTGGACGTTGTTAGTATTGAAGCTGAGTCTGAGGATTCGCCACCTCAGTCTCACGCTTTTGAGGAATTGCTCGATGTTGTCACGAGAGCAGTTCACAGATTATCTATTGAGTGGCCAGAGGATAGGCAGGACGTTCGTTCGAAAAGTAAGCTCGACGAACGCTTCCTGCCATCTCGTACACAGCCTCAGCGAAGAAGCCTTCCGTTTTTTCCCGATCTCCACACCGAGGTGTGGAGATCGTGGGGAAAACCGGTTTCATACAGAGTGTATGCACCACAAACATCCCACTATTCTTCCATTCAGAAATATAAAGAATATGGTTATCCGGAGATGCCGAAGGTGGAGGAGACGCTTGCGAGCTATCTCTCTCCAGCAACGGCATCTTCCCTGAAAGCTCCTTCACTTCCCTCTAAGCCAGTAAAATACACATCATCTCTGGTTCATAAATCGTATGCAGCCGCTGGTCAAGCTGCAGCGTGTCTGCATACGATGTCTATTATGCAAGCCTATCAGGCAGAATTATTGGGGGATTTAGAGGAGGGCGGGGGAATTGGTCCTGACACAGTGGCTGAACTACGCAGAGCCACAGATCTGTCTCTCAGGGCCACCAAGGAGACCGCTAAATCAATCGGGCGGTCTATGGCAGCCCTGGTGGCCACTGAGAGGCATCTGTGGGTCAATTTGAGCGATATAAAAGAGAAAGAAAAGCACGTTCTCTTAGATGCTCCGGTTTCCACTGTTGGTTTATTTGGTGATGCAGTAAACAGTGCGGTAGCTAAATATCAGGAAGCTGCTAAACAGGCAGCTGCATTACAAAAACTTCTCCCCCGCCGTTCTTTCATTGAGGCTGCTGAGCGGGAGCAGCCTCACTCCTCTAAAAAGAGCGCTGAACACCGTGCCACTCAAAAACAGAGTGTGTCCTCTCGTGCTCCCCCACAAAAATCTCGGGGACACGGAGGGCGCTCTCAAACCCAGCAGTCTTCGAGGGGTAAAACGGATCTGCGGACCGTTATTACCGCCAAGAAGGCTGCTGGGAAAAGGTCCTGACGTCCGAGGGCTCAGGACAAATGAGGGTAGTTCCCCCCGAAGCAGAGCGGTTAACACCTCTTTTCACGGTGCCCTCAGGGGACCGTTCTGCCAACCCTGCCACCTCTGGTGTTACAGGGCGCAGCGGTCTCCGGCGAGCACATATCTCAAGGTCCACCCGGAAACGTAGTGGCCTCGGGATGCCCGCCCCCTCCGAGGAGGGTGCTAGAGCAGTCTGTTTGGTCGTTCCCTGCCGGTGCGCCGTTACAGGGCGTCGAACCGACTACTCAACAGCAACAAAATCCAGAAACCAGTCTCGAGAGGCTGGTACCTCTAGTAGAATCTTTGACAGCGTGGAAGCTACTGTCAAATGTTTCTCGTTGGGTCCTGCAGACCGTGGAAAAAGGGTATCAGATACAATTAAAAAAACGCCCACCTCGGTTTATGGGGGTCCTGCCCACAGTGGTGGGCCCCGAGCAGGTTCTGGTTATGGAACAGGAAGTAAACACTCTGTTAGAGAAAGGGGCCATAGAATATGTACCTCCCTCCAACAGGGAAACCGGGTTTTACAGCCGGTACTTCATAGTTCCAAAAAAGGACGGGGGATTGCGTCCCATTTTAGATCTTCGAGTTCTGAACGAGTCAGTCATGCAGCTCAAGTTCAAAATGTTAACTTTGAGACAAATCGTGCCACAGATCAGGTCCGAGGACTGGTTTGTCACGATAGATCTCAAGGACGCATATTTCCATATTTCCATCCGTCCGTGTCATTGGAAGTTCCTGAGGTTTGCTTTCGGGGGCAAAGCATACCAATACTGGAGTATGTTTGCTTCTCAAGCCACCAGTGGCTCTCACACGGACATTGACTGCTACACCTCCTCTGTACTGGATTATATCAATACCACCATTGACAGTGTTACAACCCAGAAGCAGATCACCACATACCCAAATCAGAAGCCATGGATGAACAGGGAAGTGCGACTCCTATTGAAGACACGCAACACTGCCTTCAGATCAGGAGATGCACAAGCCTATAGCACATCCAGAGCAAATCTGAAAAGGGGCATCAAAGAGGCCAAGCACTGCTACAAGCTTAAGATAGAGGGACACTTTTCCAACGCTGACCCTCGGCGCATGTGGCAGGGCATTCAGGCCATCAGTGACTACAAACCCTCTCACTCCACCCCCGCAGCCACTGATGTCAACTTCCTGAACGAGCTAAATGACTTTTATGCTCGCTTTGAAAGAGACAACAGAGAAACTGCCACCAAGCTCAAATCCTCAGCTGACCACCCGCCGATCACACTCTCCTCCACAGATGTCTGCAATGCACTGAGCAGGATCAGCGCGCACAAGGCTGCTGGACCAGACAACATCCCTGGACGCGTACTCAGGGCATGTGCGGAGCAGCTCGCTGGGGTTTTTACAGACATTTTCAACCTGTCTCTTGCCCAAGCAGCTGTACCAACATGCTTTAAATGCACTTCCATTGTGCCAGTGCCAAAACACTCCAGCCCGAAGTGCCTTAACGACTACCGCCCTGTAGCACTCACACCCATCGTAATGAAGTGCTTTGAGCGGCTGGTCCTGGCACACCTAAAAGACTCTCTTCCATCCACATTGGACTCACACCAGTTTGCCTACCGTAGCAATAGGAGCACAGAGGATGCAGTTTCCATGGCACTGCACTCTGTGCTCACACATCTGGACAATAAGAACACTTATGCACGCATGCTGTTTGTTGACTTCAGCTCAGCATTCAACACTGTCATCCCAACTAAGTTAATAGCCAAACTTGGAGACCTGGGCATCAACACCTCCATGTGCAACTGGATTTTGGACTTTTTGACCAACAGACCCCAGAATGTTCGATCAGGCTCCAACTGCTCCACGTCCATCACACTCAACACTGGTGTACCACAGGGCTGTGTGCTAAGCCCGTTTCTCTACTCCCTCTTCACCTCTGACTGCAAGCCTGTGTACGGATCTAATTCCATCGTCAAGTTTGCGGACGACACTACGGTGATTGGTCTCATCAGCAACAACGATGAGACTGCCTATAGGGAGGAGATCAAGCACCTGGCCACATGGTGCACTGAAAATAACCAGCTCCTCAACACCACCAAAACGAAGGAGCTCATCGTGGACTTCAGGAAAGTGTCAAGAGGCACACACGACACCATCCACATCAATGGAATGGCTGTTGAGCGTGTCTCCAGTTTCAAGTTCCTGGGGACCCACATCTCGGCGGACATGACCTGGACAACCAACACCTCCAGCCTGGTCAAGAAGGCTCACCAGCGCCTTTTCTTCCTGAGGACACTGAGGAAGAATCAGCTTTCCTCCACTATCCTGGTGAACTTCTATCGCTGTGCAATAGAAAGCATCCTGACCAACTGTGCTACAGTGTGGTATGGGAGCTGTTCTGTTGCAGAGCGCAAGGCACTGCAGCGGGTGGTGAAAACCGCCCAGCGCATCACTGGGACTCCACTACCTGCCATCGAGCACATCCAGAGGAAACGCTGTCTGCATCGAGCTCGCAGCATCCTTAAGGACTCCTCTCACCCAGCCCACAGACTGTTTTCTCTCCTGCCCTCCGGCAGGCGTTTCAGGTGCCTCCGGACCAGGACCAGCAGACTAAAGAACAGTTTTTTCCCCAGAGCTGTCTCTTTATTAAACTCTAACCCTCATTGATCCCACTCCCCTCATATACTGATTGACTCTCCTCTCCCTCCTCACACCTGCCTCCATTTTGTTATTTGTTATTTGCAATACTATAATGTTCATTTGCACTGCTGACTGTTATTACAGAAACAACTGTTTACATATGCATCTTGCACTACTACCTTGACTGGAATATGCTCAATTTGCACTGCCGACTGTTTATTTACAGTACCGACTGTTTACATATACATTTGCAATACCATACTTTAACTGTAATATGCAATTACTTCCACTGCACTTTCACTCGGATAGCTTCTGTCCAAACTTTATTTGCACTACTTTAAATCCATTGTTATACTGCTCATTTTAGCCTAACTTATACATATATCTATTTGTAAAATTCTGTTTATAGTAATAGCCATCTGTATATTATGCTCACATTCTGTTTATAGTAACACCCATCTGTATATATATTCAGTACATATCTATCTGTAAAAATTCTGTTTATAGTAATAGCCATCTGTATATTATATTCAGTACATATCTAGCTGTAAATTCTGTTCACAGTAATAGTTATCTGTATATTATATTCATAGGACAAATCTATCTGTAAATTTTTGTTTATAATAGTATTCAACTCTATATTTATTCAGTACATATCCATGTTCTGCACTTATGGAACCACTGTATATCCTGCACTTGCTGCTATTGCACTTCTGGTTAGACCTAAACTGCATTTCGTTGCCTTGTACCTGTACTTGTGTAATGACAATAAAGTTGAATCTAATCTAATCTAATCTAATATCGAGTTCTTCCATTTGGCCTGGCTTTATCACCCCGCACTTTCACCAAATGCGTGGATGCAGCTCTGGCGCCTCTGCGCCTCCAGGGTATTCGCATCATGAACTACATCGACGATTGGTTGATTTTAGCTCAGTCGCATCAGTTGGCGGTTCAACATCGAGATGTTGTTCTCGCCCACATGAAAGAGCTGGGGTTACGGCTGAACGCCAAGAAGAGTGTGCTTTCTCCACTTCAGAGGACCACTTTTTTAGGCGTGGTTTGGGATTCTGTGTCGATGCAGGCGCGCCTGTCACCGCCACGGATAGATTCCATCCTTGCAGCTGTGAAAAGTGTAAAGCCAGGCCAGCTACTCACTGTCAAACAGTTCCAGAGACTGTTGGGTCTCATGGCAGCAGCTTCCAACGTGATACCTTTTGGACTACTGCACATGAGGCCCCTGCAGTGGTGGCTCAGGACCAGAGGGTTTTCCCCGAGGGGGAACCCATTTCGCACGATCAAGGTCACGCGGCGATGCCTACGTGCCTTGGTTATGTGGAAGAAACCCTGGTTCCTGTCCCAGGGCCCAGTGCTGGGAGCTCCTTGTCGTCGCAAACTGCTAACGACGGATGCTTCCCTCACGGGCTGGGGAGCGATCCTAGAGGGTCGCTCATCTCAAGGTCTGTGGGAAGACCATCATCGTTCCTGGCATATCAATCGCCTAGAGATGTTAGCTGTCTTCCGGGCTCTGAGGAGCTTTATCACAGATCTCAGGGGACACCATGTGTTAGTACATACGGACAACACGTCGGTAGTCGCCTATATCAACCACCAAGGGGGTTTGCGCTCGCGCCCATTGTCCAATTTGGCACGCCATATCCTCTTGTGGTCCCAGGGGAAGTTGCTGTCTCTCAGGGCAGCCTACATCCCCGGGGTACAGAATATAGGAGCAGACACTCTGTCGAGACAGGGGCCGAGGCCCGGGGAATGGAGGCTCCACCCCGAGGTGGTGGAGCTGATATGGAGGGAGTTTGGCCAAGCACAAGTGGATCTGTTTGCGTCTCGAGAGACGTCTCACTGTCCACTTTGGTTCTCCCTCACCATCCAGCTCCTCTGGGACTGGATGCTATGGTACAGACATGGCCGAGGCTCTGCTCCCGGGAGTTCTGGAAAGAGTTTGCAGGGACCGGGTCCATCTACTTCTTATAGCCCCGCGCTGGCCGGGCAGAGTATGGTTTCCCGATCCTGTGTCCCTCCTCGACGGGCATCCTCTGGAGTTACCCGTCAGGAGGGACCTTCTGTCCCAGGCAGAGGGCTCGATATTTCACCCTCGGCCAGAACTGTGGAACCTGTGGGCTTGGCCTCTGAGGGTGCCCAGCTCATAGAGTCAGGTCTCTCAACTGAGGTTGTTGAGACCATTCTACAGTCCAGAGCTCCCTCCACGAGGAAACTTTATGCCCTGAAGTGGAGAGTATTCACTTCTTGGTGTAGTGACCGTCGGTTGGATCCAGTCAACTGCCCAATTGGTACAGTTCTGGAGTTCCTACAGGACCGGTTCACTGCAGGTCTGACCCCGTCCACTTTAAAGGTTTATGTGGCGGCCATAGGTGCTTACCACATTCCTTTGGGTGGAATGTCTGTGGGGAAAGACCCTCTGGTATCTTGTTTCCTTCGTGGCACTTGGAGGCTGAGGCCTGCAGTTCGCTCTAGGGTGCCACCATGGGATTTGTCCGTTGCGCTGCAAGGCCTTTCCCTGGCCCCCTTTGAGCCCATTGAGGAGGTTCCTGAGAAGTTTCTAACTCTGAAAGCTCTGTTTCTTCTCGCCATCTCTTCTCTTAAAAGAATAGGGGATCTCCAGGCATTGTCGGTTGCTCCGTCATGCTTGGAGTTTGCTCCGGGTATGGTCAAAGCTTTTCTTCACCCTAGACCGGGCTATGTCCCCAAGGCCCCCACTAATGTGGCTAGACCTATTGTTCTGCAGGCCTTCTGTCCTCCTCCCTTTCAGAATGCGGACCAGGAGGCTAATAATTTGCTTTGCCCAGTTCGGGCGTTAGACGCTTATGTCCACAGAGCTGCCCTGTGGCGTAAAAGTTATCAATTATTTGTGTGCTTTGGGTCTCCTAACAAGGGAGGTCCGGTGTCTAAGCAAAGGATGAGCAAGTGGGTGGTTGAGGCTATCTCACTTGCTTATGAGGCGGCTGGACAGCCTTCTCCTTTGGCTGTCCGGTCGCACTCTACTAGGAGTATGGCGGCCTCTAAGGCCCTTATATCAGGAGTTTCGTTACAGGACGTCTGTGATGCGGCAGGCTGGTCCTCACCGCACACCTTCGTCAGGTTCTACTCTCTGGATTTAGACTCTGCTCCAGGGTCTCATGTTTTGTCTTCTTAGTGCTGCTCACTTGATACACACAGGACAGACATTTGTAGCTATGGAGGCGTTGGTATAGACGTTCCCCATAGCGTCAGTTTCGACGCAACGGGAGTTCCCTTGAAAGGGAACGCCTCGGTTACGACTGTAACCTCGGTTCCCTGAAGAGGGAACGAGCGTTGCGTCGCCTTGCCATATCTCCTTCATGCCTGTCAGTGCGACTTCAGACTTTACGAAGCTTTCGTTTTCTGTTTCGGGCCGGCTTTTATAGCTTCCTGGTACGTGACGTCACCCGCCTCTGACGTTCCGCCACACCATTGGACTGATTTGACATGTGCTTCAAGACGTCATCACGCAAAGCGTTCCCCCATAGCGTTCCCCCATAGCGTCAGTTTCGACGCAACGCTCGTTCCCTCTTCAGGGAACCGAGGTTACAGTCGTAACCGAGGCGTTTTGCAAGCGCGAAGAGGAGGGCGGGTCCACCTTCATGTAGCCAATCAAATGAGCTTCTCGCTGGCTCTCGATTTACTCTTATCTGATTGGTTCAATAAACACGCCAGTCACCAGAACACATCTTTATCTTCATTTGGCTCAGAAAGTTCTCGTTGCCGAAATGGTACTTCTAATGCACACATATGTGTTAAATAAATAAATAAATAAACAAATAAATCTTGATTGCTTAATAAGCTGTGCACCATTCGGCTGATTAAGGCTGACTGACATTCATACTGAATTTCAAGCTGGTGTTAACATTACTGGATTGAAATTTTATATATTACATAATCTGTTAAACCACTGAGCAGATGTTAAACTTTACAATTCAAACATTTAATACCCATTCTTTATGCAATGATATGATTCTGATGCAGTGTTTTTCACATCATGTCTCTGTTCATGGTATTTAACACTCAATTATATATTTTGTAATTGTCTTGGTCACACTGTCAATATTGATTCTGATGATTAGTGATTACTTTCGTGTGACTGATCAAACTATTATGTGTAGCTAGTATGAATAACAAAATGCTTTCTCTGAGTCCAGATTCGACTGTTATGAAAAACTGATACTAAATCGACATAAACTCAACTTTGACAAAAAGTAACTGATTATGTCTGAATAAAAACCCAGCAACCAGGGAATATACAGCATCTTGATATGTTAATACGGTATTTATTGTTTAAATGTCTCTAAAAAATGACTACATTTGAAAGGTGAGACTTTGTTTCATATCAAAAGTACTTGTCTGTCAGCGCGCAGTCTTTTCTCTGATCCGCAATGTATTTTTCACTGCGTGAGAACTTGGTGTGGTGTGAGAGTGGCGTCGCTTGTCAGACATAGCAACAGTAACTAAAGTGGGCGGGTCTTTGCGAACGGTCATTGACAGTATGGACGGGGATTCGCCAGTCCCAATTCAAAACAAATTTCATCACAATCCATCATTGTTCGTTTCAAACATGTGAGAGCATCAAAATGATCCATGGGTGAAATTGATTGGATTTAATTATTTTTTTTTGCCAGTTCCAATCATAATTTTTACATTTTGGCGTTATTGTTTAGCTATTTACCTATGTTTTCAAATTTCCTTAGTTTTTTTGTTGTTGTCGTCTCGATCGGACTAACGGCTTTGAAGATAACCACAATTTTTTAAAGCTCTAAATGACACTTACAAATGCCATAAGGCGAAACCTGGCATGTTTGGTATTGTTGGACTCGGCAAGGATTCTTAGGAGGTCACTCCTGTGAAAAAAACATGGGCTTGAAACTTCTAAGGCTCCTTCAAGGCATTGTGCCAATGACGTATAGTGAGTTTTTTGAGATACACCAATGTTCTCATAGACTATCATGGCACCCTGGACAAAGACACTAGCCGCGTTTTGCACTGTCGGGCCAGGGCCGGGCCGTGCTAGTGCGTGCCAGGGCCAGTCGCGTTTCCACTGTCACTTCCGGGGCTTGATCGGGGCTTACTTGGGGCCAACGGCCAGGATTTCTGGCTCATCGAATACCTTGGGCCAGCTCGGGGGCTAGAGGCGTGGTCAAGGTAAAAGGCGGAGTTTATCGGTGTTAGGGAAAGTTATGGTCTGCGGCAAGATGCACATTTCACTTTTTTATATCGCGAAAAATAAACGCTGCTCGAAATGGAGAATCGCCTGTACTGGTCTGTCGAAGATACCAAAGCTCTTCTGAGCATTTGGGCAGAAGAAAGGGTACAACGTCAATTTGACGGCGTGTGCAGAAACGAGGACGTTATAAAATACATCGTTGCTGAACTTGCTAAGCTAAGCATTCAGCGAACAACGCTTCAAAAAAGTTGCGGGCGCAGTACAAGGCGATTAAAACGCACAATGGACAAAGCGGTGCCCAGAGAAGGAACTTTCCATGGTTCGACTTGATGGACAGTGTGCTGGGTCACCGTCCCTCTGTTAGTGGAGGGACAAGTCGGGACACTATGGCAGCCGCGGACGGTGAGTTAATACATGCTATCTTCATAAATTCTACGTTTTCTAACTTCCTAAGAAAACAAATAAAATATTGCATAAGTGGCTCATATGCGTGTTTATGTTTTGTGTGCTAGAATCGTCATCCCAGAGTGCTTTATTTGACTCAGAAGTGGAGCAGGGACCGTCTACTACACTTGTATGACGTTTGACGTTTGATCCAGGAAGGCGTGTTAAGGGCGGGGTTTAGGGCAGCGCTCCAGGGCTAATGGCCCGGCAGTGGAAACGCAAGCCCTGTGCTTGAGGCCGAGGCCACTGGCCCGGCTCGGCTCGCTGTTAGCCCTAGCCCAGACCTGGCCCGACAGTGGAAACGCGGCTACTGCATGCCAATTTTCAGTAGACTAACGGTTGGGTGCGCTTATAGCTATTTTCATGATTTTTTTCACTGTTATAGCGCCACCAAGTGGCCAATTGTCACGATTTTTTTCATGTCAACTCAGATTGTGCTTATGAACATGTGTCCCAAGATTAGCGAAAATATCTCTTTCCGCTCACAAGTTATAACCATTTTATAGCGCCACCAAGTGGCCAATTGTCGTGATTTTTTTCACGTGACCTCAGAATGAGCTCATGAACATGTGTCCCAAGTTTTGCGAAAATATCTCTTTCCGTTCACAAGTTATAACCGTTTTATAGTGCCACCAAGTGGCCAATTGTTGCGATTTTTTTCAAGTGATCTCAGACTGAGCTCAGGAAGATGTATCCCAAATTTTGCAAAAAAATCTTTTTCCGTTCACAATTTATAACCGTTTTAGTAAAAGTGGCCCTGCTGCCATCAAATATTTTAGTTCCCCTTATCGACCGTTAATTGAAATTTTGAATTGTTTGGATGATTATTGATTGTCAGACTCCAGAGAATATTCTTGGAGTGGTTTGGTTCCGATCGGGCCAAAAACCTAGGAGAAGTTTGCAAAAATAGGTTTTTCAAACAAATGCAATTTACTCAAAATTGGCGCCTGAAGGGCGAGCAAATCGGAGATAGCCATTTTGTCCGCCTTGAGCCAAGGATTCCAACGATATAAGACACTTAATCCTGGGACAAACGGTCTAAGAGTTATGAGCGATTTAGTACTTTTGGTTGCTGTAGCGCCACCTATGGGCCAATTGGGGTCATACTCTGATAGGTTGTCCCCAAATTGAGGCCTACCATCTGGCCAGGTTTCACGTCTCTAGGCCTTACGGTTTGTCCTGCACGATGCGTTTTACGAATCCTTACAATTACAATAGGGTTTCAGCATTTCATGCTTGAACCCCTAATAATAATTCTGGAATCATCCCGATCAGTAGACAGGTGAAATTATGCATGCAGTAGTAGATACTAGGCCTACATTCAGCAGCATCAAGATTACAAACTGATATGGCCTGATGAGTAGGATGCATGCACTGAATACACATAAATTGTCTTTCTTAACACACCAGCTCGAAATTCAGTATGGACTCATTTAGTCAACCTAATGGTTCACAGCCTATTAAGCAATCATGATTTATTTGTTGTTGTATTTATTTATTAAAAGTACAATTTCGGCAACGAGAACGATGCTGAGCCAAATGAAGATAAAGGTGACTTGCGTGTTTATTGAACCAATCAGATAAGAGTAAATCGAGAGCCAGCGAAGAATCTCATTTGATTGGCTACATGAAGAAGGTGGACCCGCCCTCCTCTTCGCGCTTGAAAAACTCAATGGCCCTCATTTATCAAAAGTGCGTACACCAAATTTCCAGCGTACACCTGGCGTACACCCATAACCACGGTGACTTTGAGATTTATCAATATGGACGTTGGCGTACGGCACGCTCAAATCCTACGCCAGCTCAGGAGGTGGTGTACATGTACGCACATTTTGAGTTAGTGCGGAAATGCGCAGAAAAACAATTCCTAACACCACAAAACGCACTGACAAACTAAAAGATATGATATATTATGACCCACTGTAAAAAAAAAAAACAGCATAGTAATTATAAACTTCAGTGTTTATTTTTGTGCAACATGGACTTCAATGTTTAATTTGTGTGACTTTACCAAAGCATTTGATTTGTAGGCATATGTATTCCTTCAGTTGCTTGCCTGTGCGCTTTACCTGACGTTTCAAGCCTTGTTTATACTTTCGCCTGGCTCCGCAGCGCGAGTCTCCGCAGACTGCGCGCGCACCTCCCCAAACGGACGAGGCGTTTATACTCGACGCGCTCGCCATTGTACTATTCTTTGAAACGATGGTTAGGCCAGGGTTAGGCCCGGCAGGTGCGCACGGACTGGGTTCAGTAATGAAAGGCTTTCAATGACCAAAAAATAATTCAGACTGACAAAATAATAAAAATGACATTCTTCTTCTTTTTAATAATAATAATAAAAATAATAATAATAACGACATTCTTCTTCTAAATAACAATAAGCGTCATTAATAATAAAAATCATAATCAGAATAAGAATATTACAAATTGTCATGCAATTATTAATGTGAATGAATGGTACTCCACATATCACATCATCATCACTATTGTACACCCCAATACATGTGACGTGATACGAAATTAAATGCAAATTTTTTCAAAACACGTGCTGTAAAATAATGCATTGTGATAGGTCATTTGCTCATCCAAGTTTCTCTTCTTTGCCGTCTTCCGTGTGTCCATGGCGTAAAATGAGGGCGTGGGGGAAGCGGAGACTTGAATATATAGGGGCGTGTTATTCTAATGACGATCGTTTTCAGCCGCGGCATTTATCAAGGGCAGGTATTGCGTACACTTGGATTTCAAAGGTACGCACAGCTTCATAAATCAGGCGGTGAAAGGAGTGTAAGCATAATCTTACGCCAACATATACGCCCATTCTACGCAAGAATGATAAATGAGGGCCAATGAGTGAGAGAATCGTGCCAAAACTGGAAGCGCACATAAAAGAAAGACAACTGTACAAATCGGGTTATGTCGGGAACTTTTTTGCCCCATGCACACAACAAGCCATTTAGACATTTGAAACAGCTTATTTTTTACACAAAGTTTGATTTTACGCAATTAATCTGTTTTGCAGTTCCTGACTCTGTTGTTTTCGGTTGCAAATTGCTGTTCACAGGCTTGCAGTGCTTTTGGCCGTATTTGTGCGGAAAAAAACGTGCCAATAGTGTAAGCGCGGAAAAATGGAAGTCAGAAGAATACAGATCCTATTTATTTTGCGTTAGCACGAAGCAGCAGTTTCACAATAGCCTACATGCACTACACTTACGAATAACAGTAAAATGCTGCAAATATTTTTGCCTTACATTTGAAAGGCGATTTACACCTTTACAAATCTTCTCTTGCACATGCAAATTTAATTTACGCTCGTAATCTTATGTACACTTTCACAAATCTTACCCTGCCCCAGGGGCGTAGCCACGGGTGTGCCGGTGCCACCCACAGTGGCAGCTGGCACACCTAAAAATGGATGCAGAATTATTTTTTATAGTCTCAATAAAAAATGTTTTACTAAACTTGGGCTATTGTTGTTTACCTAGCATATATATTTTTTTAAATCAACCCTTTCACGCGTAAGTCAAAAATATTTTAACTGACCCCTTGTTTCCATGGCGACGCGTCATGGTTGTCACGTGACACACCGCAGCCACAATAACTATACTAACAGATGTATCGCTATTCGTTTTATTTCCTTTTTCCTTTTTTATTAAAAACATTCACACACTTGCTTACCATGTCAACTATCTGATATTCCGATTCTTCGTTTAAAAACCTTTATCAATTATCTTGATCTATAACGAGATGAGCGCTGCAGTTCAGAGAGTAATGTCAGCCGGATTTACAGCACCTGAATTCCACAGTTTCTCCCGAAATACATGAAAGTAAGTGGCTGTTGAACTGGGAGAAGAATAGAGTAAACTTTATAGTTCCGCTATGTGTGTCTGATATATGAATAAAACATGTCGGCAAATTACATTTGAATAGATTGTTTTTGCTGCTTCCATAGACATCAGTGTGTATTTTACAAACTACAGATGTATTGTTTTACAAGTACTTATGTGTATTTAAATGTCTGAAACATAAAATAAACATTATGTATGACAAGCGCAACGCGCGAAAGCAGTTTGAATCTGGCAGTTCTGTGACGTCACTGAACATTCTAAAGTAACGCAAGTGTATTTCCCTCATATTAAATATAAAACGCATGTGTATACTGATATTGTTATAATGTCTTGACTCCTTTATTAAGGGAGTATGGATGTATAAACATACGTTTCAATATATTAGTATTATTTTCTGATAATTTATATTTCAAGTTTTGACTGCAAATGTCACGTCCATAACGCTGGAACTGCCCAATAGTAATGTAAAGATGTGATAGCATTGGATCTGGACGGGAAGGATAACTCTGGGAGTTGGAAGGGATGTGTCGTGATTCTGCCTTCTCACACCGCGACACAGGTCCAATTATAGGTTTGTAAACATCCGGGATGCGCGCGCATCGTGGTTGCAGAAAGACCCGTTTAACAGCCGATCATTACACAGATACGGATAAGAATAATACTAATAGCTCGATTTAAAACATTTTTATATATATTTGAGTTTATATTTCATTTTCGGAATGTTCTCCGCGTATTTTATTGACCACTTTTGGTCCCGACATGCGCAGTAGAACCTGCGTGACGCCGTGTGACGTAGGGTGATAATTATTTAAAATTTGTATGTAGGCCTATGGGCAATTTATATACACACTATAATATAATTAATATAATTTTATTGCATTTGCATTAGTTGTTTGAAGAGTAAAAAAATTTTTTTTTTTTAAATCGCAAAACTTAACGCAAATTTACAACCGGCAAGTCGGTCGGACTAAAAGGGGAAAAAAATTTAAATAATTGGGTCGGTCCTAAATTGACAGGGTCGGTCGGGTTACGGCAAACAAGAATATTTTTAAGGATGGCCTAATCTGACAATAAATGTGGCACACCCAGATTTTCAGATGCACACCCAGAGTCTCTTTTCTGGCTATGCTACTGCCCTGCCCATGCGATTCTTTATGACATCATATTTCCTTCATAAAAAATAAAAAAAAACCTTTTCATTCAAATTACTTATATGTTTTAACATAGGCTACACATTCTAATAATACAAAGCTGAATAAGACACCAATTTGATACATTTCAACAATAATATCATATCGAAATATTCAAAATCTAAAAACAATCTAATTACTTAAACTTTTTAACATACATATTCTAATAATACAAAGCAAAATAAGCAATTTGATACATTTCAACCATAATTTCATATTGAAAAATATTCTAAATCTAAAAAGAAAATGGAAAACTCTTCACACAGTTTTGAGGGGGGAAAACTGTAATGTAAAAAATATAGAAAGATGTTGGAAAAAGCTCACCTGCAGTAATGTGGCAACTAGGAACACTTCCTTTGAAATGTGACATTATGCAAATTTTGTGATTTTTCTCCAAAATATGTGTCCCTAATGAGGGAGATATTGGCAAAATGTCCCCTGTTAAGAGTCCGTCTGACCACAAGGAACCTACAATAATTGGAATGTGAAAATATCAATTAGGTAAAGTATAGTAGGCCTACATTTTCTTTCTAAAATAAATGAGTATTAGGCTACGTGTAAAAATAGAGGTATTGGCAAAACCAAGTTGGTTTTAAGACAGTCCCTTTTCTATATGTTTGCTAATTATAAATATTCAGCTATAAAAGCCGTTGGCGGTTTTGAGTAATTTAAACTAACTGTGGTATTTATGCCTATATATTTGTAAGACAGCGGTCACATCTCTGAGCAGAAGAGCGGGAAAACTAATAGCGAAAATAACTTTAACGCGCCAATTAAACTAAGTAGGCCAAGTTAAACTGTTGGTTATAACCCTATGCAATCATTTCTGGTCTCTCAATGCAACATGCATGAAGAAAAACCTATTTTACATTTTGTATTTATCGTTTTATAGGCATATAACTTAATAAAATCAATAAACCGTTTACGGTCCACCAACACAACCCGTCTCTGCATATCTAAATTATTCGGTTAATTTATTGAACATTGTATACAAGAGGGTACTGGTCACCTATTTCTGTATCATTTACAGCATAAAGGTTATCAATATGTTGCCTACTTATTGAATCTTTACAAAATGCACGTCAATCGAAAGATCTAATAGCCTACGTCTTAGGCCTACACCAACATCGTTGGCCTATTTAAAACATATTAGGCTGAATGTTATTTCGAATGTCGTTTTCCTGCAGTGTGCTCCAAAGTTCTGCAGCTTAACATAAAAACATCAGCGGGGATAGTAGTTTAGTAATCTATCATAGATTAAACCAATAATGATTCAATAGATGAACAGTGTTTTTTTAACTCACCGACACGTAGGCTCGCGGCACTGGTACTTTCACTTTCACTTAGAGTGTGTGGCGCAGGCGTGCAGCATTAAATTCAAACGGGGAGGAGTTTATTTTCTAGGAAGCACGTTTTTTTTTTTTTTTTTTTTTTTGGAATGCTATTTAAAGACGATGTAGCCTACTGAAGTGCCCGTTTAGAGTTAAACATTTATTCGAGACTCTTGCGTACAGTAACAGCTACTTTTGGATATGGAAATTGATTAGCTTTGAATAGTATTTTTAAAATGCTTTTATAGGATAATTTAAATGATTCCCCTATGTGGCTTAGACAAGAAAGACAACTGTTTATTAAACTTAAAGTAACAAGAGGCTATTCCTATAACAAATTGCAATGTGCAGATGAACTTACTTTAGTGGTGAGCAAAACTAGATGACTCTAGATGACAATAAATGCATAACTTCTTAGTTTGAGCTTGTGTGTCCGGTCTCCCACATGCAGAATGAAAGTATATGGAGCAAACGTCTAGTAACTGCAGACAAGTTTTGTATTTCACTGGATCTGAAAGTTCAAGTATGGTGGACTCTGACCTGAATTTGCATGACGAGAATATGTATGACCAATAGAGGATCTGAACACCACAGAATGGCCTTTGACTGAATTCAAAGAACACAAACTTTAAATTGAAAGTATGAAGTGTTTTGGGAAAGTGAGAAGATTGTATATTTTCCCATTTTGTATTTATTATTTCCTATATTTAAAAAAAGGAAGTTAAGTCAAGTCACCTTCATTTATATAGCGCTTTTAACAATGTAGATTGTTTCAAAGCAGCTTTTTACAGTGAAATTAAAGTAACAGAGATTGTTTTGGCTTTATAGCACCTCTTTATAGCAGCTCTTGTCCAGCTAAAATTAGTTTTGATTGATTCACTTCCGTCGCAACGATCATTAGTTATTAACTTAGGGGCCGCTAACACGACACCGTTCTAACAGAAAACTCTTAAGTTCTCTCTGTGCAAACTTTAAAAACGCAAATAATAATAATAATAATAATAATAATAATAATAATACGTTACATTTATATAGCGCTTTTTCTGAGACCTCAAAGCGCTTTACATAGAAGTTGGGAATCTCCTCAACCACCACCAATGTGCAGCATCCACTTGGATGATGCGACGGCAGCCATGTTGCGCCAGAACGCTCACCACACACCAGCTTACTGGTGGAGAGGAGACAGAGCGATGAAGCCAATCAGTATATGAGGATGATTAGGAGGCCATGATGGACAGAGGCCAAGGGGCAAATTTGGCCAGGATGCCAGGGTTACACCCCTACTCTTTTTCGAAGGACATCCTGGGATTTTTAATGACCACCGAGAGTCAGGACCTCGGTTTAACGTCTCATCCGAAGGCCGGTGCTCTTTTGGCAGTATAGTGTCCCCGTCACTATACTGGGGCATTAGGACCCACACAGACCACAGGGTGAGCGCCCCCTGCTGGCCTCACTAACACCTCTTCCAGCAGCAACCTGTTTTTTCCCATGAGGTCTCCCATCCAGGTACTAACCAGGCTCAGCCCTGCTTAGCTTCAGTCTTGGGCTACAGGGTGATATGGCTGCTGGCAATATGGCTGCTGGCAAACCTGTGAAAACGCTGATGGCGTGCACATGCGTATTACGTGTTTAGTATGGGCGTTTGAATATATATGTGCGCAGGCGTGTAGTCCTTCTTTACAAACCAACCCTTAATTTATACCAGTTTGATACATTTCAGACTATTTGCTGATGCAGAATACACACAAACATGAGAGACGGAATTCATGAATAGCGTAATAGAATCAGAATCAGAATCAGAAAGAGCTTTATTGCCAAGTGTGCTTGCACCCACAAGGAATTTTTCTTGGTACTGAAGCTTCCAGTGCACATATACAAATAAATAGTAAAATAGTAGTATAAACAAAAAAAATAGTATAAAAAGTAAAAAAAGGGGTCACAGTTGGGTTTAGTCTGAATAAACATTTACAGATTATGAACATATTTACAGTATGTTGAGTAGTATGAATTATAATATAAATATAAATATCACCTGAGTTAGAGAATATTACACTAGACAGTGGGAGTCTAGTGCATGTTACAGATTATGAACATATTTACAGTATTTGAGTAGTATGAATAATATAAATATAAATATCACCTGACTTAGAGAATATTGCACTAGACAGTGGGAGTATTGCACTTACAGGCATATGCATTGGGGGGCATGTTAAGTGTTCAGAAGGGAAATGGCCTGTGGAAAGAAACTGTTCCTGTGCCTGGATGTTCTTGTGGCCAGTGATCTGCGTCGCCGTCCTGACGGTAACAGTTCAAACAGGGGGTGTCCAGGGTGAGTGGAGTCTGTGATGATTTTACCTGCTCTCTTCCTCACTCTGGAAGAGTACAGGTCCTGGAGGGTTGGCAAGGGGGCACCAATAATCCTCTCTGCAGTCCGGACTGTCCGTTGTAGTCTCCTGATGTCCGATTTGGTAGCTGAACCAAACCAGACAGTGATGGAAGTGCTTAAAACAGACTCAATGACAGCTGAGTAGAACTGGATCAGCAGCTCCTGTGGCAGATTGAACTTCTTCAGCTGGCGAAGGAAGTACAGTCTCTGCTGGGCCTTTTTCACAATGGAGTCAATGTGATTTGCCCACTTCAGGTCCTGAGAGATGGTAGAGCCCAGGAACCTGAATGACTCCACTGCTTCCACAGTGCTGTTCATGATGGTGAGAGGGGGGAGTGCTGGGGATTTTCTCCTGAAGTCCACAATCATCTCCACTGTTTTGAGCGTGTTCAGCTCAAGGTTGTTATAGCTGCACCAGACAGCCAGCTGTTCAACCCCCAGTCTGTAAGCAGACTCGTCACCATTTTGGATGAGACCGATGACGGTGGTGTCGTCTGCAATTTTTTTTAAATAGAAATTTTTAATTTCTAATCAAATTAATAGGCTAATCAAAGTGCAACAGGGCCGGACTGGAACAAAATATCTGGCCGGGAAATCTCACACTCATTCAGGCCATCCCATACACCCACGATAAAATTTGAAACCAAGGACTATCTTATTTTTTTAGGTATTTGTATTTTTCCATCACATAAAAAAAAAAAAGGTTTAAATCCTTAGGCTGGGGTCGTGCAAAATAATTAAAGATTCTCTCTAGAACTGCACTTTCTCTTCCCTTTTGCATCTCTTAATTCCCTTATATCTGTCTCTCCTGTCCCGTGTGTGTGTGTGTGTGTGTGTGTGTGTGTGTGTGTGTGTGTGTGTGTGTGTGTGTGTGTGTGTGTGTGTGTGTGTATTTTTTTTTTGCTATTGGTCTTGTCCCTGTCATTTCTTCATCAGCAGGTCTACTGTTATGAACAAAACTTGTTAAATGCAAAGTATTAAATAGGACAGTGTTGTTGTTGTTGTTATTTATCTTAAAATTACATAAGGTGCTCTAAGCGATGTCACGTGTTTTTTAGGCCAAAACATTTTTTGTCACATACAGCAAACATCTCCTCATCATCCGCTAGCTGCCTGTCCCCTGAACATACTGTAAAAAAATGCGGTCTCTGTAGACACCCCAGGCTCCACAAACGGCAAGAAAAACTAACTGGGCTCACCCGCACTACGAAACATAACAAACTGTTCCAGCCAATAACCGACAAGAAAGATTTGGGGTGGGGTTTGGGGGCTTAGTGCTCGGATGAGGAGGAGGGAGGGTCTAGCTAGTGTCATGATTCATGTCTGTGTTCCCCTGTCTTGTCCCATGTTAGCAGTTCCCCGTTATGTTGATTAGTCTCCCCAGGTGTTTCTTATTAGCCACGCCCCCTTGTTATCTTGTTTAGCTTGTTTGCCTGTGTATTTAAACCTCTGTGCTTCAGTTATTGTTGGTCGGTTGTTGTAGCTGCTTCCTGTTCCTGTTCCTGTTCCTGTTCCTGTTCCTGTTCCTGTTCCTGTTCCTGTTCCTGTTCCTGTTCCTGTTCCTGTTCCTGTTCCTGTTCCTGTTCCTGTTCCTGTTCCTGTTCCTTGTTCCGTTCCCTGGATTACCTGTTTGTTTCATTATAGTGCTTGCATGTGGAGTCTCTCCACTTCGTCCTTGCCTCATCGTTACAGCTAGCCTCCGTTTTGTTTGACAACACTTTAAACGTCAACAAGAAGTGACATCACCCAACATCACTTAGAGCACCTTTAAATACCCAAGATTTAAAGGGGTTATGGACTGCATTGTTTTATTTTTTTGATAGTTTTATAATGTTTCCTGAGGTACACTTAAAATGTATGTTTTTTACATTAAAAATGGTCATAATTTAGAAAGACACTTTCCTACCCTGATTTTAGCCTCTGATTTGAACGCTCTGTTTTAAGGGGCGTATCTGGTATGAGACTTCAGTGTAAACGCCCACTGCTTTGATTGGATAACATCTTTGCATATGAAATAGCTACATGTGGAACTCTCTAAAACTTTTAGCACTTTTTTATTGTTACAGCTCTCAAGGTTATCTAATCAGGAAAAGTGTTGATTCAAAGAAAACATCTTTGTTTGACCGGTTGTGAACACGTGCGGCAAACACGACTAGAATTCGGCTTAAATAGCCTCTGATGATGACGTTCTCTGTAGGTTATAAAAATAAACCCAAAAATATTATATTTTATTATTATTATTTATGTTGGTACATTGTTCAGTATTATATTGAGAGCACTTTTTGTTAAACTGTTTACTTTTGTGAGGAAGAAAATACTTCAAGTTGGCTATACAGTATGTCTACCAGTTGTAAAGAACTGTGAGTTTTATCATTTTAATTTGCACTACTGTATGTGTATGTATAAATTTTTTTATTACTATTTATTTATTTTTGGCACATTTCTTAAGAAGCATAGTTTATTTGTACTTATTTGTTGGCGAGTTGTGGTCTGTGCAATACATATTAAAAGTTCTAAACCATCTATTGTGTTTTGTTGTTCCACTATATGTAATGATAATATTTTAATATTTAAGTTAATACGTGTCTCTTACATTGTCCCACAGCAACATTTAAATAGTGTAGATTAGTGTACACTGTTTTATAATAATAATGTATTCTATTTAGTGTCCATTTCATTCATTTAACATATTTAATATTGGGGGTACCCAAGTTCTTTCAGATATTTATTTATTTATTTATTTATTTTAAAGTAACGCAATAGTTATTTTCCTTGGTAATAGTTACTTTTGTAATGAAGGTTACTATTTGTGAGAAGTAACTAGTAACAAATTAATTTTTTTAAGTAACTTACCCAACACTGCTAACAAATTATTTCATTATACTGTAACTATCAGTGCAAACACGATGTAAATAAGAGATTCGTTGATTTTGGTGCGATCCCAGAATTCAGTTACAGATAAACTTGCGCTGTTTGTAAAGGGGGCGTTCTTTGATCGCTTTCTATATATAATTTAAATACAGTTTAAATAACATTATTTTCATCCTACTAAGAGACACAATGTGAAATTGAAACGGGAATAAATAAATAAAATTTATTTTTATAATAATTTTATGGTTTTATATTGTTTTTTTAAATAAAACCAGATACAACATGTCCACATGACACCCCTTTACCCTCATTCGCTATTCCCCACATTAGTCCACTAATATAATTCACTTGAGGGAGTGAATAGGCTTGTTTGAGATGAGCAAAATCTGCGCAGAACCGATCACCGGTGATCAGCGCGAGATGCATGCCGGTTAGAAATGTGTCCGAGTGCGGTCTGCCTGGCTCTGATGTCATGCTGACGTATGTCAAAAATCTCTCGCGAGCGCAAGGCGCACGTGTCGGATTTTGCAGTCGAGCGCAGTTGCTCTCCACCGACTGCGCTGATCAAAAGCACGATGGGAAACGACTTGCTGACGACACAGCTTAATGCTCATTGGTTTAAACAACTGTGATGTATTGCTCTCTTTTAAAATGTTTGATTTTAAAACTCTAATATCAGGTTTTATGTGTATATGTTATGTGTGAATATTCCCAAACTATCTGACAGTGCGATCTCTTTGGGTTATGCAATTTAATTTTTATAAAAAAAGAAAATAAATAAAAACCACATATGTCTGTATTAAAGAAAAAAAATATTGATAAACATGTATTTGGAATGGAATTAAATAACAAGTACTTTGGGTGTCTTGTTCATTTTATTTATTTTCATATAAAAGCAACAGAACTTGAATTACATCCAGTTTATTAGCAACACTGCACGAGCGTGAATCCCGCGATATCCATCTTTGATCTCGCAATGGTCAGATCCACTACGAGAAGAGAGATCTGTCCGGCTTGCCTGCGCTTTTTTCACTCCTCCCCTCACTGCAGCCGCCTACTCTCGCATACATTTCAGGCGAGGCAAGGCGCATCTCAAACAAGCCTAATGTGCCACGTTGTCAGTTTGTCTTGATTTCTGTTCTAATCTGTGTTTGGTTAATCTGTTAATAGGCTTGTTTGAGATGAGCAAAATCTGCGCAGAACCGATCACCGGTGATCAGCGCGAGATGCATGCCGGTTAGAAATGTCTCTGAGTGCGGTCCGCCTGGCTCTGATGTCATGCTGACGTATGTCAAAAATCTCTCGCGAGCGCAAGGCGCACGTGTCGGATTCTGCAGTCGAGCGCAGTTGCTCTCTATGGAAGGCCAAAAGGGCCAAAACGTGTGAAACTGTCGCGTTAACGCGTATTTACGTGTTAACACGCAATTTACGCGTTAACACGACATTTACGCGTTAACACGTAAATACGCTTTAACGCGTAATGACGTGTTAACGCGTAAATTGCGTGTTAACACGTAAATACGCGTTAACGCGACAGTTTCACACGTTTTGGCCCTTTTGGCCTTCCATAGCTCTCCACCGACTGCGCTGATCAAAAGCACGATCGGAAACGACTTGCTGACGACACAGCTTAATGCTCATTGGTTTAAACAACTGTGATGTATTGTTCTCTTTTAAAATGTTTGATTTTAAAACTCTAATATCAGGTTTTATGTGTATATGTTATGTGTGAATATTCCCAAACTATCTGACAGTGCGATCTCTTTGGGTTATGCAATTAAATTTTTATATAAAAAAATAAAAACACATATGTCTGTATTAAAGAAAAAAATATTGATAAACATGTATTTGGAATGGAATTAAATAACAAGTACTTTGGGTGTCTTGTTCATTTTATTTATTTTCATACAAAAGCAACAGAACTTGAATAACATCCAGTTTATTAGCAACACTGTGCACGAGCGTCAATCCCGCGATATCCATCTTTGATCTCACAGGTGTCAGATCCACTGCGAGAAGAGAGAACTGTCCGGCTGCCTGCGCTTTTTTCACTCCTCCCCTCACTGCAGCCGCCTACTCTCGCATACATTTCAGGCGAGGCAAGGCGCATCTCAAACAAGCCTAATAAATTCAGTCCTGTCTTTCTCCGCCCCCTGCCTGTTTGTTTCCATGGTCACTGATTTGATTTGAGTTTCAGTTCAGGTGTGTCTCATTAATTAGTCTCACCTGTTTGTTGTCCATTTAAGCCTTGTGTTTCTGTCAGTTTTACATTGCATGTAGTTGATTGTTATGTTCATGTTCCTGAGATTCTGTTTTGAGTTTGTTTTTGAATAAAGCTGCTGCTAGTGATGGCAAAATGAGGCTTCCTGAACCACTGAAACCTCGCAGCCCATTGCTTCAGCCAAAGGTTCATTACTCGAAGCTTCATTCAGCATTGCTCACTAGTGACACCTAGCTACTGTGCAAAGAAATAGCAGACAAATTAATTAATTCTGAACCACTGTCACGCCCCGCCCGCCCTCCCTCCCTCCCGCCCTCCCTCCCTCCCTCCCTCCCTCCCTCCCTACCTCCCTACCTCCCTCCCTCCCTACCTCCCTACCTCCCTCCCTCCCTACCTACCTACCTACCTACCTACCTACCTACCTACCTACCTACCTAATTTTATAAAAAATATATATTTTTATAAAAAAAATTATATTTTATAAAAAATACTTTTATAAATACAAATATTTATTTGTAATTTAAATATACAAATAAATGTTTATATTTATTTGTATATTTATATTTAAATGTATATTTTATAAAAATATTTTTATAAATAAAAATATTTATTTATTTGTTTTGTACTCACTGTTGATGTCTGTAACCTTTCATTTGCAATAATAAAAAGACATGATCAGACATTTGTCCATTACTGTGTATAATATAAAATATGTATCTTTCACTGTCTGAATTTATTTGTGCAGAGTCACACACACAGTTAATTAATTATTCATAAATTGTTTGGATAGTGACAGTATGAACAACAACAACAGTGACACTGTGTTGAGTGCAGTGCTTATGTTAGAGGGAGTGCAATAACATACATTTATTCATTTAGCAGATTATAGATAACAGATTAAAGTAAACTGCAACAGAATAGTCCGGAAGGAAGGATTACAATAGATTTTTTTATTGAGAAACAAAAAACAATTATTTCAAGTGTGTTGGGGTTTAGACGATTCCTCTTCTTGGACAAAATCTCTCTAGGCTTGGAAAAGATCCTTACACAAGGAACAGGGGATGCAGGGTAAAAATGGCAGTGGTACAAATGAGGACACTGATGCTTCTGTTGAGCCCAGACAGGGGAGGATTCCCTCTTTCTTGCTGTCTCCATTACCAGGAAAAAGGAAGAGTCACAAAAAGCAAACAAATCCAAAAGGGCAATCCAAATCAAAAAGCAGTCCAGTCCAGATCCAAAAATCCAGAGCAATCCAAATAATCTTATCTAATTAATATAACAAGACTATAATATAGCTACTATAATTAATAATAACAATATACTATAACTATTCTAACCTGATAATGTCATAATATACAGCCCTCACATATGACACAACAATAACAATGATAGTTATCTGACTCTCTGACACTACTACAACTGCCTCTACTACTCCTGCAACACCCACAAGGTGGCGCGAGTTTCGAACCGCCTTTTATCCGGAAGCGACACTCAGACCGAACCGATGACGTATTTACACAAACCGAGGCCTCGTTTGTCATTAGTCACGTGATTTTCACGTTAACAACACAAGCCTCGAATCGCGGCTTCATCTGGCACGCCCACTTTTTCTCGACACACGCTCCGACGCCTCGGTTCAAATGTCACATCACTAGCTGCTGCATTTGCATCCTGTTTCATGTCTGCTGCAACCTTGTAACAGAATGAAAACTAATGCTGGAAATTGGTCCAGCAGTTTGGAAAATGGAGGGATGGATGATTCAGCTGTGGGTGCCATATTCTATGCGAGGATTAATTCGGCACGCAACATTCAAACTGCATTATGGGTATTCTCTAGCTGTTGCGCATACATCCTATAAGCCACTTGAAGACAAGCCTGAAACCTTGGCCAAAAACAGCGTAATGACAAGAAATCGCTTATCATTTAAAGAATTGACAGCCCATCGGCTAATCTTCAACATGCTTGCTCTTAAACGTTCTTTTAGATTGATCTATTTTTAGAGTTTACACTGAAAAAAAAAACAATGCAGAGAGAAGTCAAGTCACGGACTTAAGAGAAGTCACGGACAATTGCGCGACAAGTATGATTTAGTTTACGGCACTTCTCATTGGTCATTTTTAATGTTCTTCGTGCTCTGCAATCACCGATGCCATGGAACAGTTTACCATGCTTAGAAATATGTATTACCATCTATGTCTCTACCAATTCTGGATTGTAAAGAATATTTTCATCTGTCTCAATTTTGACAAGTCTTTCCTCAAAAAGATAAGAGGGGCCATCGTTGACAAAGGTGGCAAATTTCATTTCATTGGAAATTTGTAATTTCAGTTTCTCTTGCCCTGAGATGTTCTCACCTGCAGACCCCTGGAGGAAGTAAGTTTGGTCTTTGACTCTGATCCACAGCTGCAAATTACTACATGCAATAGCTGGTGCTCCACTACATGTTTATTTTTTTTTTTATAGTAAAGGGATAGAATCCCCAGAGGAAGTAGGAAAATGAAAGTAGTTACATTGAAACAATCACCTTCATTTCCTTTCACAACTGTGATATGAGGAAACTATGCATTTTACTCTGTGGATTTAAGGTTAGGTTTAATCCTTATGTATCCATCTGTCATCTGAAATTGTGTTGGTTGGTTGATTCCTCTGCTGCTGCTGAAATTTTTTTTTTTGGTGTATTTATAGTTCTAAAATACTTACAGTATAAATTTGTTAATTTTCCTGGTTGTTACCCCTTTATTCCCCAAACTTTACATATTGTTACCTTACACCTATACGTACATTATAGGTAACAATAATTACCGAAAGTTACGCAGTAAATTCGTTTTACTTACCCATTATTCACTCAGAAATTATTAGTGAATTTCAAAAATAATTATAAATAAACAGCAAGTACCACTCTGTCCGGGTATCAAATATCAGGACAGAGCCGGTCTGGTCAGTGTCAAGGCGATGATTATTAATGCCTGGCTTCATTGGACAGTCCATGTTATACATATGGGCAGTTCCCATTTCCCTCGTATCCTGCTGTATCAAGGCCACAGGAGTTGTGACAGAATTGTTACAAGGATCAAAGGAAGTCTAAAGTACTTTGATTTTCCTGTGGCAGAACTGGAATCCAGAGCTGAGGACAGATCCAGCTGGTGCTTAGCAATCAACCCATACACAAAAGAAATATATTTGAAATATATTTTCAAAATATATTTTTGGAATATATGTAAATATTTGAAATTGGCCCAATAAATATATTTTAGATAAATATATGTAAATATATTTTCATATATGTTTATATATGTTTTAACTTTTGCAAATTGTTTCATTCGAAATATATTTTGAAATTTAAAAAGTTAAAATTTTCACAAACAAACAACACATTTTCGATAGACCACTTCAGCCGTGGATGTGGGCATGGGAGAGCAGTGCTCTACCACTTCCCCCACCCACATTTTTCCTACTGGTCGGGGATCAAACCGGCAACCCTTTGGTTACAAGCCCGAAGCCCTAACCAGTAGGCCACGGCTACCCCTTTACTGACTTTATTGGCCTAAAATGACAATTTTATGTAGGAAATAACACAAATTTTTTCCCCTATTTTTACAGAATTGAATACAGTTATTTAATAGTGTGTGTATGCAGTATTAGACACTGAGTTCTATCTATTGTTTAAGTGTACTTCACTGTTGGAGTGTCACTGTTATACTATGCATTATTTTCAATATTTAAATGACTTCAGGAAAGATGTCAATAAAACAACAATAAATCTAATAATTGCACTTAGTGTTAGGTACGTGCCACCTAATATGGCCTAATAGTCCTAGGAAAGCAACTATCTGTCATTTTACATTGCAGTCATTTAAATGTAAGTACAGTATTTATTATAGCTGTGTGTCATAATACAGTCGTGAAATATGGTAGCCTACTGTTGTGTATAGGGGAAAAGGTAGAGGAATTACTATGATCAAAATACATTTTCGACCCTTCTTTAGCAAGCTAAACATTTTATGACCATATATTTTGTCATATATTTTACATTACACGTTAAAATGTAAATATATTTCACACTTAACATCATATATTTTTGTTATATTTCAGAATATATTTCAAAATGATAAATATAAGTGAACAACAATGCAAATATATTTCAATGTATTTTTGACAAAAAAAAAATTCTGTATGGGAACCAAGCCTATAGAAAGTCCAAACAGTGGCTGCGTTCCAGTCCACTTTTAGACACGCACTTGCGAACTTCCCTAAGCACTTCCCCTCGGGGGAATCCCTGCCGCCATTTTGAAGTGCGTTCCACTTCATGAAGTGGACGATGGAAGTTTATATGGACAGACCCTCGTTCCCTCGATTTTGACAGAGGGAGCGAGTCTACTTCATATGTACACTTCAGGCACCTATATGTCCCACACTGCAGTACAATTGGGATGTCACCACAGATCTCGTCTAATCACCACCACAACAACAAACAACTAATAATTAACAATAAAATAATAAATCAACTCCATAGCTGATTCCAAGTGATCAAGGGCTTAGGACGATCCAATTCAGCCCATTGCAGTTTCCGCCTGTAGTGGGCACTCATGCAACTTAAGCAATGATGTACATCCGAGTGAACGAGACGGAGGAAAGTAAGCAAGTGAAGGGCATGACAATTTTGGACTGGAACGCAGCCAGAGTCGGCGAGAAAGAGTCATGGCTATCATGCAACGCAAGAAGAACTCCACAACTGCACCTCTGAAAGCATCCTTTTCGTGCCCTTAGTATTCCAAAGTGTGCGTATCCAGAATAGGCCTTGTCAGTTACACACGTTCCCACGTGCAAAAAAAGCCTGCAAAAAAAAATAATAAAAAAATAAAAAATAATTGTATATATATATAATTCAAACTGTCACATTCAGTTCAATTTAGTTTTGTTCATGGACTTTCTTTGTTCAGTTTCCCGCTTCTCGTCCATCTCCTTGTTTACTGTGTCAGCTGTGTTTAGTCATTATCCTTGTTGTGTTCACTACTTAAGTTGTTCCTTCTCCTGCACTTCTTGTCCGGTCACCTTAATGCCTACACTGTTGTGTTAATTTGAGTTTCCCTGCCTGTTACCTGCTTAATAAAATAAAAATAAAATGTATTTTTGGCTTATGTGGATGAAAGACAACAACTCCCAGTATGCACTTGCTTCGCTGCCCTAGGAGGCCACGCCTACCGGTAAGAGAGCGCAGTTGAACAACAAGGCTATTAGGCTAGCCTACGTGATGAGTTTGCCAGGGATTTAGAGATCGCACAAAATGTCTGGGATTCGGCTTTTGCGTTCTACAGTCGCCATTCATTATGTTTACTGTGGCGAGCAGGACGAGGCTGACGGCCGCGGGAGAACGGCACGAGACCGGTGGCGTCATTACTGAGACGCGCCGGGTCTTGCATCTCTCACGGAGGAGCGGGAATTTTCTTAGCAATGGTAAAACGCACATCAACCGATTACTTGTTTAGCGTTCATGTAAACACTACATTCAGACTCACCAATCGGAATGAATTCAGTTAGATTTAAACAAAAGGTGTGCATGTAAACAGTGAATGGCGACCGCAGAACGCAAAAGCTGAATCCCGGACATTTTGAACGATCTCGCCCGCCGGACAAGTCCGGGAAAAGGAGGATGGTAACCCCTACTTACTCAGCTTTCTCCTACTATTCAGCTTTCTCCACAGAACAAGAGCCTGCTATTTTAGCTTCCAAAGAAAGACGGCTGACACTGTGTACATTCTGTGAGTCAGATCCACCCTCTATGGGTGGGTTGAACACATGCGGAACAGCTCCTCCTACTGGCTGTAGTCTTTAGCCTCTGGCCAGAAAATCCTCCGATGACGCAAAATGACGATTTTTGCGTCATCGGAGGATTTTTTCCAGACAAAAAATACATAAATCTCTTGTCTCAGGGGGATATGAGGGTGGAAAGCACGGTAATTCGAAAATACTACAGGTTTTCTACTAATACAAAGCTTAATGCTAAATCCTGAAGTATCCCTTTAAAGTGTCGTTTGGATTCATCTTCTGAGTCTTCAGCCTGTTCCTGAGTACACCTCACTGTTACAGTAATCAATAGTCAACCACCATTTTCTTCTAAAATGTATGTGCAATCTTTGTTGTGTATGTGTACATATTTCGATCAGGTGAGTTTTGCATATGCAAAAGTGTTTAAATATAGCACATCAAATGAAATGTCTACATTACTAAAGCTTCCGATGAACATATGTGAATTTAATTCTTAAAAAAGAAATGAAATCATTGTGTCTACATATTTCAGTAATAAGATTTAAATAATGAGATTTTGTTTTACATCAGTAATGCAAATAGGAGAAATCAGTTTAACGTACACAGACAAATGGGTGGTTGCTAACATCTGCTGGAATCAGACGAGCGTGGCGTAGGCTGCTGATGGTGATGTCTCACCTCCACACTGTTAGGGTCATTCCATCAGCATGGCTAGCCTGATAGCATTGTGTACCGTATAAATAGGGTTTTGTTTGTGACTCTACTGCCCTTTCCTTACCTCCATTTAGAGAGGGGGGATCAGGAACCATCAGCACAAATAGACAGCTCGAAGAATAGAGCAATTCCTCCTGGGATGATAATGTCAGAAAAGGGAGGGCAAAGAGAAAAAGGAATGACAGATAAACCAACACATTCATGACGGAGGCTCAACTTCTATTGACAATGACATGTCCGTCAAACCAGAAGTTCTTTCTAAACATTCTTCCTAATGATACTACAGGGCTAAACGCCACAGAGAGACCATGCAATGCTTTTTTAGAAGCCATGTCTAATTTAAGACTTGTATTCACATATTTGCACTAGGTTCTGAATGGGTTCCTTTGTTTCCGCTCGCCCAGATTCAGTTTGCCCACATCCGTTGCTTTATATCATTACAGAAATCAGAAAGTGTGCCTGTAATGCCTGCCATAAATTCCACATTTAATGACAGGCTCTCAATCTTGGAAATTTGACGACTTACTTCACGCCCACTGGATCAGGTCTAATTTCCATTTTCAGTGGCAAATTTGCACTTATGTACTTGGGACCACATGCTCCTTCACAAATGAGAGTGAAATGAACCTCCGTAAGTCCAATCCGACCACTCACAGGCAGTAAATAACATATTATTAAACACATAGTATAATGGGCTGATTCACGAGACATATCCTGCTCCATACAGCCGTCAGAGGTAAAAACTAAAAACCACCATAAATTGAATATGAGGGAAAACCTCTGAGTAGAGATATGGACCATTATATCATGCCATTAAGACAATCTCAGGACTTTAATACCTGGTGTATGACATGCACACCGAGGACATTTATCTTGATATCAAATGATGCTTGAACTTCTCAATAATTCAAGAAAATTAATAAAGTGATATACATGAAATACAAAATGTGAACTGAGTTGTTGATGAAGTGTCACGTTCACAAAACGTGACCCTGGACCACAAAACCAGTCATAAGTCGCACGGTATATTTGTGGCAATAGCCAACAATATTGTATGGGTCAAAATTATTCATTTTTCTTTTATGCCAAAAAACATTAGGATATTAAGTAAAGATCATGTTCCATGAAAATATTTTCTAAATTCCCTACCGCAAATATTTTTAAAAATTGTTTTTGTGTGTGGATGCAGCGAAAAAACTTTAAAGGTGATTTTTTTCAATATTTAGATTTCTTTGCACCCTCAGATTCCAGATTTCGGCCAAATATTGTCCTATCCTAACAAACCATACATCAATGGGCAGCTTGTTTATTCAGCAAAAAAAAAAAAAAAAAAATACCCTTATGACTGGTTTTGTGGTCCAGGCTCACATATCGGGTAACATAATAAGTTCTGAAATTATTTCAATAGGGTCCTTTTTCTATTTTAACAAATGGACAGTGAAAGTAGGTGCAAAGTATATATAGGGCTAAATGGTTGATCTTAATGAATGACTTGTTTTCATCCCAAGCTGTAAAAAGGATCCAAGTCGCATCACAATTAAGAATTGTTCATTTTTAATCATGCAATAATAGGTTGAATAACAATTAAAAAAATTAAAATTATGACACTGTTTATTGATTTTGGGAAAACACATTGGCCCTCATTTATCAAAAGTGCGTACACCAAATTCCCAGCGTACACCTGGCGTACACCCAAAACCACGGTGACTTTGAGATTTATCAATATGAACGTTGGCGTACGGCACGCTCAAATCCTACGCCAGCTCAGGAGGTGGTGTACGCACGTTTTGAGTGCGGGAATGCGCAGAAAAACAATTCCTAACACCACAAAACGCACTGACAAACTAAAAGATATGATATATTATGACCCACTGTAAAAAATAAAAAAAAAACAACATAGTAGGCTAATTATAAACTTCAGTGTTTATTTTTGTGCAACATGGACTTCAATGTTTAAGTTGTGTGACTTTACCAAAGCATTTGATTTGTAGGCATATGTATTCCTTCAGTTGCGAGCCTGTGCGCTTTACCTGACGTTTCAAGCCTTGTTAAATACTTTCGCCTGGCTCCGCAGCGCGAGTCTCCACAGACTGCGCGCGCACCTCCCCAAACGGACGAGGCGTTTATACTCGACGCGCTCGCCGTTGTACTATTCTTTGAAACGATGGTTAGGCCAGGGTTAGGCCCGGCAGGTGTGCACGGACTGGCTTCAGTAATGAAAGGCTTTCAATGACCAACAAAATTATTCAGACTGACAAAATAATAAAAATGACATTCTTCTTTTAAATAATAATAGCCTAATAATACAAATAATAATAATAACGACATTCTTCTTCTAAATAACAATAAGTGTCATTAATAATAAAAATCTAGAAATCAATTTTGTTTCTTTCCACTTCCCTGGTTTCGCTTTCTCTTTCTCAAAGAAGTTTCTCTTCTTTGCCGTCTTCCGTGTGTCCATGGCGTAAAATGAGGGCGTGGGGGAAGCGGAGACTTGAATATATAGGGGCGTGTTATTCTAATGACGATCGTTTTCAGCCGCGGCATTTATCAAGGGCAGGTATTGCGTACACCTGGATTTCAAAGGTACGCACAGCTTCATAAATCAGGCGATGAGAGGAGTGTAAGCATAATCTTACGCCAACATATACGCCCGTTTCTACGCAAGATTGATAAATGAGGGCCATTGTGTCTCGCTCGAAGAATGAGCTGAGAAATCCTGGACGTTACCTTTCTGTTCAGCCTCAGTGGACCAATGTCATGTTTATCAGGTTAATGTCACACCAGAACATTATTCACACTTTTCTCTGATAAGATTTTGAATGATAGATCTGTTGCTGGGGGATCAAAAACATATTCCCCAGCTTCCATCCTTCTCCAATCCTGAGGATGTATTTTTACCAGGAAGGGGAAAGGTCAGGCCTGGCAATTTGAGCATAAGCCAACAAGAACTGTTCAAACACGAGGCAAATGTTTCCATATCTCGCTGAGTCCTTGAACTCACAAGGTGACTGGCAGTCATGTTGGTCCAACAGTTCACCCCTCTAAAAAATCATTCATTTTTCAGAGCACTTTCACATCTAATAGAATTTCTTATGACGGTACATATATGAGCAGAAATCCTCTGGAGCTTGCCTCCATGAAATTCACTATCCTATTAAGATGAGAAATCAAACAAAACAAATTGTATTGCTTTGGCGTGTCAAGCCACTCTTCACACTAGATTGCTATTTGATATTTGTCCTTTAAGAGATGCCACAAAAAATAAATACACAAAGACAAACAAATGTTTTAGTGAGTAGGCCTATAACCTTTTTAAGGAAGTCTTGCATCAGAGGTGTGACCTCTCTCCCGATGACTTGAAACTGCCTTCTGTCAGGACAGGGAAATGAAAAATGGTTATCATCAGCCCAAGAGACGAGCGCTGTGCTCCCGTGACTCATAGCAGCCGGCTCTATTTCACAGAGGAAACAAGAGGAAATGAAAACTTAATATATATGTTAATGAGAGAAAGCATGTTTAAATCACCAAATAAAACAGCACATGAACTTGCACAGAGGTCATAGAGATCTATCTATCTATCTATCTATCTATCTATCTATCTATCTATCTATCTATCTATCTATCTATCTATCTATCTATCTATCTATCTATCTATTTCACCATTGTTCTATCTTACATTGAATTGTTTTATCTACTATAATATCTATCATTCTATCTGTCTGCCTAATTCTTTTGCATGTTTGCTCTAAAACAGATCATTTATTGGACCCTAAGCAGGCCATATGAAATGTAAGACAGTTGTTGACTTTGATTGACAGTGTAATCAACCTACGACAGTCGTACACTAGAGGAGTGACCCCAATTCACTTCATTCATGCTTTATGACAGATGTCAGTTGCCACACTCATATCACATATTAGGTTTTAGTCAAGGTAACTGAGATATAAAACCAAATGTTCTGTACACACAATTTTCTTTACAAAAAGACAAAAAATATTCACATTCAACTTTGTTTATTACAGTAATACTTTCCTTGACTGTTTAAATTACATCTTTTGCTTTCACAGTCTACCATCCCCAGCATTTCTCCCACTGGTAAATATTATGTTTGTGTCTGCCCAGAGGACGAACCAAAAGTCAAAGCCGTAGTGCTTTTATCCTGATGCTTTTACTGCTGACCTCCAATTTAGAAAACATGCAAAGACACGCAAAGAGAGTGTGTGAGAGCGAGTAACATCTTACTGGTTTACACAAAACACACTTGAATGACCTCTACTGTTTGGTCATGAATAATTGGTGACTGTTACTCTCAGGGTACAAAGACTCAGAGAAACACTCATCCTGCTTTAGCAGACACTGATGGGTTGCCATGTTTTGCACTTCGGTCTCATGAAGCATATGGCTAGTATGGAAGGTTAAGTGGGAAGTGGAGGAATGACTCTATTTGTTACAGTAATGTCCCTTGCGGTAATGTTCATTTCCCATGTGTTGTTATTTATGTGGAGTGCATCATTAATTCCTGCCTTTTTTAACCAAATATATGTATGTAGATGGCTGCTATTGCTTTCCCATTACCTCTGATGTTGCTGTTGTGTCAGAGCAAAACCTTTTCATCCTGATTTAATCACTGGAGATCAGATAAATGGATCAATGTTTTATTAGGTTGACTGCATTGCTTTAGGCATGATTAAAAGACACACAATCTTCCCAGGCTTAATATTCAAATTAAACCATTGATTTAATTTCTGGTTGCTAGTCTTTTAATTGTTGTGGGGAAATCTGATCACTAGAAAGGACATTAGTTTTTTTTTGTGTTTTTTTTTTTTTTTTTTTTTTGTGTGTGTGTGTTTTATTTTATTTAATTTTATTTATTTTTTGCAATGTTTATGTTGGCTTTTGCAACATACTGTAAGTCAAGAGATTGTATGAAGTATGTTTTGTTTAGAGGAGTCATACTAAATCTTTGACCTTCCTTTTCGAACACTGCACACACAAATTTCTACAAATTTCTACTTTTCTTTCTAAAAAATTAGGGGTTGAAATATTTTTGTTAATTAATAAGGGATGCAAATTCAAATTGAGATATGTAAGTTTATGCTTTCATAAAACATCCGTTCATTGTAATATAAATTCATATTTTTAACGTATGACATACAGACCCGCAAGGAAAGGATGATGTACAATGAGCTGGTGATTACAAGCCCCAACATGGTCTTCTATCACCCTAAAGGAATCAGGGTTAGCCTAGAAATCTAGACGCACTCTCGCGGCATACAATTTTATTTTGCAGCCAGGGTAGTATAGCAACTCTCCGTTGACTTTTGAGCTGGGAAAACCAAACTCTAGTCAGGCCAATCATATCGTGTATAGAGTTGGTGGGCGGGCTTAACATACTGTAATGACGACAGAGTTGTGATGGTTCCGTGTGAATTCCCTGCTACTTGAAAACAAAGAATGGCTGCTGCTGATTGGAGTTAAGCTTTTCTTTGAGAAAAGAACAAAGAACGGCACTTAAGTCATTCTTAAAAAAGGAAGATGTGTTTGTAGTTTTGCCGACCAGATACGGTAAAAGTTTAATCTATCAACTAGCTCTGCTGGTGGGAAAACGCTCTGGTTGGTTGTAGCGCTATCCTATTGCGTGCAGAGGGAATTTGAAAGACAACCGTTTATCCCACCCCTCGGATTGATTCCTGCCAATGGTGAGTTCCCAGACCCAACATCTTGATGTGGGTCTGGCTTGACAGGCTAAATCAGTGTTGCCCTACCACATTAATGAGAGGCTTGAAAAATTGTGCAGGCTTTTTACTAATTGTCCTTGTGGGTCTCCAATTGTCCATGAAAAACGTACCATCCTCACTGTCTCCTTCTGCCTGAATGGCAAATTAATGCTGCTCTGAATTAAATCATATCTCTATTGCATTAAATCTCAGTAGATTTTAGTATGCTGACAGTATCGTTCACTACTTTATAGCCTTCATTAAGAGAGAGGTTAGATGTTAAAGGGTAAAAAAATTACGAACTGTGGTGTCGAGCATGGACACAATTATGTTGTTATGGACTAGAGAAGAGAATAAGATTGTACTAGAACAATACTGCAGCATTTCATGAGGACTGAAGAGGTGAAACACTTCCAAAGACTTTCTCAAATAGTTTATGTCAATTATTTACATAATTATATAATTTGACTGGTATCTCAAGTTCATTTGTTTTCTTATAAACACGGATAAAGCTGATAAAATCTGATCAACCCATCTCAAATGAGAGATGTGTAATCTAAACTGCTGCAGTCAGTGTGATTATTAATGCATCCTGCGGTTAAATTTCACCTTCCATTTATTCATTCATCACCTAAAAGCAAAGTATTGATTTTTCTAATGGTTTTTCAAATCTGTAAAACACTCAGTTGGGTAATTAAAAAAAAAAACATGGAGCTCTAATAAATAATGTGGAAAGGGACAAATTTGCCATGCTCTGTTCCGCACTGGAGAATTGGATGTATTCCTCAAATGGATTTTCTCCAGTTGGAATTTTGAAAGTTTGTTAAGGAACTGAAATTATACTCATTTATTATGTCTTTACAGTAAAAAATTCATATAGAGAATATAAATACAGATGCATGAAATGTTTGGTTGCAAATATTCTCTTGATTTCCATCGCTGTGGTTGCTGCACAAAGAACAAAAGTATTGCTGTAATAGCTCAGAAATAAACCACCTTTTTACATGTACAATTACAAGGAACCGGTTTGATAATTACTCTAGCAAGCCTAAAAGTTAAATAAATAAATCGAGCAAAAATAAAGGGAAAAGGATGCATTTGACAGTCACATTTATTGAAACACAGGAGGCAACACATGAGCGTGAATAACAGGACGGGCTGTAATTACTGGGGTATAGGCAGTGTGCTGCATACATTTGTGTCAGCTCAGAGACAAATGACCCTTTTAGTACATGTCATAAGATTCTTGTGTCAGGACGTGCCGGTGCGCGTATAAATCTAACAGGTCCATCTTCTAGACTCCATAATTACATCAAATGAAGGAATTAGTGCTTTTCTGCACAGCAAAAGTCCCAGTGCCCCTCAATTTCTCAACCGCTGTGGTGTGGCAACAGGCACCACACACCCTTTGTGCAGGAACACTGGAAATAATTGTGGAGCTGCATGTGGTTCATAAATCTACTTGGTGATGGTTTGTTAGATAATCTTTTAATTTCAAAGAGCCTCAGCACTTCTGTGACAGATAGATACATCAGTTATATTAACATTCTTAAAGCAGTTCAACTGCACTGCTCATGTAATGTGACGTGCTGAGGTTAGTGTGTAGAGCCCAACATGGCGGTTCTGAAAACTTTTTTGGACACTTCAATATTTCATCATCATTTGAACTTTAGGCCCAGACATACCTCCAATGATACACAGATCTGTCCTACAGGTCCCTTATGTGATGATGAAGATAATGATGATGATGATGATGGCACAGACAGTGGTGATGACGATGCTAATAGTAATGATGGCAATGATGGAGATGACATAATGATGAAGCAGATGACAGTGGTGAATGATGTTAATGATGTTGTTGGATTTATGATAAGAACCATACAGGCTCATCCCTCAAAAAAGGTACTGTGATAACTAGAAAGCGTTATGCTGTGTATTGTACACAGTGAAATACAGTGGACTACATTCAACATAATGACTGCATACACATCACCATGAAGATAATAAACAATGAGTTATGTGTTATTAGGCGCAGTTTGTAATCCCTGTCATACCCTGTCGGCTTCAGTATCTCGGGATCCGTGATGTATACGTCCTGCATAACACTCCATTCAGGTTTTTTTTTTTTTTTTTTTACTCACAAACTGTACGTGATCATACTCAGAAATTGACTTCAAGGAAAATTAAGAAACTGCTAAAAACTGTCAAAAAACTGTCAGCAGCCAAATCACCCTGTGACCCAAGACTGGTTAAGCAGGGTTGAGCCTGGTCAGTACCTGGATGGGTGACCTCCTGGGAAAGCTATGGGTTGCTGCTGGAAGAGGTGTTAGTGAGGCCAGTAGGGGGTTCTCACCCTGTTGTCTGTGTGGGTCCTACTGCCCCATGCATAGTGATGGGGACACTATACTGTCAAAAAGCACCGTCCTTCAGATGAGACGTTAAACCGAGGTCATGACTCTCTGTGGTCATTAAAAATCCCAGGATGTCCTTCGAAAAAAGAGAAGGGGTGTAACCCCGGCATCCTGGCCAAATCCAATTACATAGATGCTTTCTATGTAAAGCGCTTTGGGTACCAAGAAAAGCGCTATATAAATTTATCTAATTATTATTATTAAAGTATGGTGTAATGCATAACTTCTGATGCATGAAGATATTTTGGCCACACTTTTTATTAGGTGGTCTTAAAGGTATAATTCTGAATTCTGTCATTAATTACTCACCCTCATGTCGTTCCAAACCCGTAAGACGTTTGTTCATCTTCGGAATACAAATGAAGATATTTTTGATGAAATCTGAGAGCTTTCTGTCCCTCCATTAGCAGCTATGAAACTGACAATTTTGATGCTTCAAAAAGTTCATAAAGAGATTGTGAAACTAATCCATAAATCGAGCGGTTTAGTCCAACTTTTCAGAAGAGACATGATTGTTTTATACGATGAACATATAGCATTTAGGCTTTTATTCAATATAAACACTGTTCAGCGAACATAAACAGAAGCTCAACTGAACCAGCTTGACAACAAACAAACATCTTGCGGAAGCTCAAACGTGCTACATAAGACGAGAATGAACCTCATTGGTTCTTGCAAGTCAAGCAAACATGCTTGAGCTTCCGTTTACTACAACTGATGTGTGAGTTGATGAATGTTTATATGTGAATAAATGGCAAAATTCAATAGTTTTATGATCTCTTTATAAACTTTTTGAAGCAAAATGATAGCTGCCAATGGAGAAAGTGCTCATATTTCATCAAAAAGATCTTCATTTGTGTTCCGAAAAGGAACGGAAGTCTTACCGGTTTGGAACGACATGAGGGTGAGTAATTACTATCCGAATAAAAAATTTTGGGTGAACTATCCCTTTAACTTGTGATACAATACACTAACCCTACCTTTACTCCTAAACCCACCCATACCTCAAATTCATTAGCAATACATGTGGGAATTTTACAGAAATACATGTAGCTAAACAGTAAATGAATAGTGTTGTGGGTATAAGGTAATATAAAGTGTGACTAAGATATTTTCTTTCGTGTCACAAGTCAACATATTGTTTGCATACGTTTGCTTCATACGTTTGCAACATACGTTTGCTTCGTCCACCTCCTTTTCAAACCATGCACTTGTATAATTTGTCCGTCATGTTGCCTGTTATGTTGATTTGTGAGAAAATTAGAGTGCTGGTTTGAAATAAACATCATCATCATCATCAAACATATGACAAATTCCAGATCTGTTTTGTCACTCATGTTTTCATTCATTTCATTTTTTTTTTTTTTTTTTTTACTGAAGCAAAGATTTGTGTTTTAAACTTATTTGAAGTGTTTCATGCATTTTCTGTAAAGCTGCTTTGAAATGATATATATTCTGAAAAGCACTATACAAATAAATGTGAATTGAATTGAATTGAAAAAAACACAACCATGGAGACTGGCAGTAAAGCTCTATTGTAAACGTGTATCACACCATTGCAATGCTAAATCAGTTCCGATGGAACACAGAGTTCCAGTTTCTGTCCCTGGACCAATTTAATATGGGGTGCTTGAATGCAGGCAATCTCCATTTCGCCGTGAAAACGAGTGTTTCAGCTGTTTCCTGAAACTGCACTTTGACAATATCTTATTTACTTGGGACACTTGTCTGCCAAACATGATGACTTCAAAATGGCTGACATGCTCCGATGAGGACAAGCAGCTATTGATTTTCCGTGTCATCGAAACAAAGAAAAAGCCACTTTCATACAGTCTCCTCCAGCGCTGTGAAATACCGTCATCAATGATCATTCACGGTGTGCAGGTGTGGGAAGACAAACCGGTTCTCCCTGGCAATCTTTCCTTCTATTCTAAGAGACAGTTTTTCTCCACCTCTTTCTTCTTTTCTTCAAGCATAACAGCTAACAATTACCCATACATTGGTGAGGTCTTGCAATGACATGATTGCTGTAACAGTCTAGTAGTCACACCAGCATGTGTGCCCTCCATGGACCATGATGTCAAAACACAGCAACATGCCCTTTAGTTTTCCCTGCAACCTCTATGGTCAGTTGCAAAAAAAAAAAAAAAAAGTAAATTCCCTTGAATTCACAATCAGACCTTGCCTTATTCAATGTTGTTATGTAAATATGTTATGTGTCAGAGAATATTGTTTTTGATTCAATCCCAAATCAATCCCATGTTCATAATATGTTTTGCATAATTACATACAGAAATATATTTTGTGTGAAGTGTTCAGTAGACACACCCATCTTAATGATTTATGTATACTGTTTATCATGCATGTACTGACCATAAACATTACAGTAACAATTAATTTACATACATACTGTATATCATAAAAAATAATCCTGTTTGACTTCTGGTCATCTGGACTTCTGGTCATCTGGTCATTTTAGGTCAAGGGGTGCTTCTCAATATCTCTCCTCGTTTCCTTGCTCCTCCGTCCTCCATCCTATGACCCGGGAACCGATCGAGCTCAGCCATCTTGAAGGACATCTCAATTCTCTAATTGCACCGCGAGGAGTCGAGGATCGACAAGTTAGGTTTCCTGAGGAGTAATGAGCGAGGATACAAAGGTGTATCCTTTGCGGAAGAGTTTTATTGACTAAACGCGACACACGTATAAATTCTCCTCCCCCTTCACATCGGTCACAATTATTTTAATTTATACTTTACCTTTGCAGTTTTCTTTTATAAACCACACAGCTCACATATTTCAACAGGGCATCTTGCTTTATTATTATTTATTATGAATTTCTTAAATAACCAAACTAATACAACATAAGGGCAGATCCTTTGAGCGCAGCTGATGACGCTATGAAGTGACGCTTGAGTGATCAAGTATTCCAATGTATAAAAAAGCTTTCATTCGATTTCTCCGTCCTCATTTTCTTTCCTTGCAGCCTTCCCTCGCATCCTACAGGGGGTGGAGCTGAGACATGAGGAAAGGAAGTGAGGAAAGGAAACGAGGATGCACAAATAAGAATTGAGAAGCACCCAAGGTATCGGCTGGCGGTCATTTGCGCCCTCTAGTGGTTGGGAAAGGGAACATGGCCACTGGATCACTTCAGGTGGCTTCAACGCCTACTGGTAGTTTAGAATTCAATGAGCAATCCATTCATAGATATAGTTCAATTGTTCAGTGCAGCCACTCAGTCCAAATGAGAAAACAGCCTAAAACTAGAGCAAATGTATAAATCAAAGATTCAATTTGAGCATCTGCTTTCACCTGCTTTATTTTTGGTTCACAGCACACCTGCCATAATACTGCAAGATGCATCCATTCTACCTTCAATGTTGCCTGTCAATTACAGATGTTGAGAGGATGGAAACTCACACTGCCTCAGCATTCCACACAGTGAATGGTTCAGGTGTTTGCAGCAGGAGAGGAATATATGGAACTCCTAGATTCCAGAAGGTCTAAGATGATGTATAAGTGTGCTCTGGGGAAATATTAACAGATTAATATGAACTTAGAGACTCTCATAAGACTCATATGGTTTATATTCAAATATGCAGAATCGCACCGATCCAGAAACATGATAAAAATCAAAGCTCTTTTTCAAACCAATTTCAAGTGTCAGAGATTGTAAGTTGTAGAGATCTCAAACTTGTTGGGATGGTTCCAAATCTCCCACCCTCTCCCCCATTACTCAGTTACAGCTTGGCCAACTTTATAAGCACACAGTTACCGGAGCAAGTAGTGAGTGGTTATCTTTATTCATTGGTCACCTCTCTGGTCTCTGTGCGCAACAGTGATTGTCCTCAAATGTTTGAAAACCACAAAAACATCCCCAAAATGTTAATAGTATACAAATCCAATAAGTGACAAGCAATTTGTGCAAAATCTGACAGGGTGAATTAAGATAAGCGGTTTTCTGTGATGCATGAGCATCTTACAGTTCTAATTAACCTTCCTACTGCTCTAATTAATTAAATTCCAGCAAGGTCAAGCGCTATGAATTGAACAATTAAGCATTTACCCGGTACGAGACATTTGCAGTGTTAACTTAGTTAGGGTCTGCCTTGAGTGCTGCAGTAATGCGTGAATGCAGGGGGTTTCGGTGTCTTTCCAGCAACCTGCTTGGCGCATCTGCTGATGGTTGCGCGTGTATGTTTGGGGAGCACTCACATGTGTTATTCTCTATCCATCTGCCCACAAGTCGTCATGTGAAAGTCGGCAGAGGGCAAGAAACTGCAAAGAAACCTGGCACCAGCACTTTCTAGTTTTATGGTCCTTGTTGCAACTTGAGCCTGAGATACCACCAGGGTAATGAGGCAGTTGGACACAACAGCTTGCTGATGTTCCAGAAAGGCACTAATAACTAGGTATCATTTACAATGTGAGTCCCCCCAAGACCTAACCCATTCCTGTCTAGCAGTGTGTAACCTGCCAAATGTGACTGCCAACTGTTCCTGTCCTCAGGACATCCTTCGATTTGGCACTTGTACAGTGTTCGGATGTGACAGCAGGCCTGACACCATCCTTTGTGGAATTGTTAGCAATATTGTTGTGCCTCCTTATCAACTTGAACTCAGAGAAAAACACATAATGCATTAATTTATCTCATCTTTGGTTAAGTATAAAGGTCTTTCAAAAAAAATTCCTGTAACTTGATTTCATTCGTAATTAAGGTAAAAAATTACCGTAGTATAATTAGTTAAAAATATATTTTTTGTCAAGCACCCAACCCTGAGCATATATTTGCCAGTGATGTGCATGCTTTGGCCTTGTTTTGCATCCGTAATTAAGGTAAAATGGTTGAAAAATCGAGAGTTGTGACTCGCACCACTTTGATTGTACTTATAAATGTAAGGCAGCAATTCAATAAAAATGTACAATTTTACTGGGGTGACATTTTGAAATCTATTTTGTTTTCCTTTGGCTTCTACATTTTTTCAGTAATCCAGTGTTGCCAGATATGCCAGTGACATTGGTGGATTTTATAAACATGTTTAATGATTAAAATTATATTGATTAATTGTGCAACTAAAATTACAAAAATGTTGTTGTATCAACCAGTCAGAACAGGCGAATCGAATGGGTGGCATGGGGTGGCAATAATAATTATACATAATAATTAGTTCTGTCCCCTATCAGTATGTCACCATGGTGTCTGATTTAATTAGAGTTTGAGTTCAGGTGTGTCTAGTTAATTAGTCTCGTTAGTTCATCCATTTTCTGTGTATTTAACCCCTATGTTTAGTCCTGATTCCTGTCTAGTTTTCTGTTATTGTTGTGTTTTCCCTGATTGTTTTGTTATTATATTCATAGTCAAGAGTGTTTTGTTATTTGTTACTAAACCTTTTACTACTGCACCTAGATCCTGCAATCTTTATTACTTGCAACTGACTGTGACAGAATAACAGACCCAAGAAATGGATCTAGCAGCAGCAGCAGCAGTGGAGATTCTCTTCCTAGTGGGAGCTGTCCCTTGAGGCCCACACTCAAAGGTATTTTTGATCTGGTTCCTTTCATCCATTATGGTGACACCAGCCTCTGTGTTGGGCCTCAGGGAACTTCTAGGACTATGTGGAGTGGGTTCTTGTCCACAATGGATCCCACTTTACCATCGTGGAGAGTGAGGGGAAAACCAGCATGCCAGCCACAGCCACCTTTCCAGTGTGTGAAATCTAAGTATGTTCCAGTGAATATTTTAGAGTCTGTTCACGTCATGGCCGCCACGCCTGAGTCTCCAACCCCAGAATCTACATTGTGTGCAGTGTTGACAATTTTGGCCACGGCTATTGTGTGTGTTTGAGCCGTACATACATCCACTCCAGTTCCTGACCCGAGTCCAGTGACGGCTCCAGCCCACAACCCATAGTGGCCAAGCAAAGCTCCCGGGTTGAGGCTACAGAGGCCGATCCACCCTGGGTCCCCTGAACTGCCGGCCCAGGGAGGGTGGGGTACTGGCACGTTTTAAGTTCATGTCTGTTTATTTTAATTAATTCTGTTCTCTATTGGTTTGTCACCATGGTGTCTGAATTGATTTGAGTTTGAGTTCAGGTATATCTATATGTGGCCGAGTGAATAAGGATTGTGTACGGGGTGGGGCGTGTATTTAGTTTGCTCTATAAATAGCGCAAAGGTTAGTAGACCGGCGTAACTTCCTGACGTTTTCTCTTCCATCTCCTTCCGGTGTTGTGACCCCGAAGCACCATAGCGAGGTGTGAGTTTGGCATTTGCTGTAATGTATAAAGACGTTTAGTTTATTTATATTGTTGATTCTGTGTTGAAAGCAGGGAAATCCTCGATACACGAGTGTGGGTGATTAATGTGGCTAGTGTCGCGTGATGAATGCTGTGTAGAGCCTATAGCAACGAGCTGGATCACCCAGTCTATTCCACTCTTGGATTACGGCAGAGGTGTGTGTGTCAGATTGTTAGGATCGTTTCATTGATAAATGTTTATGTATAATTATTTGGTTATCTAACAATCGTGTATTTTGAATGTTTATGACGCTGTATGGGATTTGCCTCATAAGTAGTTTATTTGGGTTTGTATTTCAGATTTGAATATGTTTTTGTTTTTTTTAGGTTTTGTTTTTATTTGGCATATCTTTCTTTGTGGAGTTCTATGTGGACCTCTGACGTCTAGGCCGTGTTTTGCTTATGGTTTAATTTTGTTATGCAAATTTAAGTTTATGGTTATACTGATTTTTCTGTTTTGAACTGATATGTAGGTAATTGATTTTACTATTTGAGTTTGGTTTAGACCAACCGCTGAGGTTTATGTGATGTGAAAGGGGAGTTTTAATTTATATCTCCTGTGTTTTAGGAGCCAGCCTGTGTGGAAGTACTTTCCTCTGGGGTCATCTGGGCCTTTCCTCTCTTCACTGCATGTGGTGTGAGATTTCCTGCACTGCATGGGTATTGATTTGGGCGTGTAGAGTGGTTTGTATTATTCACTACACTTTTCTTTAGAAGTGGTTGGTTAATGATCTTGAGAACCGTGCGCGTGTGGTGTGTGCTCTTAGGGCTGCGGGTCCGTGGCCCAGTGACTTTCTCTTCTTCCCACAAGCTTGTTACTCCTGTCTTAAGACTGGTGGGTTGAGATTTTAATAATTGACCTAATATCTATATTTATTAAATTTTGTGATCCCTCTTTTATAGTATTTACCATTAAAATTGATTGATTCAGAGTTTCATGACTCCTGTTCAGTAAAAGTTGAGCTTGAAAGTCACGTCTTCATTCTTCCCATTTAGTACTGTCTATTTGAACTTGTGTTGCTGTTAAGTTATTTCCGTGGGTATTCAACCCGGTGGCGTAGTCGGGATCAAGTGTGACCTCACGCCACGGTTCTATATAGTTAATCTCATTAGTTCTGTTTGTGGTGTATTTAAGCCCTGTCTAGTTGTCTGTAATTGTCATGTTTTCCCGGTGGTTCTGTTACCATTTTAATAGTTAAGAGTGTTTCTAATTCGTTGTTAATAACTTTTACGGCTGCACCTAGATCCTGTCTTTATTACCTGCAACTGACTGTTACAAAGCACACATTTCTATAAGTTGTTCTCATGGGCTGCAAAGTCAGGTTAATTTACTTCAAGAACCAATGACTTTATAGTGAGTCAAACACACTGTGCAACAATTGTAGCCCGATTCACAAAGAAATGGATCAAATCAGTCTGTAGAATCCTGTACTGAACAAATTCACTCAGAGTGGTTACTACTGTATATCAACGTCTGGCCACTTAGTGAACTGCGACATAACTTCTGCTTGGGAAAAAAAATTCTAAACCTACTTCTGCACACCAAGCTCAGACAATGTGTTATACATCCCTATTTGGACAGAACTAGTTTTCCCTGAGAAGATTGGGGGAAATTCATCACAGATTTTTATCCCATGCAAATTGAGCACTGTCAACCTCAAACTATGGGGGGAAATTCCTGTTTTTCATCTCTCAGCGGTCCTTTGAGAAATCTAATCCTGTGTGGGAAAGGTTATCTGTGATCGCAGTATATTATTGTGGTATACTGACTACCTGCTCCACTTGCATTATGAATACAGAACTTTGCCATCCAGCGAAAAATAACATCAATAAGATGATCCTGATCACAGAAATAATGTCATCGTTAGGCAATAATCTAATGTTTTAGACTACACTCTTCAATGGAGTTCTACTGTATATAGAACCCTAGAGTTCTCAACTCTATTTTAAAGGGCACCTATTATGCCCCTTTTCACAAGATGTAAAATAAGTCTCTGATGTCCCCAGAGTGTGTATGTGAAGTTTTAGGTCAAAATACCCAACAGATAATTTTTTACAGCATGTTTAAATTGTCATTTTTTGGTGCTCAGAAAAATGCACCGTTTTAGTGCAAATGAGCGGCTGCTGCCGCCCAAAGGGCGGAGCCTTACGAGCTCGCTCTCAGAGCCAGGACAATCTCATCTGATAATATCAAAACAGAAACTCTCAGTAGCGGACGGTGTACATTTTGACCTGGAGTTGGACAATAATGCCCACAGAGCCAGAGAATATATGCTGTATGGAGACAGAACAGGTATAGTTTAGTTTAATTACGGACGGTTATAACTAATTTGTCATCTGCTTTTTCCCACTATTAATACAAGCCTGCTGTAGCAAACCCAGTCCGAATGATGACCAAAATATACTCAGGAGTTCAATGAAGTTTATTGTACATCACACAAAAGATGAAGCGTTAGTTTTACTCCAGAAAATCACTGTAAGAGCTAATAAACACAGTGCGCATTAAAGTCTTATCCATAAACTGTCTCTCTCTCCCTTTCATTATCATCAACATACACAGCGAAGTACACAAAACACTTGTTATATCCGACCAACAGTAAACAAATATATATATATACACACCTTCTCAGAGGGTGCTTAATAAACTGGTAAACTTTATATCCGTACACCGACTCAATGAGCTGTCATAAAGTGTGCGCTCCCACTTTCATTTCTGCCGTGGCCAGTCGCTCCGGAGACTGTAAGCTTGATCACAAACAGTTGGTACTGATCCATCCTCTAGTAACAAGAGTAAATGAAGACTGCTATATTCATTCTTACATTCAACAACAAAACACTGCAATCGCTTAGGAGACATTCTTGTCAATAGTTGCTCCAGCGTCGAAACAATGGCGGACTTTGTCCAGCTCACTCAGGGAGGGTCTATGCTCAAACTGCAGTGTCAATCAACAGTCGTGGGCGGGGCCTGTGCAAAGTGACGTCACATTGCCCCAAATCTGAGAACGGCTTGTTCTGAGACAGTGCTTATTATTTATGGGGAATTAAAAAAAAAAAGCACTGTGTGGATTTTTATCATTATAGGGTGGTTGTGTACACACACTGCCAACACACATTTATGTTCAAACATCATGTAAAAGTGAATTTTGCATAATAGGTGCCCTTTAAAGAATCCTTTATGCCAAAAAGGTTCTATATATGGAGAAATGTCTTAAATGATTACATAATACTTTCATGTTTAACAGGTTTCAAAAAAATTGTTCTAGTGATAAGGATGTTTACGAGCTCTTTGATTCATAAAATTTCATAAAAAAAAAAAAAAAATAAAAAAAAACACATTATATGATCCCATGATGGGAACCCCTAAAAGGTTATAAAGCGCCTGACAGAATGCTTTATGGTTCTATATTGAACATTTTCTTCTAAACGAGTTCTTATTATTCTAACTGTTCATCACATATATATATATATATATAGGCCTCAAAATAAATATACTACATTATACATAATTATTAGGTGAGAAAACTTGATATTAACAGCCTACTAAACCATAGTAAGTTTTTCATATGTTTTTTTTAAACACTTTTCCACGTCGAAGACGTTTTTATAAATATGAACGTTGGCATGGATTTTAGCGTACGCACACTCTAAGATCAAATCTGTCTGTACCCTAAAATCCATGCCAACGTTCATATTTATAAGAACATCTTTGATGTGGAAAATTGCTTAACTATTCCTTTTGGCAGAGAGTCGGAGAACTGCAGGTATTTGAAAATCAAAGTAATTCTTGCCGCTCGCCATTCTCAAGTAAAGCCGTTCTCAAGTAAAGGATTTGGACGTTGACTGGTGCTCTTTCATATATTAATTACATTAATTAGGCGGTGTTTACAAGGTGGAGATCTGAAACCATTCAGTTGTGCACAATTTCAAGATCATTTGCGATTTATAAGTTTTACATCTGGAAGAGAGGCGTAGCCACGTCTTTTTGTGTGTATGTTCGTTCTCTTAATCACACATACACACATTTGAGAAATGATCTTAAGATCTGAAAGATCAAGAGAAATGTGGGGCAGTTTTTACACAGCATTTTATGAATGAGGCCACCTGTGTCAATGTGGGTTTCCTCCGGGTACTCTGGTTTCCCCCACAGTCCAAACATATGCAGGATAGGTGAATTGGAGAGGGCAATTGGAAAAAGTGCCCATAGGTATGAGTGAGCGTGTGCATGTGTCCAGGGTGTTTCCCCGCCTGCAGCCCGAGATGTTGGGATAGGCTCCAGCCTCCTGCCACCCTAGAAATAATCTTCTAGATTTGCTCCTGTAGAACACTGAAATGGTTTATTGGTCAGGTGCTTAATATTTTCATTACAGTTGCAATGGCTAACCTCTATACATTTGGATGGGTTTTTGAACAACCTTTTGGGCTGGAAAAAGTGATCAGGTAACCCTAGTTCAGTCTTGAATGTTCTAATAAAAGACGATGGGGGGTAAAGAAAGGATTGATTTTAAGAAAAAATCTGAAAATGCTTGATACCTTTCCATCTTTTCTTTGCCAAAAGTGACTTTCACACAACTATCACAGTCCAAATTAAAACCGAAAGGTTAACGACCTTTGAAACTGTCGCCAGTGGTTCCTGCACTATTTACTTCAGGGTTTAAATGTTGCCTCACTCAGTTTCACATTGAGATTTATTGGAAGCGAGTCCGTCCCAGAACAAAACAGGCTGCAAAACAGATCTTTAACGAGCCCAGCATTAATCCACTATAGCTCAGATCCAAAAACAAGGCCGTTAACATGCGTGATACACCCGTCGGGGGGAAGAAAAAAAAGAGGTGTCACTTTGAGAAAGTGAATATATAACAGATGGTTATTTATATTTTTCTCAGAGTTGATGTAATTACATAGGCGTTCTAAAACACATTTTATTATGGGGAGTGCATCAGGACAAATGAAACCCCTGCAGAGGCATGGGTTAATTAGGCTATTACGTATTCATTTTATATCATCCTTGGCAGGGAGAGCAAGCTTTACCACCCCCACCTAAACTGCTTATTAAAGACGAGTTTAGGTGTTGTTGAGAAGACAGATGCACGGGTCCGGCTCTATACATAAGAAAAAAGAAAAATCCTGCAAGAGTAATCTTGAGATAATAGATATTATGGATGTTCTGTTTTCACAAGAAACAATGAGTTATCCAATTACCACCCTGCTTAGGTAGCACTTGTATAAAAAGATTAATGGTCTGCAGGTTTGTCCCACATGGAATGTCTCTTTAAAGCAAATCCCAAGTAACTCGTATGAGAACGTAAGAAAACTAGTCCAGGGTGTTGTATATTAATCAACAAGGGATAACAAATTACATATGGGAAAGAGTAACATTAAGTAGCTACATGCATGTGAAAGGGCACAGTGGTAAATAACGAGACAACAAGGGAACTCGAATGTTGTTGTGGACAGACTTGTACACCCCAAAAGAGATTATTCCTAAGATCATGAAATTTATACTGGTTAGTGTCTGAGAAGTACTGATTAAATGTAAGTATATGCCTCTTTTAGGTGAACTGTCATTTTCTTGCTAAAATACTTACAGTTGAATATGCAGAGACAACTCTAAGTAAGCAAGTTGTTCATTTCTCCAAAAAGCGAAACACTGTGTATGTTGTTCTGTATGTGTGAACATCATGACCAGCCAGATTTGAGCTTGTAAAATAGCAGCATCGACCATCTAAACTGTTTAAGACCATTTTCAAATTGAAGCTGTTTATTCAGCAGTAGGTTGTGATTGTGTTTTGGACTACACACGCCTGCACACATGTGTATATATATATATATATATATATATTATGCGCATGTGTGCGACATCGGTGTTTGCGCAGAGGTTGCATAGGTTTGCACAGAGAAAACGGATAATCGTTTGCACCTTGGAACCTATTTCCGGGAGTGCGTTCTTGAGCCACCAGGCACTGTTTTGTGCGGATGGGCGGCCGGAGCGTGTTGAGGGTTTTCTGTTAGAACGGTGTTGTGTTAGCGGCCCCATAGTTAATAACTAATGATCTTCGCAACGGAAGTGAATCAATCACAACTAACTTTAGCAGGACAATAACTTTATCCTAGAGCTGCTGTAAAGCCAAAACAATCTCTGTTACTGTAATTTCCTATTATCACTGTAAAGCTGCTTTAAAACAATTCATATTGTTAAAAGCGCTATATAAATGAAGGCGACTTGATTTGACTTGACTTCATCTAAGTAACTCAGGAATTGATCAGTTCACTATTTAGAATTCAGTGCATGTTAGAACAATACGGTTAGTTATCAGTCATTTCTATCTGATAGATTTCCAGAGTGGTTAATTCAAAATGACAAAGCTCTACAGATGATGTTTTTGCTTCTGGCTCTGTCCTCTAGCCCAACACTACCTCATGAGACACTGATCTCAGTTCTGTGGTTAATTAAATGATGCTAGTCCATTTGGGAGGTTAATCTGTGTGACACATGTTATTGGCATGTGTCAGATAAGAGCTGCAGAGTGAGTGAGAGACAGCTCAACTGTTGTACGTCCTCAGGGAACGTAAGACAGTTTTCTTTTATGCCATGAGAGATCATTAAATTGTCACAACAGACTTTGGAAGACTTTGTTGGCAATGGGTGATTATACATAGAATCAAGAATGGCAAAGTTACAGTACAACGAAAGGTAAACATGACTAATAAATAATATGTTAACAGCTGATATTCTGCATTAAGACGAAATGCCTTTATAGTATGTAGTAAACTTTAAACTTCTCGACCTTTTATGAAGTATCCTCTGACTTACATCTGCCATGTTGTCACTGTTCTTTGACACTTTTTTTATTTTTTTATTTTTATTTTTTACATTTTTTATGACAGTATTTGAAATTTGAAAAATAATTTTGTTGGTACTAATAGCGCTTGTTCTTGAACAGCAACCAGGGTCACTATTCTCCATCCTTTTTTCAGTGTATCATAAGGGTATTGTTCAACAACTGTTTCGTGAACACTGCACATTCACACATCATACTGGTTAGTTACTTTTGTTGACCATAAGTTGGAAATTTGTCTTTGGTTTCAACATACAGGCATCAACACAACAACCTACAGACAGAGAATACAAACTATATAAAAAATATATTGTATATTTAACTGTGAAAGACTGTAAAAATGCTACAGCTAAAACATGTTAATTTTAACGGTAAGATGACATTCCCAGTGTGACACTTCACATTGTATGGTTTATAATTTTTAATAATTGTTTCTTCTTATTTTTATTTTTTATTTTTTTAGCACTTATGTACATTAGAGTTTTATGTTGCATCCTATATATTTAAATTAAATTATTGAGTTATTTTAGAGTCATGTGTGTTACCATGATGATGTTTTATATAGGTGCATGACACCGTAAATTGTAAATTTAGAGGTTGTTGTCAAGTCACCTTCATTTATATAGCGCTTTTAACAATATAGATGGTTTCAAAGCAGCTTTACATGATAATAGTAAGTTACAATAACAGAGATTGTTTTGGCTTTACAACAGATCTAGAATAAAGTTATTGTCCAGCTAAAGTTAGTTTTGATTGATTGATTGGAGAAAACCAGGCACTGCTCATCACCTGTCCATTACAGTCTCAACAGTGAAGCATGGTGGTGGCAGCATCGTGCTGTGGGGGTGTTTTTCAGCTGCATGGACAGGACGACTGGTTGCAATCGAGGGAAAGATGAATGCAGCCAAGTACAGGGATATCCTGGACGAAAACCTTCTCCAGAGTGCTCTGGACCTCAGACTGGGCCGAAGGTTCACCTTCCAACAACACAATGACCCTAAGCACACAGCTAAAATAACGAAGGAGTGGCTTCACAACAACTCTGTGACTGTTCTTGAATGGCCCAGCCAGAGCCCTGACTTAAACCCAATTGAGCATCTCTGGAGAGACCTGAAAATGTCTGTCCACCAACGTTTACCATCCAACCTGACAGAACTGGAGAGGATCTGCAAGGAGGAATGGCAGAGGATACCCAAATCCAGGTGTGAAAAACTTTTTGCATCTTTCCCAAAAAGACTCATGGCTGTATTAGATCAAAAGGGTGCTTCTACTAAATACTGAGCAAAGGGTCTGAATACTTAGGACCATGTGATATTTCAGTTTTTCTTTTTTAATAAATGTGCAAAAATGTAAACAATTCTGTGTTTTTCTGTCAATATGGGGTGCTGTGTGTACAATAATAAAAAAATAAAAAAAATAACTTAAATGATTTCAGCAAATGGCTGCAATATAACAAAGAGTGAAAAATGTAAGGGGGTCTGAATACTTTCCGTACCCACCGTACGTTCCGTATATATAATTATTTAATTTTTTTACAGAATTTTAGCAACCACAGCTGCCAGTTTTCTGTAAAACACATGTTATTTTCTATAGAAATTACAAAACTGAAAAATTAACACACAAACACACACATACAGTTCTGTGCAAAAGTCTTAGGAATGTTAGTATTTTCACTCCAAAAAATGGTTTTAAGCCAGTTATTTGTATCATTTGTTGTAGTGTGTCAGAAGGAAATATCAGTTCACATTTCCAAACAATCATTTTGCCACTAATTGTAATAATGCAGTGACATTTTTGTATGCACAAGGAGTCTGACAACAGCCGGTATGATCCACATGGAGATCTGATCTCACAATCATGGAATCCATTCGGGATTACATGAAGAAACAGAAAAAAAAACTGAGATAGACTAAATCCATAAAAACTGCGGCAACGTCTCCAAGACGCTTGAAACCTACCGGCGAAGGTACCTGGAAAAACTGTGTGTAAGTGTACCTAGGACAAAAGGTGTCACACCAAATATAGATTTGATTTAGTTAATAGATAATAGATTATTGATAAATCAACTCTATTTATGACATTACTTGTTAAAGTATCCTCACTTTACAGCATTTTTACACAAGTGCCTAAAATTTTTCACAGTAGCTTTGCAGGTAGGATTCTTCAAGTGTATTGGAGACATTTCCGTGTTTTTTTTTTTTTATGGATTTTGTCTGTTTCAGTTTTTTTTTTTTTTTTTTTTTTTTTTTTTTTTTTTATGTAATCACATTCGTCTTGGAGACGTTGCCACAGTACTTCTGGATTTAGTCAGTCTCAGTGTATTTCTGTTTCTTCATGTAATCCCAGACGGATTCAATGAGGGTGAGATCAGATCTCCATGTGGATCATACCAGCTGTTGTTAGACTCCTTTTGCATTCAAAAATGTCACTGGATTATTACAATTACAATTAATGACAAAATTAATGTTTGTAAATGCAAACATTGCATACAAAATGTAAATAAAGACGCAAACTGATAAAAGTTAAAACTGCTAACTGTTTCCACCCAGTGTCCTTTAAGAATCAGGGCTTGCAATTGTTCACAGAGTGTTTTGACAAAATGTTTTTTTTTAAGTAAAGTACACATATTTGGACACATGCAGAAGTTGATGCTGATAGTAATTTTCAGCTACAACCATTAAAAGATCTCAGGGTAAAAGATGCTGATAGTAATTTTAAGCTACAACCTTTAAAAGATTTCAGGGTCAAGATGTGTTCTAAAAATGACAATACTTCTTATTTCCAAAGCAATGCTTTAGTAATTCTGGTTACGCTAACGGCTAGAACAAACAGCAGGAGGCAAAGAGTCTGCAATGCAAATATTGCTATTAAAAATCAATTAGCCTATAATCAAATGCTTTGTTTACAATGTAATTCAAACATAAATGTTTTTCCTCTGCAAAATCAAGACAACACATAAAACAAAGGTCAGGATTGTGATGATCCTCTAGCTATTAACTCAGTGAGAGGCAGTTATCTTCGCTTGAATTACAGCAGCAATCTGACGCGCTCTCAGCGTGAAACCAATAAGCACTTATGGCGCCCGTGATGCCTATTAGAAACAGTTGTTGGAATATTGTCTTCATATTGCATTTCAATAGTCAAAACAAGAAATGACAACTTTCATGCTTACATTTGTTACCCTTCGGTGGTTGCTTATGTCAGTTTTGATAGCTCTCTACCACAAACGCTCCATTGGAGTCAAAGTATACTGATAAAAACACATCTCACAGTTCAGTGAATCTGTCTGCTGTGACACCACCATCGAAGAATGAGTTCCCAGTTCTTATCCATCGTCCCTTTGGCCATATATATATATATATATATATATATCAAATACTGTTTTCACTCTGCACTACGTAATTGGATGTGAAAAAAAATTATGACCTGAAGAGATACAACTGCTTCTAATGTATGATACACGTAATTACTCCCTGGGCTGAAATGGGGATTGTGGATCAGTCTATATTGTATTCAGGGGGTCAGATTGCTGACCTTTGCCCAAGACAGGATGCTTATATTTCAGGAACATAATAACAATAATAATAATGTAAAATGTAAAAGGAGAGTTACTCTTAAATAAAGATTGAACTTAATAAAGATCTATGGATAAGAAAAAAAATATATTGTTATGCATAATATGAATAATATATTTAGTAATAATAATAATGATTAGTAGTAGTAGTAGTTACGTTAACACATTTTATGCAAAGTTATTTTTGTGATGTATTATATTACAGATTTATTTGTATATGTTTTTTGATTCACACTTATTACTTTAAATAAGTTGATTTAATTTTTTGAGTGCTGTTGTTGAGTGCTGTTTTTTTTTTTTTTTACCCACTAAACAGTGGCATTTATCAGTAGTATAGATATCAAAGAACTGATTATACTGTAGAATGAATGAATATCAGTAAAAAAAAAACAAAAAAACAAGCAAAGTGACTGAGCCTCAGATTAAGACACAGCAGCACTGAGGATGGACCAATTCGACACTCCATTTCCATCATCCCCCTCGATCCCAGAGATGTGTCATTATCTGGTCCGGGGAGCATCTCAGAGGAGTCCTCGTGTAAGCGGTAGGGAGACCTGCCATGCAGCTCAGTCGATTAAGAGACAACCTGACAAGAGGTGGATGGATGGACTTTTATCAACGACTTCACTCTATGTTTCCTCTGAGACCTTGGTAAAATATATATTTTCCACTCATTGTCAGAGGACCACACTGACTATTATGTACCGCCGACAAAAAAACAGTGACAAAAACAATGGCTAATTTGCTGAACACTGCATTTTTTTCTTCCCCTCTAAGAGGTCAGTCCACAGTAATAGTGGCTGCGTAAAATAAATAAATCAGCAGTAATAAATGGAGATGAAGTCTCAAGGCACCGCTCTTTCTTGTGGTGCCAGATATCTATTGATTTTCATCCACATTTCGTTGTGTTTGGTCTTAGTTCTTAGCTGTGTTTTACAGTCAGCGAAGGTTGAATGAATTCAGATCAGCTGTGTCTTTCAGCAAATGTAGGCAGAACATTTTGAGGAAGAAATTTGAGGCGAAGCAAAGGATTAGTTGAATTTAACTAAATCTTAAAATCGCTTATTACAGATTATTTTTCAGGTGATACTTGGATAATGCACTAGCTATGCACAAGCATAGTGATGACAGACAGTGATGACAGTTACAGATAACATCTGGATATATATTTCAAATGAAGGGAGGGCTAAATTAGACATTTATCATTATGGGTTAATGGGATGATTGTTGTTTATTAAAAGGTGAATTTAAAAGTGTTATAAGATTAATCATGTTATTTAATTGTTAAGTTTGCTTATTAAATTATGATAAAATTATTAAATTTATTATATATATATATATATATATATATATATATATATATATATATATATATATATATATATATATATATATTGTTTATTGGCTGTAATTTTTCTGTATTTTCTCAAAATGTAAAACAACAAAGGTATTGGTATGGGCTATTCTAATAGTACTTAGTTAAAAATGTCATCATACAAATATAAAATATTAAATGTACTTCCTGTATGCTGATTCTACATTAAGAAAAAAGAAAAAGGAAATATGGAGAACCTTTTCTACTGAGTAACTGTCTAAACCAGAGGGATTCAATTCTGGAGGTCCAGTTTCCAAATTTCCTTTCCATCAAATGATACAATTTACAGGAGTCATTATGCTGTATGGCTTTTAAATGTCAGGAATATCCATTGCAGATTTTCACGTTGGCAGTCATTTTGCAACTTTTTTGCATCTTTGCATTTAAAAACAATAGTCTAAAAAAATCACTGGGATCCTTGATTTAGTCTAGATCTGGAAATAGGACACAATGGAACTCTGATGATGTCATTTATCAATGCCCTAAGTATTTCCAAATGCAATACAGATTCACCATCTCCTGTTGGCCCTTCTAGACCGTTCTACAGAAGATAAGGAATCTAAAATGGCTCTCTTGTCATCATGTCTGGATGACCTTGCTCATTCAACCTTGGGGTTCATGGGCAATAATCCCCAGAAGATCCCATCTCAGAGTGCTGATCATAGTGAAGGATCTCCAGGGTTGTGCTCTTAGTCTGGCCTATTTATTTAATGGAGCACAAAGGTTGTTCAAATTACCCAGTTCCAGCTTGTCTCCTAGGAAGAGGTCTTAAGTGAGATTCGATCAATGCCAACATGAAGCTCTCACTCTTACCCTCAGTTTACTTTTAAAGATGAAGTAATGTCTCCCATTGCTTCAAGGGTAGTTTTGAAACATAAGTGCCTCGTGTGTGCAGTTTGATTCATCCCTACAAGAATGATCAGTGGTCCTTTAAATTTATGAATTACACAATCTAGACCTCAACTTCCTCCAAATCATTCCTCTTAACCATTTGTATAGATTTATAGCTGTCCAAATGAGTGTTTATGATAATTGGGGATGAGATATCTGATCGACATGTAATGCAACCACATACAGGTTTTTGTGTGTGTGTTTTTTTTTTTTTTTTTACTCGTCAACCTATCTAAGAGGGGACCTTGGTGTCGTTACACACTCACCAACAGGGGACCCCCGAGCCAAGTGGGGACATTTTTCAAGTCCCCTGTTGGTCATGCTTTAAAACATGTTAAAATCAAATAAAAAACGCTCTGGTGATTTTGTTAATTTTTTTGACCAAGTGGGGACCTGCAGATGTGTGTGTGTGTGTGTGTTTAAGTCCATACTCAGCAGCGCTCCTGTAGGCTGGAGCAGGAACTGCAATGGCCCATTATCACACGTGGTTCACACTTCTGAGACTCTGAGCTACTGTTTAACTGGCTGCGTAGTTAAGGAAATTTCATTTTTTTCAAACATCCCCAAACATATATATGCATATTTTATTTTTATTTTTTATTATTATTCTTTTTAAACATGCCAAGAAGACTGGTCAGTGAAGTCTGTCTTCATTTTGTATCTTATATATATATATATATATATATATATATATATATATATATATATATACAGAAGTTTCTTCTGCTGCTCATCAAGCCTGCATTTATTTGATCAAAAATACAGAAAAAAAAATTATATTGTGATATATTATTACAATTTAAAATAATTGGTTTTCAATTTATCGTACTTTAAATGATCATTTATTTCTGTGATGCAAAGCTGAATTTTCAGGATCATTACTCCAGTCTTCAGTGACATCCTATCCCATGATCCTGATTTATTATGAGTGTTGGAAACAGTTCTGCTGCCTAATATATTTGATGAATAAAAGGTTAAAAAGAACTGCATTTAAAAAAAAATTTTTAAAAAAATTCTAATAATATAAATCTTCTTTACTATCACTTTTTTATCAATTTAACACATCCTTGCTGAATAAAAGTATTGATTAATTTCAAAAAAGAAAGACAAAAAATTACTGACCCCAAATTACTGACCAGTAGTGCATATTCTTGTTACAAAAGATTTCTATTTTTAAAACATTTGGGCCAGGTTTCCCGATAACGTTGTCTCTTAGCGCGCTACGAAGACTCGTAAGGTATAACTTAACTAAAGGTATACCATTACTAGGCTTGTTCCCCGAACTATACCTTAGAAAGCTGCTTAAGATATGCCTTCTTACGTGCAACGTTACCCGGTGCTGTCCGTGGCGATGGTGCTGAATCTGTTGATATCGATGACTCGAGAATCAATTATTCTCTTGTCCAGGCGCTGTTTCACTGTTATATGCTAGAAAGTGGTGTTCTTTATAAAAGAAGCACTTCAGAAATAGTTGAAATTACATTTATTAGGACTATTGGATTTTATAAAAAATAATCCAAACTATAATAGCCTATAATAGCATAGCCTACATATTTTAAAATTGTTACATATATTGCTGCCACAATAACCATTTCAAAAATTGTACGTGCTTTCATCTTTCTCCCATTTTTGTTCGCTGAGGTGGAGCTGCGATGAAATATTGTTCTTGTAAACACTTTCCAGTATTTCAGTAATAAAAGTTTACATCTTATGTACGGTGCTCGGCAGTGATCAAAAAGGATTTAAACAGTGAATTTTGAATCTCTTCTTGTAAACTCAGAGATGTGGATTCAGACGGCAATTAAATTAGCACACGAACTGTTTGTCAAAAAACAGTAGGTACTAATTTGGCCAGGGAATTTTACGTGGGTTGGGTGAGAAAAAACACTGATATTATGGATTCAGACGGCACTAAAATCACCGACTTACCCCTGTAAATGTTTAAAATACCGGACGAGCCCATGAGAAACAATATTAGCGTCCGAATAGAACTTAACTGACAGTAGCCTATGCTTTCACAAACCACGCATAAATGTCATTATCTCAAAACTACAAACTTTTACATACATGCTGCTGATATATTATTGTAGCAGAGTTTGTGCTGAATACAGTGTAATTAGACTTTAGCCATGAAAATGTCACTAGTAACAGAAAAAAACACAAATGTCAGAGCATGTCAGAACACCTCCAGGGCCAGAAAACAGCTCAGACCTCAGAGGGTTAAAAGCGCTCTTTTATTAAATTAATAATATAATATATAATAATAATATAATTAAAATTCTAACAACAATCAGTGTGATTGACAATTGTATTCTTTGCATGAAAACACTTGAATTAGCCTAAATGAACTGTCTGTGTGTATTAAAACTTCAGAATTATTTTCATATAGACCTGCAACAGTGATAAGGTAAAGCTGAACCGGGCCTTGCTTTTTTTTCCATTTTTTTTTTTTCTCTTTTTTTCATTTTTTTTTTTTTCATCAAAGTATCACAGGGTATGAAAAAAATTAAGCAGCGGAACTGTTTCCAACTTTGATAATGAATAATCATATTAGAATGATTTCTAAAGGATCATGTGATAGACTGGAGTAATGATCCTGAAAATTCAGCTTTGCATCACAGAAATAAATTATAATTTAAAGTATAATAAATTGAAAACCAATTATTTTAAATTGTAATAATACATCACAATATTAAAAAAAAAAATTGATCAAATAAATGCAGGCTTGATGAGCAGAAGAAACTTCTTTCAAAAACACAAAACATAGTAATGTGTCCAAACTTTTGGCCTGTACTATATATATATATATATATATATATATATATATATATATATATATATATATATATATATATATATATATATATTAATTAATTAATTGTTCATTTGAGTAGGCTTATCTATTTTATTCCTCTTACACAGTACACTTTTATTCTTGTCTGAATCCTTGTTCTGTTGTTTATTTGCTATTTGCACATGTAAATCTAAAATAAATTGAGGTATTTGAATGGGTCACAGACACTTATCTATTCTAATTCCATTTAATTCTAATCTAACCTTTTAATTATGTCAGTTAACTGATGATGACTGGTCAACAAGCATCAGCTGTCAGTCAGAAAAAAAAAAAAGTTAAATGAACATCCCTACTTCATATATTTCAACTGAACCAACTAAAAATGTTCAGTGCAGCAAGTCAACATAACATTTTGAGATTGACCTCCAAAATCTTTACAGTGTGTTTGTGATGGCAAGAAATGTACAAAGCAGCCAAACAAGTATCGTTCTTTACCATCCGACTGGGTTAATCATTTTGATTAATAAAATCATTATTCACTGTATAAAGTAGTGATCTGAAATGGTACACGCAGTTACGAGTCTACAGAAACTTTGCTCGCATTATAGCGAGTAGTGAGTCTACACGGGTTTGCAGCAAAGTAAGTTTACTGGCCCTTTTTCTTCTAGACGTAATGTGTAGTGTTTATCAGAGATGGGGGACTCGAGTCACATGACTTGACTAGAGTCAGACTCAAGTCGCAAATTTAAGGACTTGAGACTTGCTTGACTAAATTAAGAAAATGACTTGACTTTGACTTAAGATCCAATGACTCGAGACTTGACTTGACTTGAACTGTATGACTCAAGAATGACTTGATATACATTTTTATATAAATCATCGCAACATCAATTGATGAACAAAATTAAAGCAACGGAACCATTGACGCCAGTCATCAGATTCTGCACTATTGCGTGACGCTGCACAAAGCCGAGACAAAACATACATTGCGGTGAACGCGCTAAATACAAAAACATCTCCCAGCATTGTTTCTTTTTTGATATAAACACTAGAAATTGACCATATTCATACAAGAAGATTTGCTGTACGCATAATAACTGGCAAGGGATATCTCAAACAGTCGAACTTCATTCACCACATCTAAAAGTAAGCTATGGCTTGTTTAACCTGTTTGTTAATTTGACTATCGTTAAATCTAGAGAGAATATTGGTCAAAACAGCATGCCTCTTTTTACGCAATTATGTTTTCAAATGTAGCTTAAAGCCAAATATGTCGTTCTTTCCAATGACGAAAAACAACATAGAAAACTATTAATGTTTTGTCGTGTTTTATGTTTCTCTTAAAGCAGGGTCAGATGTTATCAGGAGGTTGGGGGCAAAATGGCAGCAGAATTAATATGCACCCAAAATTCAAAATGTGGTGGAAAAAATTGCCCTAGTATGAGTTATTTTTATAATTATAACATATGATATTAAACAAATATTTCCAGAATATTGGCGCGATTGCAAATGTGATAATGATTTTATAAAACAGTTCAGTAAACAAAGAGTGAATATTGTGATGTGACATTTTAGACATAATATTCCAAATATTCTGTTTTTGCTCTATTTCTCCAATGACAATAGTTCCAAACAAGCCACAGAAAGAGTTATGCGTATCTGAACAAATTCGTTTTTTTTTTTTTTTTTTTTTTTTTTTTTTGATTCAGTGACCCAGTTGCTTAGTTCCAGAACGAATCTGCCATTTTGAACAAATCAGTTGAATGAATGCTTCTATGACTCGTACATTAAGACGGTGATTTCATAATTAAAAATATATAATTTATTATTTTTTAGCATCTAATTTTTTCTATATTAATTATAAATCATTAATCTCATAACATTATTTATGATGTTGTAATTGCAGTTTAAATGCATGGTTAGAAAAATAAATGGTTAGAACATAGTTAGAAAAAAATGCCCCTGGAAATCAATTTAAGGGGTCAAATATTGGCTCTTAATGGGAAAGTTAATGTCTGCCAGTGATATTCCATAAAAAAAATATATAAGCAAAGTTAAACATACGACATTTACTATGAAACCAATATAAATAATGCATCATACTTGTGAATTTACCTTCAAATGTTTTATCTTCAAAACATTTTGTATCATTGTTATTATAATAATAATTCCAAATAATTATAATAATTATAATAAATATTCCGGTGCATATAGCTCTAATTCATCTAGGCTGGTTTCAAAAACGTAAGTTCATTTAACTCTTTTTTTTTGTTGTAATCTTTCAATCAGAGATCTAATAATGATTTAGACTGTCACAATGCTAGTAAACATAGTATCATAAACTATTTATGCTTGTGATTACAGGAGGATTGCCTTCGTCTGTCCAACTAGCCACTGTTTTTCCTGGGTTTAATCATTCTGTTTTATTTTTATTTATTTGGATGTATGTGTGTGCCTCGGAAATCTTCTACCACTGTTCTATGCGGACCTGGAACTGGGTGGGCCTAGCGTGGAGGTCTGCCAGTGATAGCCTGCTAACTTAAATGTTTTGTTTGTTTGTTTTTGTTTGTTTGGCAATAGTCATATCGCCTTATTCGGCCTATGGGCATTGTGCAATATATCCTGTGAGGACAGTGTTCACTTGTGTGAAGTGTGAAACGCCGTGTGTGTGAGGACTATTTGGTGTGAAGTGTCTCTTGCAGTGTTGGAGTGTGTGTATGTGAACAGTATTTATTTATTCAACTTTATTCACTGCAGCCTATGTATTATGAGACTCAGAGCATTACTGTAACTCATTTATTATGAGACTTTATTCACTGTGAGTATTTTTTATTGTATAATTTTCTTTACTGTTACCTACGGAGAATATTTGCTTGCTCTGATTGCCAACTAATATATTATTGTGTCTAGTGTTTAATAAAGTTACATGTTTGATTACATCAGTCCCATTTATGTTCCTTCATTGGACATAACCTGCCTAGATAGTTTGATATATACAGGTCCCCTCTTGGCATGTTTAAAAAAAAAAAAAAAATGCATATTACAGTTATATTATGAAAAAAGACCTTAAAAGTACATTTTGTATGTCACTTTTGTTTCTTCAAAATTACCAGAAACACTAATCCCCTCTTGGCCAGTGTAGAGCAATAGTCCCATTAGTAATATAGACATGTTGTCACGGTTCATGGATTCATTGGCTCCTCCTGCAACACAGAACAAGAAACAGACGGAACAGCAGACGAAAGACATGAGGCATAACATTGATTGCTCCAACTGGACACGGAGTTCTGACCCCACTCTATCCTGGGTCCGTGTTTCACCAACCACGGATGACCCAGGACAATGGGAGCGTGAGGTGACTGAGTGAGGTAGAGTGAGATCCTCTCCGTGTGGTTACCCGAAGTGATCAGTGTGATGGGTCCAGTGATGTGAGTGATGCCCGGAAGTTCCTGTCCATCTAGTGCGTGGATGGTGATACCGTGCTCAAGAGGTGTGATGGGGATGTGAAGTTTCTGAGCCAAGGAAAAGTCCATCAGATTCCCTTCCGCTCCTGAGTCCACCAGCGCCTGGCCGTTGAAGGCGTGGCCTGCCCACATGAGTCTCACCGGGAGGAGGGTGGCGTTCGAGGGTCTGGCCAAGGATATCCCGCCCGACAGTAGCCTCCGTCCTACCGCCGGGCTTGGCCTTTTAAAGGACAGGTGGAAATGAAGTGGCCGGCCTCTCCACAGTAGAGACACAGACCTCTCGAACGGCGATGTTCTCTCTCCTCCCGGGAGAGCCGAGCTCGACCTACCTGCATGGGTTCAGGATCGTCCGAGGGGCTGACCGTGTTCACTCCCCTGAGACTGGGGAATTCAGCAAAATCCCCCACTGGAGTCTGGAACGATCGATTCGTTCTCTGTTGTAATCGTGCATCGACTCGTAGTGCCAGTTCAATCAGTCCATCAAGAGTCTTGGGTAAATCCAACGTGTAGATCTCCTTTTGAACACGATCAGCCAACCCATGCAGGAACAAGTCCCACTGCGCCTCCTCGTTCCATTTGCACTCAGCGGCCAACGTCCGGAACTGGATGGAATAGTCGGAAACCGAGCTGTTGTTCTGTCGGAGATCGGCAAGTTGGCGAGCCGCCTTGCGTCCGGCGACCGCGCGATCGAAAACGCGGCTCATCTCTTGCTCGAGTGCTTGGAACGAAGAGCAGCATGGATGTTGATTCTTCCACACCGCTGTTCCCCACAGAGCCGCGCGTCCAGATAACAGCGTCATCACCAGTGCCACTTTACTCTCCTCGGAGGAAAACGTCACAGGCTGAAGAGAGAAGTAAATCGAACATTTGGTTAGAAAAGTTCGGCACATATTCGGTTCTCCAGAGTATCTCTCGGGGGTGGGGATGCGCGGCTCCGGTCGGTTGATGTTGATACTTTCCGGGGGAACAGGCGGGGGCGGTGCTGGCGCAGTGGGACGTCTCAGACGTTGTAATTGAGAGGTGAGCTCGGACACCTGCGTTACCAGAGCCTGTATCGCCCGACCCGAGGAACCGATCTGTTCATCCTGACGGTCCATACGGGCGTGATTATCGGCATACATCTGCTCAAATGTAACCGCACTCGCTGAATCCATGATCTGGTCAGATGGTTCTGTCATGGCTCGAAGGAAAAGTCAAGGATTCAATAGCAAGTGAATACTGGTGTTTATTAACACAATAGAAATGGCAGTGCAGGTTGAGATGTCAGGCAAACAGTAGAATGACAGGCTCGGCAACGCAGGACTCAGTGGGCAGGCAGCAACGGACGAACTGCAGACAATCCTCAGAACAGGCAGACGAAACTCAGAACGGGAACACAGGAACTAGTGTCCAATTCACAGAACAGGCAGACGAATCTCAGAACAGGAAATCGGGAACTGGAGCGAGGGAGAGAGAACTGTGAGCTGTGCCTGGGAACCTCCACAACCATCTGACAAAGACAGGACGAGGTGACAAACAATATATAGGACATCCTCATTCAAAACAGCTGGCGTTGATCAGCTCATCAGCGATAACGAGCCGTGCTGATGAGCCACGCCCATTCATACAACACGCACACACATAGCAAGGGTGAGCCAATGAATCCATGAACCGTGACACATGTGTGTGTCGTTTAGGGGCAGATATTAGACTATAAAACAAAAGTCCAAGTTCATGCCTGTGGTGCAAGATTTTGACCTTCGTTCTAGGTACAAAATGCACTAGCACTACTCTTTGTTTTGAATCAATGTGCTCAACCATAGTTTGTTAAAAAAAAAAAAAAAGTATTGGCCAAGAAAATAAATGCAAATGTAAGTGTATACTTCATTCCCTTTTACCACCAATACGTTCATCATCAAAATAGAAAAATTGTCAAAGTTGCCATACCGCCTACTGACTGAATGATTTATTGAGCCCACAAATTCCTGGTTGATTCACTGTGAATAAAAGGTTTCCACAGCAAGTTGTTATCTGAGCGAGAAATCTCACTGGCCCGCTCGTACCGGGGGCTCGTTGCAAACGTGTCAGCCCACCGCTGCTGATTTATGGCATGTCATGTCAGATGGTGGAAATGCCCAAGGAATGAGGCTGAAGTGTGAATGTCTTTCAGCGGGGGGCTTGAGGAGGATAAATTAACAAGTCTCTCTGAGTTATGAAAGAGCGGTGGCCATCATTATGAAACAACGTACGCTCTAGCGCTGTGTACAGAATCCTGATGATTCTGTCAATGGTGCGCAAAGTTATGTTGCTAGCTAAGCATACCGAGTGCTGTTTTTGATGAATAACAAGGCAAAGAAAGGAAAGACAAAAACTTTACTTTGTAAGTTACTGCGTTGGATTGAGTTGTAGTGTTGCTGGAAAATGACATCCTGAATGGGATTGCCAAATAAAGGTGGTGTTTTATAGTGTGTTTGTGTCTGTACACAATGTGGTTTATGAGAGAAACATTCAGAATTATCCGTAGACATTCAGAAATCAAAAAACAATTTAGGGTTATTCAACAATTGATTTCCTCTCCAGAATTTAAAGAAGACATTAGCACTTTCCCTTACGGTAGATATATGAACCAGAACTTTTTTGAAGGAGTATTGGCTCATTTCTCAATGCAAAGTAGCGTTTGTTGTTTTGGGCTATACTACATGGTATGCTTGTAGTAACAATAGTTTGAATGTTTCTAATTATCTACATAATAACTGCATTTTCTCATTTATCAGTTTCACAGTGCTAATGTTTAGGAAAGTGCTGTGCTGGCGTTTAGTGCTATTTAGTGTTTTGGGAGAAAATAAAATGTCTATTTAATGGGGACAATGGATGTTAATAAACTTAAGTAAAATTTTCAAAATGTAAACATACCAAAAATATTGCTAATTTACGTCCATGGTACCTACGGTCTTCATCATAAAGTGGGACACAGCAGCATTCATTACCACAGAGGGCCTTTAGCTGTGTCTTAACCTATTTTTTGCTTTTTCAGCCACAAGCTTTTTCACTTTTACAACACACTTGTGTGTACTTCTGTACTAGTAGCCTACACTGCACTGAAGTGTGCTTTCAGTTTGTGTCAACTCATTAATCTCCCTTGACTTCAACAAAGCCCTTCACCACAGCCATAATTACAGCACCTCATATTAGTCAAAGCACCTTCAACAAAGAGGCACTTGTGAACTTTTTAGCATGGCTGAATGTCGGTGGGGTGGTGAGACGGGTCATTTAATGGGATGTTAAGGTTCTCAACTAGACACAGGCCTGCAGCTGCAGAACGCCTCAGACGCTAAAACTGTTAAAATGAGCTGGTGAACGAATGAGGACAAGAAGTTCCTCATCAGGGCAAAGGTTAACTCCAAGAGCCGAGAGCTTTGTCATAATCCCAGATCTAAATTTCAGGAGAGCTGAACAACTCGACTACATGATTCTGTCTACAAAAGCAGATCTTTTAATGGCTTAATGATCATTTGAAACACATGGGACCCCAGGCCATAGTTAAATAAAACTTGCTTTAGAGAAACCATGCGAACAAATGCATGCCTTAATCTCTCAGCATGTACTTGAGTTTATTATGTGACAGGGCCAGGCAAAGGGTCAAAATTGTTAAAAGCTTCAATTAAATTCCTAAGATATATACAGTACAAGTGAACTGGTCTCCAGATAACACACTGTTAGTCACATCTTTAAATTGTGAGACTTGAGATTAGAAGTTGTTTGTGAATTTTTAAAGCATTACAGGAGGAATTATAAGGACTCAAATCTTTGATTTTCAGAGATGATTTAATTGAAAAATTAAAAACAGACTGTAGCTTTCAGAACTCATAACTTCTTCTTCAGCTCAGGGATAAAAGTAAAATGTGTTAAAGTGTGTAAAAAGTTTTTGCTTCCGCTCTGAAGATCCATCTGAAAAATGTAATGTAATGAGTAAATGATGACAGATTTTTTTGGGGGGGTCTATTATCCCTTTAGAATTTACTGTACATAGATCTAAAAACTAATGCACACATGATATCAGTAAAACAGACAGTTAAGACTCGTTTGAGATCATCAAGACATTGAGATCAACTTTTTAAAGTTTGAAATGGTTTTAGACTTTACGTGCAGTTTTTGAAAGGTTTTCTTACAGATCTGGAACATCCAAGATTTTTAAGTCAGTCAAACATGTTCTTGGCAATCCCTAACCAATCGAATCCCTCTATGCCCCAGGCCCAAATAAAATCATATCATGTGTCTGTGTAAGGTTTTATATCTAGTTGCTTTTGCAGAAGTTGATAGCTGAGATTGGGATTAGACCTCTGAGCTCATCTCAATCAAATCCTCTGGAGTTACACTCTCACATCATGCTAAAGATTTCAAGGCAAGGTCACATGCAGTTTTGTAGCTCTCTGTCAGTTTCATTCAGGACTCAGAGACCTACGGCTTTGGGAATGCACAAGTTAAACATGAATACTTCTGATGCAGTGCCACCTGTCACCCGACTTTTGGGATTTCACCAAGAAAAAAATCTCCTAAAACAGCGTCCTTAAGGGGCTTGAAATACAACAGGGTTCTGGTGGAGCCCACACAAAAAATTAATAATGTTCAAATTAAATAAAAATATTGCATGATGCATACTGATATCAGAAAATCTTGTTTAATTTAATTACAGGCCATCTTTTAAACGGAGGCACGACAGTTTAAAGATGCACAAATGCAAGTGCTTTTCACATCTGAAACAATTGCCTGCCTGAAAAATGAATTAAAATTCAGCCGTGACAGATAATGGGAATGTTCTAATCCACTGGGAACAAACATTAACTGATCTCGTGTCTGACTCTCCGGCAGGACTTGAAAGTGAAGTGCGTTCAGAGGCTGACATTTCGCCTCAAAGCGACACCTGATTTGCAATTTGTATTAAATTCCAAAGTGACTCTGTGTCAAATGAGAATCTCTGTATGGTCATTAATCTACACTTTCCCTGGCTCATGTGGTGGAGAGAGGCCAAAACAAGAAGCTCCTGAAGTTTGGAAACAAATCTGAAATGCAAATATGCTTTTAATAAGCCAGCAGGGAATATGCAGCATGTAAGCACACCTGAAGCTCGCCTGTGAGCGAAGAACTGTTTCATCATGTGTGCCGAGAAGGCAGAGGTCACTAACAAATTGGACAAAGCTGCAATGAGGTGATGAACGGTAAACAAACCTTCCCAGCCTCATTAGGAGTCAAGCCGTTTCGAAATCCAGACATGAAATGGGCAACATGCGTCTTGGTGTCATGTTCAATGGGAAGTTCAGATCTCCTGTGTATGATTTCTAATTTTTTTCTGTCCATTTAGGCCCTTTTATCTCCAGTAGGTATTAGTGAATGGAAAGGTCATTTTTCTATTGCTTTGCGCGGCTGCAGGGCATTGTGTCATAAAGTGAATTGTGAACTACTTATTTCTTATTTCTTATTAATATTTTATAAAAATAACAATCGTCAATATTGCAAAACATTTTAGCATATTCTCATAATCATATATTTCATAATAATATATTTCAGCATAAACTCATTCTCCACCCTTTGTATTTCAACCATGTCTCGTTGGGTTAAAACACGTGAGAACCAGTGCCATCAGTTGTCAAATCTAATGGCAAGTTCACACTGCACGATTTTAGCCCCGATATTCACTCGCCGATAAATTTAGCGAAATCTCAGACAAATGGCCGAAATCGGTGCTCATTCACTCGAGTGACAATCACTCAGTGTGCATTATCAAAGACGCGATCTGAGAGAGTCGAATTAGTGAAAACTTTCCTCTGGTGTTGACTTAACTGCGAAATGAGGAGGTACTTCACATGGACAACAGTGATGTATTGTCCATTTGTAATAATATAAACATTTCAGTACCAGAGGTAGCCTGGGTTTCCCCATGCTGCCTTGCTCGCAGCACGATTTTATTCACGCAGCTAGGCAGCCTGGACACCATGGACCAGATTTTCCCCTGAAAAAGGGAACCAATCACAGAACGGGGAGGCAGCAGCAAGACGATGACGACACCGAAGCAGTTTGTTTATATCTATGGTTCCAACATGGCATCAGACTCGATGTTACCTCTACCCTCATGTTTATCTTGCACAAACGGTAATATTCACTAAACGCCATCGTGTACAAATAAATCTTTGACCCATCGTCTTTTTCCTCGTCGAATTTCTGTCACTCTACATACGTCATCTGGTATAATTGAAGCGATTGGCTATGAGCTACGTACAGGCGCATTTGATAGACATTCATAGCGCCCAATAAACAGCTCTGAGCATTCGTAAACCACGCCTCAAATACGAGAAAATGAACATGTGGTTCCCAGACCAAGTCTCAAATGAGACTTGGTCTGACGTTAGCCAGGCTATACTAGAGGAGCAAGCAAAGGCAGTTGAGATAGCTACAAGGATTAAGCTTCTTCTAAACTGTGATTTCAATTTCGTGCTGGTCGAATCACAGCATCTAAAATGAAAACTGCATATGTTGCACTGATCCCAATCAACCAGCTCAGCGCTTTATCAAAAGTGTATTGTTGAGGGTAGATGTGACTGAGTCGTCGTGAGCAGATGTAAGCACTCAGAAGAAGTTAGATGAGTTTGAACAGATGGGATCTTTTTATTTACCCCAATTAAGGCCAAAGAAAGGCAATAAAAATTAACAAAAAATAAATAAAATAAAAATTACAAAAAAAACACATACCTTTTAGTAAATAAAATAAATTGACATGAGAGTCAAAAAACAATAAAAATGTTTCAGCTGCTTAGAAATTGACCTTTGCACAAGCCACTATACATAGAGCATCGACAGACTTATGTCCTCTCATCTCACGCTCCCCCGGAGAGAATGAAGCTACTAATCTTTTTAGAGCTGAAGGCACCCCTGAAATTGGCACATATCAACACAATATTACAATACAGGGGTGGCTCAGGTAAAAATAGGCCATAAATGCTTAAAAACAGCAGAAATTCTACATCTATAAAACTAGAAAATTACAAAATATTATTTATATGGTTCCAGCTTACATTTGGCAAAGCCACAAGTCATAATAACAGCCAAATAATTAATGACTCAAACTCCGGGTCACTTACAATTGACCCGGAAGTCATAGCGTCATTTAAACCCCACAATTGCGGCAAAAATTCCTTTACACAAACAAACCGGAGACGCCAGTAAGACACAAAGATGGTATGTCAAAGCTATGTTCCTTTTAAACTAAATAAACAGATACATAATTAACGAAGACATGTGTTGCGTGGTTATTGAAACTGGTTATAATTGTGAAGTAAATGGCATGATTTTAAACAGCAAGATATGTATTGATAGTAGTAGCTATAGCATATAAATCACCGTAGTATTAGATATTAAAAGTGTGCACACGAAAACTACGGGATTACTGTGGGGGTTTTGATAAAAGGCTAGGTTACCGCTGATTTGAAACAATATGAGGATAAACAGAACACATTGACACGCTTGACAAACAAATACAGGCATCATTTGCACTCAGTCTTTGTGAACTGGAATAGGTAGCGCATCGCTGCCGTGACGGTAGCTATGCGCCCCGTCACATGTATGCTATCCCCAATTATACAAATTTATATCAAAAGGATGGGGATGGGGATACCTGGGGATGTTCTCATGAGAATTTTGCACGTAATATGTTTACAGATGAACATAAGAAATCTCATGAAAATGTGAAAGTGCACGAGACAGGTTTTTTCATTAACCCACGTGTGCTTTAGGTGCTTTAGGTGTTTTAGGTGCTTCCTCGGATGGCCTTGTTTCTTGTTATTAGGGTTAGGTTAGGGTTAGGGTTATTGATTTCAGTGTCATTGAAAATAAATGTCCATTCAGTGTAAAGTGTTACAGGATTTTACTTGGAGAAGGATGGTGAAGGGAAACTGACACTAAACAGAAACCACCAGTATTTCTACCAGGTCCAAACACAGCTTGGAGTGTGCAAACTGGAGTCTGCCTATTTTGTTGTTTGGACAGAGAAAGACTTGCTTGTTGAACACATTTTGTTTAATGAAGAGTTACGGGAAATTATATGTAAGAAAAGCAAGCATATTTTTGACACAGCCATTATGCCTAAACTAGTTGGCAAGTTCTACACTAGGCTTTCTTACTAGGCTAATGTGTCAGCACAACCTAGTGTATCTGTCCCTGATTCTGATGGTTCTGACAATGGTGCAAGTGGCAGTGGGCAAGAAAAAAAGCTGGTGTCACTGTGGCCAGGTTGAGTTTGGTCAGATGATTTGATGTGTGACAATGCAAAATTTCATATTCAGTGGTTTCACTATTCATGTCTCAATGCTGAGATTGCTCCAAATGTAATGGTACAGAACGGCACACACACACCTGAACACAGTATGAATGACCACAGGACTTCACTTCAGAATGGACATGATGTTGACATATCACACAAGGACAATGATAACACCACTGAGCCACAACAACCTCTGCTCACGGACACCATCTCAGCTGAGCCCTGCCCACAGAGCTCATCACAGACCGACACATCAGAACTGCTCCAAGATTCAGCACCCAAGGACGACTTCCTGGAAAACAGCCAGGGAAGCCAGGACAGCATATCACAGCCTCCTATAACACCAGAGCAACAGCCCCTTTCACCAGACACTTTTTCCCTCTCGCCAGCAACTCCACTCCTGTGCTTCTCACAGAAAATGGAAGAACTGGTGCATGCTGGAACCAGACTATCCCACTCTTTTGCTGCAAGCCCCCAGATATCAACCAAAAAAACTCGGGCACCGCTACCACCAAAGCCTGCGGGCCGAGCTCGCCCTCCCCCTCCTTCTGTGAGAGCTCTTCGGCCTCTGCCACAACGCCAGGGCCCACACCCTCCTCCATCTGCTCGAGGTGAACCAAAAACAACTGATACCAGCTCTCAGTGATGTGTGTCGGGTCCCCGCTTTGATAACAGTAACTTTCTCATATGTTTACAGAACAAGCGGGAACCCAGTGTGCCTGTATCTTTCTCTATCGCTGTTCTATTACAAGATAGAAAGTCTAAGGCCTTCAATAGCCGTACAGCAAACTCAACTAATCTGGTGCCTGTTGCACGTCTAACTAAGATTGATGTAGGGAAAAAAAGTAAGACTGTTAAGTTAGCAATTTTAAACATCCGTTCACTTAAAAATAAATCACTTCTAGTCAATGACTTAATAACCACAAACAACCTGGATTTTATGCTTCTAAATTAAACCTGGCTAGAAGACAGCTGCAGTGCAACAATCCTCAATGAAACATCCCCTCCTAACTTTACTTTTATGAGTGTCTGCAGAGCTGTTAAGAGAGGTGGGGGTCTAGCTGCTCTTTTTAAAGATATCTATCAATGTAAGCAAATATCATTTGGGAACTACACGTCTTTCGAATATCTGGGTATTGTATTAAAAGGTGCTCCACGCATTTTACTTATCATTATTTACAGGCCTCCAAAATACTCTCCAGCCTTTGCGGAGGAATTTACAGAACTGTTATCAACAATTACCTCAGAGTTTGACTTTTTTGCCATTGCTGGAGATTTTAACATTCACATAGATAATGCAGAAAACAATATGGCAAAATAAATCAAAACTGTTTTAAAAACTTTTGATCTGACTCAGCATATACATGGACCCACACACAATCATGGACACACTCTAGATTTACTTATCAGTAAGGGTCTAAACATCTCATCGATTGTTATTAAGGATGTAGCACTGTCTGATCATTTCTGTATTTTCTTTGATATATTGATCTCTCCTGCCACTGAAGCTAGAACTGTGTCTGTCAAGAAGAGATGCTTAAATGAGAACACTAGTGTACTATTTATGAAGGCTATATCCTTAACACCAAGCATATCTGCTGACTCTGTTGATTTTCTCCTTGATTCTTTTAACTCAAAAGTTAAAAGTGCAATTGATGATATTGCTCCTGTGAAAGTCAGGAAGAAGAGTGGCAGACAAAAAACACCTTGGAGAAACTCAACAGCAGTGCAAAATATGAAAAGACAGTGCAGAAAAGCAGAGCGCATGTGGCGGAAGACAAAGCTTGTAGTCCATTATAACATCTACAAAGACAGCCTGCATGCTTTCAATATGGAACTAGGCAAAGCTAGACAGACTTTCTTCTCAAATATTATAAACTGCAATTTAAACAACACACGCACTCTTTTTGCTACTGTAGAGAGACTGACAAACCCCCTAAGCCAGATTCCCAGTGAAATGCTCTCAAACAGCAAGTGCAGTGAGTTTGCTTCTTTCTTCTCTGACAAAATCAATAATATCAGAAAGGTGATCAGCACATCATTGAGTTGCGCTGGGGTCAGACAGATCAGACCACCTGAAAAAGTAGTAACTTTGTCTGATTTCAAAAAAATTGCGCTCTTGACACACTTCCCACATATTTTTCCAAAAGTGTGTTAAACAGTTTAGAAGCAGATCTTCTAGAAGTGGTAAATGCCTCACTTCTCTCTGGGAGTTTTCCAAACTCCCTGAAAACTGCAGTTGTCAAGCCCCTCCTGAAAAAGAGCAATCTGGATAAGACCATATTAAGCAACTATAGACCAATCTCAAATCTTCCTTTCATAGGCAAGATCATTGAAAAAGTTATCTTCAATCAGCTGAACAAATTCTTAAGCTCGAATGGATACTTTGACAATTTTCAATCTGGTTTCCGACCGCACCACAGCACAGAGACAGCGCTCATAAAGATAATAAACGATATTCGCTTAAATACTGATTCAGGCAAATTATCAGTGCTGGTACTACTCGACCTCAGTGCTGCATTTGACACTGTCGATCATAACATACTTCTTGACAGGCTGGAAAACTGGGTGGGGCTTTCTGGGATAGTCCTAAAATGGTTCAGGTCATACTTAGATGGGAGAGGTTATAATGTGAGTATAGGTCCCTCAAAGTCCCTCAAGGCTCAATTCTTGCGCCACTCCTGTTCAACCTGTATATGCTCCCAATGAGCCAAATAATGAGAAAGAACCAAATCGCTTACCACAGCTATGCAGACGATACACAGCTGTACTTAGCCCTACCGCCTAACGATTACAGCCCCATTGACTCCCTGCGCCAATGCATTGATGAAGTCAACAGTTGGATGTGCCAAAACTTTCTTCAGTTAAACAAAGATAAAACTGAAGTCATTGCATTTGGAAACAAAGATGAAGTTCTCAAGGTGAACGCATACCTTCACTCTAGGGGTCAAACAACTAAAAATCAAGTCAGGAATCTTGGTGTGACACTAGAGTCAGACCTTAGTTTCAGTAGTCATGTCAAAGCGATAACTAAATCAGCATACTATCATCTAAAAAATATTGCAAGAATTAGATGCTTTGTTTCCAGACAAGACTTAGGCTACGTTCACACTGCAGGGCTTAATGCTCAATTCCGATTTTTTGAAAAAATTCGATTTTTTTGCAAGGCCGTTCACATTTCCAATTAAATGCGACCTTTTGTGATCTCCTGTGTGAACGTGAAATGACCCAGAAGTGACCCGCATGCGCAGAAGAGTACTCAACGGTCAACGACGTCACTTGTCGTTTGCGGAAGTAGCTAAACTTTAACTGTGATTCTCTCTCTCACACACACACACACACACACACACACACACGAGCGCGCGCAGCGATCGTTACACAAGAGCCAGACAGCAGCCGCTGACCTATCTAATATCAGATTCAGCACAAATAAGTTAACATAACGTATAATGGCCGTGGGCTTTTTTTTCTTCTTTTTTTTTTTAATTAACGGGCTCGTCGAGGTCGACCCGTTCGGCAGATTTACCTCAGCTCGACGAATATGCAGTCCGTTTTCAAACCGACGACTACTTCAACGCAGGATTATGACGTTTTTCGCGTATCAATGACGTGCGGGTCGGATAAATGCGACCTGGCCGTTCAGACTGAAGTCGCATTTGAAAAGATCGGATATGTATCGGATTTGGGACCACATACCCAAGTGGCCTGGGTCGCATTTGAAAAGATCGGATCTGTGTCGTTCAGACTGTCATGAAAAGATCAGATACAGCTCGCATAGGGGCAAAAAAATCGGAATTGGGTCGTTTCAGCCTGCAGTGTGAACGTAGCCTTAGAGAACTCCTCACTGGCCTTCCCAAAAAGACCATAAGACAGTTGCAGCTCATACAGAACGCTGCCGCTAGGATTCTGAGCAGAACCAGAAAATATGAACATATCACACCAGTCCTCAGGTCTTTACACTGGCTCCCAGTTAGATTTAGGATTGATTTCAAAGTATTATTACTGGTATATAAATCATTCAATGGCCTAGGACCTCAATACATTGCAGATATGCTCACTGAATATAAACCCAACAGATCACTCAGATCATTAGGATCATATCAGCTAGAAATACCAAGGGTTCACTCTAAACATGGCGAGTCTGCTTTTAGCTATTATGCCAGCCGCAGCTGGAACTTAATAAAGGCATGCTGAAGCAAAGCGAGGAGTTTGTTTAAGAAAAATATTCATATTTAACGTTACAAAGTAAAATTCTAGCTTCCGGCCAAACGAACATACTAGTCTACTTGCGCCTAAAATGCAACTTACACAACTTATGACGTTAGAAGTAGCATAGTGCGTCATGGCGTAGCGTAAATATCAGAAGTACATAGCATTACTCGTTTAGGCTTAAATCGAATCTGTATGTTCGTTTGACGGGACGCTATTTTACTTTACAAAGTTTTAAATATGAATATTATTCTTACACAATCTCCTCGCTTTGCTTCAGAAGGCCTTTATTAACCCCCCGGTGCACTTTTATGGACTTCAAAACAGAAACAACCATTCACTGCCATTATAAAGCTTGGGTAAGCCAGGACATTTTTTAATATAAATCCGATTGTATTCGTAAATTAGGCTGAACGTTCTATTTTAATATTTATTTATTAATTTCCTTTTGAAAATGTAATGTGTTATTTGGGCAATTCACACTGATAACTTTGTTACAGTTTTATTTCAGAATTGAGTACATTTTCACAATTTGTACATCATACAGTAAAGTTGTGGCATACCCAACTGTTCTGTTGCTCTTTTAATACAATTGTGTTGTTCTAATGACAGTGGTATTGTCACAACTGATGTGGTAGTTCTCAGAATGAGAAGGTAGACTAAATGCTAACTTTCTTTAATAAACATGAAGATAATACATGGAAGAAAGCGAGAACAATCATACAAACTACTCGCATAAAGACGAAAACCGACAATGAACTGAAAGAAACAGGGGGTATAAATACACAGGGAGCTTAACGACAGACAGCTGAACGTAATTAGTAACCAAGGAGATTAACTAGCAGGTGATAAAGACTGAACTGAAGCACATGAAACCAACACACTGAAATGAAAACGGCACAACATAATACTGACAGTACTTCCCCCTCCCACGAGGCGTGACCTCGCACCGAATGTAAAAGTCCAACTGCTGAGGGAGGGGGTTTTGGAGGAGGATGAGGAGAGTCTGAAGATGGACAGGAGACAGGAAGGGAGAGCAGAGAGGAACACCAAGGCGGAACTGGTGGAGGAAGGAGCCAATGCAAAGTCCTAAACGTCCTACAGGGCAGAGCCTGGGCATCGACCGATGGCAGTGGAGCGGGACGAGCTGGAGACCATGGCAAAGCCATAAGGATGACAACGCAGGCTTGGAGGGCCGACGTGACGTTTTCGGTTCGAGAGACCGAGGTGGAGACGGGGACCTGGCAGAACGGGGCGACACCGGAGGGACCGAGGACCACGGTGGAACCAGAGGGAAGGAGGATCCCGGTGAAGCTGAAGGGGTGGAGGGTTGAGTTACAGCCAAAGGCCCGGAAGTCCACAGCGAAACCAGGGTGGCGAGAGACCAAGGTGGAACTGGAGGGATGAGAGAGCCCGGTGGATTCTTAGTGATGACGGACCACGGCGGAGCTGAGGGAGCATAGAGCCAAGGCGAATCCAAAGGGCTGACAAGTCGAGGTAAAGAACTGGGCCTGGAGAACTGAACCTGATCCTTGGGATCCGTATCACAGAGCCGAGCTGGTGTCGAAAGAGGCCGAGGTGGAGCCAACGAGCTGGCGGGAATCAGTAGCGAGGGCAGAGTTGAGGAGCTATGAGACACCATTGGGGTAGATAAGTCCAGGGAATATGATGGAATCAGTGGAGATGGTGACAATGGGGTGGGCAAGATATTGGGTGTGATCGCGTCATCCATGATAGAGAATGTGGTACAGTTGATGAGCCAGCGCTCCTCAACTGGTTCATTTGAGAACTGTCTCACCGGACCTGACTTCTCGCTGGATCTGGTGATCGACTCCAGCCTCGGAGTTCTCCAGCCCAGCATGGAGGTGGCTCAAGCTCGTGGTCCGCGGCGGGCGCTGGCTCGGGTTCAGACTCCGACTCAGGAACAGACTCTGGGACAGGTCTTGGAGCAGGAACAGTTCTTAGAGCAGGAACAGGTCAAGGAACAGGAACAAGTCTTGGAGCAGGAACAGGTCGAGGAACAGGAATTGGTCTTGGAGCAGGCGGTGAGGCAGCGGTCATCTTTGCTGAGGGCTCGGGAGGCGAGGCATGACATTACGAAGCTCAGGTTGGGCAGGCATGACGTGAAGATATGAAGACGGTGTGACGAGGAAGATGGCTGGTGATGGTGGTTGATTGGCGATGTCATCATCAGCCTTACCCACGGTAAAGGCTGAACCGCTCAACAACAGCACATGATCCAGGTATTGTGCGAATTAACCTGGTTTTGCGGCTGAAGCTGGCTGGTGCAGAGGATCGTCCAATCCAAGCCTGAACACGTTCTTTAGAACGTCATCTGTCCAGTTGACCTGGTGTGAAATTTTAGGAACTCTTTTACATATTCTTCGATCGAGTGGCCATTCTGGAAACAGGTTATTAGACGATCGGTTGGGTTTTGATGGATGCGGGAAACGCCCATACTTTATGTTTAAGGTCGGTTCTTCTGTCACAACTGATGTAGTAGTTCTCAGAATGAAGACAAGGAAGACTAAATGCTAACTTTCTTTAACAAGTCCAATCTTGTCTATTGTACAAAATATTGTACATCTTTTCTCATCAAGAAATCAATTGGCAATGTCTCCCCCAATATACAATATTTCTGGCGCATCTGATCTCAATCACACGTTCAACATGAATCCTAACATGAGTGATATTCCTTATGGTTTCTAAGTCAACTGGAGCTAGCTGCGACTTCCCACAGGTAAAGGCTGGCATTTTTACCTGAGCCATAATGCAACCTAAAGTGTCCTGAATATCAAAGCCATGGTCAGCAAGAACTAAAACACCAGGTAAAATGTTGTCCAGAAAGCCACAGTTTTCGGTTATGTACGTATCACTTACTCTTCCACCCCATGCATTTGATATGTAAGAGCCTGTGCCCTGTGGTGTGATACCAATCAAAAACTTGACTGTGTTATGGTGCTTGTAGGATGACCATGTTTCTGCTCTGGCTATAAGGTTAGATGGAAGATCTATAAAGACCTTAAAGCAGTCGATAATAACAGCACATTTTTTCACAAATTGTTTTTTGAATTGTATTAGCATGGTTTTTACCAACTGTTCTCTTTTTGGCCATATAACAAGTGGTTTCATCCTAATAAACATGGTAAGACATTTGTAAAAAGAAAGAAAATGAAGGCAACAGCAGCTCATCTATGAGGGGTGTATAGGCTCAGTATTTGAAAGATGGTGGATGTAGTAAATAAAAGGTGTTTCTAATCTCTTCATCCAGGTCAGAGAGGGAGAGCACATCACACGTTTGCGTCCTGAATCACCAAGTTATTGAATCACCAAGTTAATACGCCACCAGATTCGATCTCCTCCAGACCACCCTAAGTGCTCACGGTAATTGCAAACACCAGGATGGATCACTCTAGTCAGAAAGATGTGTCTGCACACATGGGACTTAAACTAAAAGAACTGTGTGACTGATCAAAAAAAAAAAAAAAAAAAAAAAAAAAATATATATATATATATATATATATATATATATATATATATATATATATATATATATATATATATAGCTCGTGCAATATGATGAATAAAAATAGTATCATTTTACAATAAGGTCCCATTAGTTAACAATGAGCAATAGAGTTGTCAGAGTATTTATTTAACTTTGTTTTTAATAAAAATACAACAAATACAACTGTAGATACACCTTTTGAACTTAATACTGTATTAGTGAATGCGCAAATTAGAATGAACTAAGATTAATAAATGCTAACTACCATTAACTAAGATTAATAAATGCTAACAAATGCAGAGCTTTGAAATAGCACCAGAGCTCCTGGATCAAGTGTAGAGCTGTTCCAACTGCAGATTGTAATTTTAATTTCAATTGTCCTGAATCCAGAATGAGTCTTCCTAAAGTCAAGTGAAAAGTTGTTAAATGAAAAGCTGTGGTGGTGCTAATGAACGCTTGGAAACTCACTCCAATTATGAAACACACCCATGTTGCTTCACCCAGAGTTTGCAAGTCACAGATGGCAAGAAACAACATCAAGCAGCCCGCAATAATCCACAATATGCATGCTCTCCAAGGATAGCAGCGATCTGCAGCTCATTTTAAAAGCTGAATGTACTCACAAGTGCAATCATGCATGGCTAATGGATGTCATGCCAGCGCTGGTTTGATGCAAAAAGGTAAGCACATGTATATTCAAGATGTTTGTGGATCACTAAAATCTGTTGACGCTAACATCATTTTCATGCCATGTTTGAATGCACAAACTCCTAAGTTAATAAGTCACCTGTTTTAGTAGGACCACCAGGGACTGATTTGAATAAAGCATATCATTAAAAAAATCTAATTTAATTGCAGAGCTCCAGGATCAACAGAGCACATTCCCTAAAGTGCTCAATACAAAGCCTCAGATATGTTCTCAGCCAACCAAATGCATATATTAAACAGCATTTAGACAGGATGCATCTCTTGACTTATTATGTTTGACTCAGTAATGTTTTCCAGTGTATTCAGCTCATTGTAGAATACAGGCATAGACTTTGATAGGGAATATGATTGAAGCATTCTTTATAGTTATATATATATAGATATTATATATGGTTTCCTGTAGCTCAAACAGTAGAGCGTTGGCGCTTGCAACGCTATGGTCATGGGTTCGATTCCCAGGGAAAGCAAGAACTGATAAAAATGTAAATGTGTACCTTGAAATGCAATGTAAGTCAATTTGAATAAAAGTGTCTGCCAAATGCATAAATGTAAAAAAAAAATCAAAAAAGCCAGAAGGCTAAACCTGCCTCATCTCAACTTAGTCCCTTCCTGGGACCTGTCCATTGTCTTCAAGCAGCTCCATTTGAGCTGCTCATGACAGCTGACCTTTGGTCACTCTCGCTAAAGACCGCGAATTTGGACCTAACAACAGCAAAGTGGTCCTTAAACCCAGACGAGGCTATGTGTCTAAAGTGCTCTCCACGCCCTTCAGAGCACAGGTTATATCGCTCTCTGCTCTCCCCTCAGCTGAGGGTGATCAGCCACCACACCCACCCTGCCCAGTGTACATTGAGCCAGCCAATCGGAGCAGCGATTTGTGTGCTTCGGAGGCCTGGTTAGTGTCCCATTGGTTAGTGGACGCAATAGCGCTAGCCTACAAGTCTCTGGACTTACAGCCCCACTGGAGTGAGGGCCCACTCCTCCAGAGGAATTGCCTCCTCTTGAGCGTGGTCTAGCGGAATATCTATGGCTGACATCTGTGAGGCGGCCGGCTGGTCCTCACCGTCAGGTTCTACAAGCTGGATGTCCCGGCCCTCCAGGCATGGGTCCTGTCAGCCTAGACCAAGCCCCACTCTCAGGGGGTGGTTTTCTAAAATACCCTCAGACTCCAGTCACCGAAGCTGAGTCTGCCTTTTTTTGTTATTGGACATTCTAATGGCGCTTTTCCATTACCAGTACCAGCTCAACTCGACTCGACTCGACTCGCCTCGGCTCGGCTCGGCTCGCTTTTCGCTCCGTTTTCCATTGCAGATAGTACCTCCACAATAGTACCTGGTCGTCATAGCGACGCCGCAGGAAACTGCCGTGACTTAATCTTTTAAGCGAGACGCGCGAGATACACCCGCTACCCACACACACAGGACAATGGAGGAAATCGAGTGTATGCTGTTTTTGGATGTTTTTGTTTTTGTTTTTGCTGTTTTTTATTCAGGATACTCCGTCTGGCGCGTGCAATAATGACGCAGTGAATAGTGACGATTCTCTCTGACCAATCAGCAGTCTGCCTTGTTTTCACGTCACATTTTAGTATCGCCTCGGCTCGCCTCAGCTCGCTTGGAACCTCGCCGGAGGTGGTACGAAAAAAAGTACCTGGAAGCGGGTACAGGTACAACTTTTACACAGTGGAAAACCAAACAGAGCCGAGTCGAGTCGAGTCGAGGCGAGCCGAGGCGAGCTGGTACTGTGTAGTGGAAAAGCGCCATAAGTCCTTGACTCTAGTAGCCTGCCTGGGGCCCTCCTCATTGAGTGCCCCCAGGCTATGACTTCGCAGGAAAAGCTTCCGTTCTGTGCTGGTAGCCTGGCGTTTTGCAGCCATTCCCCATATGTGAGAGAGGGAAAATATCTCACGGAATGCGAGCGAACCTTATCAAAAAGGCAATGCTCCGGTTACTGACGTAAGCTTGGTTCCCTGAGATAACGGGAACGAGCATTGCGTATCATGCCGTGCTACTGCACATATGCAAACGTCGACACTGTTGTGCTTCAGTCAAAATAGATGACTGTTTTAGTGTTACTATAGTAGGCAGTCGGCCCCATCACCCATTCTAGCGGGCTGAAAGGTTGAAACTTGAAAGGTCAAGTTGATTCTTAATCCTCTGCTTTCTTTTTTAAATAAATGTTATGAACGTAGATTCTCTTCTTACAGTGGGTGAACATATCCCTGATAATAATAATAATAATAATAATTTGTTACATTTATATAGCGCTTTTTCTGAGACCTCAAAGCGCTTTACATAGATGGGGGAATCTCCTCAACCACCACCAATGTGCAGCATCCACTTGGATGATGCGACGGCAGCCATATTGCGCCAAAACGCCCACCACACACCAGCTTACTGGTGGAGAGGAGACAGTGATGAAGCCAATCAGTATATGGGGATGATTAGGAGGCCATGATGGACAGAGGCCAAGGGGCAAATTTGGCCAGGATGCCGGGGTTACACCCCTACTCTTTTTCGAAGGACATCCCGGGATTTGTATGACCACAGAGAGTCAGGACCTCGGTTTAACGTCTCATCCGAAGGACGGTGCTCTTTTGGCAGTATAGTGTCCCCGTCACTATACTGGGGCATTAGGACCCACACAGACCACAGGGTGAGCACCCCCTGCTGGCCTCACTAACACCTCTTCCAGCAGCAACCTGGTTTTCTCAGGAGGTCTCCCATCCAGGTACTAACCAGGCTCAGCCCTGCTTAGCTTCAGTGGGCAACCAGTCTTGGGCTACAGGGTGATAGTATTATATATCGAAAACAATCACTACTTTTATCCAACTTTCCGAACATCCGCTTCTAGTTTAGCCCGCTAGCATCACTACCTTTGACTGCAGGTGAGGACACGTTTGAGCTGCATGCGGTACAGTTGGAGCTGGAGGCCATGGAGGCAGATTTGAGGCTACAGATACAGAATTGATTAGTTCACGTTTCAAGTCTATTGACTTCGGGTTCGAGTCATTCGTTCATCATGTGACAGCCCCATAAGCTGAGCTATGCAGTTGGTACCGGATACAGAATTGATTAGTTCATCTTTTGAGTCTTCGGGTTCGAGTCATTCTTTTATCACATGACAAAAGAACGAAAGACTCAGAAGAATCAGACCCGGAGACTAGAGAGATTAACTAATCATTTATCTTTCCGGAACAGACTGCATAATCTCTATGGGACTGATGACAGGAAGACCGAAAGACTCAGACCCGAACCCGAAGACTCAAAAGATGAACTAATCATTTTGGTTTCCTGTACAGAACCCATAGGAAGTTGCGCATGCAAAATGAACGAATCGTTCATGACGACCCATCACTAGTTAACTGATTACCTAGACTGATTACTGATTAAGTCCATAGACATCAGCGTCAGTTCATACTGCTGTTAACACTTTCTCTGACAAGTGGATCAGTGAGATCAGTGATCCGGTTTGGTCATGCGACGTTCAATATATACCCTATTCCCAGATTAATGAGGTCAAACAAAAATTCTAGATCTAGATCTCCTATTCTAGGATCTAGAAAAAATCTGATCATGATTAAACCAGAAAATATCAAAGTTAGTGAACAAAAACAATTTCTAAAGTTCGGGCTCCTAAACATTAGATCGCTCACACCTAAGGCGGTTATTGTAAATGAAATGATCACAGATAATAGTTTTGATGTACTCTGCCTAACTGAAACCTGGCTTAAACAAAATGATTATTTCACTCTTATTGATTATATTATATTTATTGATTATATTATATTGATTATATTTCACTCTACTCCCCCATGCTAGTATTATAAGTACCCTGTCTGATTGGTAGTGGCGGCGGTGTTGCAACTATATTCTTAATGTTACTCAGAAAACAGGACACAGGTTTAAGTGCTTGTGCTAAATGTTACACTCTCGGATATATGAAAAAAATCCCTACTATATCTTGGTTTGGCTACCGTTTATAGACCTCCAGGGCCCTACGTTGATTTCCTAAAAGAGCTGGATTTTCTCTCTGACCTATTGGTCAACTTCGAGAGAAACTCGTAATCTAGAGCGCAAATGGAGACAAACTCATTTAGAGGCCTTTAGAATCGCATGGAAAGACATCACTTCCTGTTATAAAAAGGCTCTAAATCAACCAGGGCTGAGAATAAACTTATAGAAAATAACCAAAACAATCAAAGGTTCTTGTTTAGTACAGTGGCTAGATTAACACATAAATAGACATCACCTGAACTGAATATTCCTTTACAGTTTAGTAGTAATGACTTAATGAATTTCTTGACTGAGAAAATTGAAAACATCAGGAATACAATTGTAAATTTGCAATCTTTTACAGTGTTTTATGATTCAGCCTCAATTATTGCAAACAATTGCAGTGCTTTACAACTATAGGACAGGAAGAAGGCTTCGATTCTCAGTCAGGCATCCTGTTTTGACATTTTAAAGCAGCATCTTAATGATCTGTTTTCCAGTGGACTTCTAGAGGAGTAGACGAGCACCTACAGACACACAAACAGAATAAAAGCAGGTATGAAATACTGAAGCCGTATTCATCACCGCTCGGCTGAGAGGCTGTCCATCAAACTGATTGCACATTGAATTAAAGGCCTGTTCTCACAGCGATGGTGTCGTCTGTCATCAGCAGGCCGTGGAAGATGAAGCTCTACCTGTTTGGGTGATGTATGACCCAAACAACACACTCACATTAATGCAGCCCAAACAAAACGAGTGCAAAAAAGCAACAAAAAAAATCTCACATTGATTTTTTTTTTATTTTATTTTTTTATTTTATTTGTTATCAGATTTTGGATTGATACGGGTCTGATCAAAGCCTCCAGTATTGCAATATGAAACCTGGACACAGTCTGAAGCTTATGAAGCTGCTCAGTGTTTTCAGTTCCTGGTGGATTCAGATGTTGATGGGCTGATTTTGTTGAGTGTGTCGTTAGTGGCACCGGTAACAACATAATGTTAAGTCAAGTAACCAGCTGAAAACTGTCATGAGGAAATTACTTCATAAGAGCAAATGGTCCTGAGAGAAGTGCTTCATAGATGATCATTGGCTATTAAATGTCTTGTAGAAGACATATTAAATGTTAGTAAGTGTCTTGTCAGGAGCATCTTAAAGATATACTTGTTCTTCAGGTCTTATGTTAACAAACCAATGATTTCCCCCCCAAAATCAGGGCTTTTTGTTGTTGCTGTTTTTATTTGACCGTTAATGACTTGAAAAATGTGTGTGTGTGTGTGTGTGTGCGCGCATGTGTGTGTGTGTGTGTGTGTGTGTGTGTGTGTGTGTTTTTGTTGCTCTCATTCTCAGTCTTCATTGATCTATTTAACAGTCCTGTCTAATATGTTATTAGATAGAGCTGTTATACAAAGTTTGTATGTGGTTGATGTCCAATGTTGCTAGCTGAGCAGAAATACATAATCATGTTTCGCTTGGTCCCTTCAAAGATACTTTGGATTTTTTCTTTAGCGTAAAGATTGAGAGGTCCATCTATCACTATTCTCCATGTTCGTTTGTGGAGTAAATATATAAGCAATAATATGTGTGTTTACACAGCTTTTTTTTAAATGGCGGGTGCTGGTGTTCCGCGTGTATTCGGCCAATCAGCATACTCTAACGTCACTGGTAGTTCCTATTGTGCTGGGTTAGACCTTACTCCCCAAAAAACGGGTACGTCTGCCAATAGTTCTAGGAACTATGAAAAGGTTCCTGCGAAAACCCCTTATAGTCTGTGATTGTTTCTGAAGAGTGCGAACCCTCAAGCTGTTTGAAATACAGACTGAACCAAACGTCAAAACATCACACGGCTGTATGGCCAGATGAGATTCAAACTACGTCTGTCAGCTGGATAATGTAGACCAGCATTTCACTAGAAACATTTTGATGGAGTAGGATTGTAATCAAGGTAAAGACAAATGTGGTGACGTTCAGGAGTCGTAGAGTAAGCACGAGTCTATTATATTGGTGCGCAAACAAACCGTGTATGTCCCTTATGAAAAGAAAATGTATTTCCCTATATATGAATGTTCAATATATTTAATGGCAATTTAAATTGATATATTATAATATATTACATAATACATAAGGAATTGCCACTTTTTATATATTGAAAAATATGTGACAATATATTTACTAATATATTGTCACGTCTTTTTTTTATTTTGTTTCATGTCAGTCATGTTTCATGTCTTTTTCATGTGATTCCCAGTTAGTCATGTGATCCTGCCATGTGTTCCCTGGTCTGATGTGTCATGTTGTCATTATTTCATTGTTCACAGATGTCCCTTGTTTAGTCATTAGTCCTTGTGCAATTTAGCTCTCATGTTTGCCATGTGTCTTGGTCAAGAATTGTTTCACTGTAACCTCTGTGGGTCAAGTCAAGTCAAGTCAAGTCAAGTCAAGTCAAGTCATCTTCATATATATAGCGCTTTTAACAATGTAGATTGTTCCAAAGTAACAGAGATTGTTTTGGCTTTATAGCAGTTCTTGAATAAAGTTATTTTCCAGCTAAAGTTAATTTGATTGATTCACTTCGTTCGCAACGATCATTAGTTATTAACTTAGGGGCTGCTAACACAACACCGTTTTAACAGGAAACTCTACACAGACTTTAAACGCGAAACCTGTGAGAACGCTGATGGCGTGCACATGCGTATTACGAGTTCAGTCTATTGTTATGCGCTTTTGAATATATGTGTGCAGGTTTGTAATTCCCTACAAACCAAGCCTTAAAAAACGACTTGTCTGGCCTTAACATTTTGATACAGAATTGTATCACTTCGGGGTAGATACGCGAACCGAATTTTCCCGACAACGCTTTATCTGTAGAGTGGTAAAGGGATCCTCCATAAGGAGAAACTAGTTGGCACTTTAGCACCCCGCTATGACATCGGGTCCAGGCGCAGGTCCTTCATCAGATCTGGATACAGCCTGGATCCGGCAGGCTGCGGTAAAACCTCGGGATAAACAAAAACACAAAAATTAGCGTATATGCCATTCTTCTTATGATGTAACGAGTACATCAGGATTTATGGGAAGTGTTCCCGGTTCCGGCTGACCTGATCTATGCAGCCTAACATTGAATTATAGAAGTCTATAATGTGTTATGTGTATGCTAGGTCAAAGAGATGTGTTTTTAGTCTAGCTATGAACTGACAGAGTGTGTCTGCTTCCCGGACAATGGTAGGAAGACTGTTCCAAAGTTTTGGTGCTAAATAGGAGAAGGATCTACTGCCAGCAGTTGATTTTGATATTCTAGGTATTATCAACCGGCCGGAATTTTGAGATCGCAATAGACGTGAAGGACTATAATGCGTCAAGAGCTCGCTCAAGTACTGCGGAGCTAAACCATTTAGTGCTTTGTAAGTAATCAGCAATATTTTAAAATGTATACGATGTTTAATAGGGAGCCAATGCAGTGTTGACAGAACAGGGCTAATATGGTCATACTTCCTGGTTCTGGTAATAACTCGAGCTGCTGCGTTTCGGACCAGTTGTAGTTTGTTTATTAAGCGTGCAGGGTATCCACCCAGTAGAGCATTACAATAATCTAGCCTTGAGGTCATGAACGCATTAACTAATTGTTCCGCATTTGTCAATGAGAGCATATGGCGTAATTTAGATATATTTTTAAGATGGAAAAATGCGGTTTTACAGATACTAGACACGTGACTTTCAAATGAAAGATTAGTATCAAAGAGCACACCCAGGTTCCTAACCGACGACGAAGACTAAACAGAGCAGCCATCAAGTGTTAGACAGTATTCTAGGTTATTACGTGAGGACGTTTTTTTCCAATGATTAGAATCTCTGTTTTTTCAGAATTTAGTAGAAGGAAATTACTAGTCATCCAATTTTTTATATCAGCTATGCATTCCGTTAATTTTGTGAATTGGTAGTTTTCGTTAGGTTGTGAAGAAATATAGAGCTGAGTATCATCGGCATAACAGTGAAAGCTAATTCCATGCTTCCTAATGATATCTCCTAATGGTAGCATGTACAGAGTGAACAGCAGTGGTCCTAGTACTGAGCCTTGTGGTACGCCATACTGAACTTGTGATCGATAAGACATCTCTTCATTTACTGCTACAAACTGATAACGGTCAGACAAGTATGATTTAAACCATGCTAATGCAATTCCACTAATGCCAACATAATGTTCAAGTCTATTTAAAAGAATGTTGTGGTCAATAGTGTCAAATGCAGCACTAAGATCGAGTAACACTAATAGAGAGATACAACCACGATCGGATGATAAGAGCAAATCATTTGTGACTCTAATGAGAGCTGTCTCGGTACTATGGTACAATCTAAATCCTGACTGAAAATCCTTGCAGATATAATTTCTTTCTAAAAAGGAACATAGTTGTGAAGATACTGCCTTTTCAGGTATCTTTGACAGAAAGGGTAGATTCGAGATCGGCCTGTAATTGACTAATTCTGTAGGATCAAGTTGTGTTTTTTTAACAAGCGGTTTAATCAAAGCCAGCTTAAAGGTTTTTGGTACGTATCCTAGAGCCAAAGATGAATTGATGATAGTAAGAAGAGGATCTATGACCTCTGGAAGCATCTCTTTCAGTAGCTTAGTCGGTATAGGGCAGGGGTCGGCAAGTAACTTTGGCCGCGGGCCAATATTTTTTTTAGCCAGTAGATGGCGGGCCAGCTACACAGAGTAGGCCTATGGATACAAATTAAATACTCTTATAAGTGCCTATAATTGTGGAATATAATAAAACCAAAAATAAAAAGATGAAAAACGACTTGTTTTTCCATTATTTATTTCCTGAACTGAAATGAAAAAAACGAATAAGGATGGGTTTTCAGATTTTCTGATTGTGCTCAGATCAAAAATAGAAAAAATGAATTACTGGATTAGACAAATTTTAATTTTGATTTTTAATTTTTAATTTAACACCCTATGCATATATCAAGGAAATCATTTTAAACAGATCAAGTACTATTGTGGTAACAGATTACAGCCATTTTAATTAAGGTGTGAATAGCAATCATGCCTCATTCCATACAGTCCGACTTTTGAACTTTATTCCTTTTTTTTTTCCGTCCCGCTCCCACAAGGTTCTATTCAGCAACCGCTTAAAATATACTCGGTGTTCACCCGCTTTATTTCCCGACCTGACGGGTCCACAAAATTTAGATCTCGTTTCCATAATCTCACATTCAAATGTCTCTAACGGAAAGAAGGAGATTAAGTAGCCTATAATAATTATAAATGCTATACAAAAATTGTGTTCGTGTCAATATAAATAGTAGGCTATTTTAACATTGTACAGTCAGCAAAAAAATTTAATAAATAAATAACATAAATTAAATAGGACAAAGCCTATCACTCAAATTTCTTAGCAACATAAACGAAAATCATATTGCCCTACTGACGAAATGAAGTAGGCTATTTTCTGCCGAACTATTTCAAACATCCTTGCAAAAAAAGAATGTTGTTGACTGACAATGGTTTCAGTACCAAACAGCTCCTCAGAGATTGGTAGTAGTAGTACAGGCGGTCAGAATTAAGTGCGGATACGCTGTCAAAAGATGTCGGGAGTGCGAGTGGGCTATTGTCAGTCAGACCGCCCGCTCCGTCCAAAGTACACCAGAGTTCTGACCGCTAACGTCTTTTGACGCGCGAATGGACACAAAGTGGTCAAGCGTATAACTAGACGCGGCAGGCGCGAATTTGACGCGCTATTCGCGTCCGGTGTGAACGCACAGTTATACTTTAAAATGTAATCCCGCGCCGCATGATTCCCTATGGGCGTTTCACACAGTATGCGGCGGTGAAATCGCCACGCGACTACGGCTTTTCTCAAGTAGTGGAAGAGTTTTGTGCAGCATTTAGGACTACCAAAATAATCCGGCGGGCCAGAAAATATTGCTGGCGGGCCAGTTTTGGCCCACGGGCCGCCAGTTGCCGTTCCCTGGTATAGGGTCTAACAAACATGTTGTTGGTTTAAATGATTTAATGAATTTAGCGAATTCTTCCTCTCCTATAGCAATAAATGAATCTAATTTTTCCTTAGGGAAACTACAATGCACTCCCTGATGCGATACTGTAGTAGACGGTTGCATAGTTATAATTTTGTCCCTGATATTATCAATCTTATAAGTGAAGAAGTTCATAAAGTCATTACTGCTGTGTTGCTTGGAAATTTCTGGGCTTGAAGCTTTCTTTTTCGTTAGTTTAGCCACTGTTTCAAATAAATACCTAGGGTTTTCTTTATTTTCTTCTAAGAGGGTTGAAAAATAAGCAGATCTAGCAGCTTTTAAGGCCTCTCTGTATGCAATCGAACTCTCTTTCCATGAAATGTGAAATACCTCTAGTTTTGTTTTCTTCCAGTTGCGCTCCATTTTTCTGGCTGCTCTCTTAAGTGCCTGAGTGTGCTCATTGTACCACGGCGTTGGACTATTTTCTTTAATCTTCTTTAAGTGCAACGGAGCAACTGTTTCTAAAGTGCTGAAAAAGAGAGAGTTAAAGGTTTCTGTTGCAATATCGAGTTCTTCTAAGCTATCCGGGATGCTGAGATGATGAAACTGATTAGGAAGATTATTAATAAAGCAATCTTTGGTGGCAGAAGTGATAGGTCTCACATATTTGTAACACGGAGGCTGCTTTGCAGCCTTGGGTGTAACAACATTAGCTCAAAGGGGAAATATTAATAATAATCCATAATTACCAATTATGATTAATTATTAATGTTTGGGTCAGTTAATTAGATTAACTTTGAGGTAAGCGAAATTAATATTACAATCAATTAATCAGTTCCAACGAACTCTTCGATTATTCTTTTATTCTAAGAAAAGTGTATCTTTCAGGGTCACTGAAAAGTAATTATTTATTATCGTGTACCGCAATTAGAGCATGTAACAGGATCAAAATCATAAAAGGGACTTTGTATGCAAACAGAGGATCAGAAACCAAATGCATAATTGTGCACAAGTTTTATTAACTAAATCACAAACATAACTAAACTAAACAAACAAACAAACAAACATACAGTACATACATTCATCCATACATACATAGGTAAAGGGGTGAGTGATGTGGAACCGGAAGCAGGAAATAGAAATATGGAAAAGATCTATTTAACATTGGAAAGAACCATAAGCTTATCTTCAGAGCACCTCATCAGAGTACACTTGCATGGCAGTTGCAATCGTGGTCAATTCTTGAAGTGGTTAAAGATTGAATTTGTTGATGGGTCTGTGGCATTGAAGAAGAGCATGGTGGCTTCGAGTGCCGAGAAGACCAGGAGTGGATCGTTGTGTCAGTGATGGTAAAGTTGCCGTTGTTTTTGGAAGAAATTGAAGAGATTGAAGAAATGTCTGACTGCACTGTATGAAAGCATGGCAGGCATTGCTCAGGCCTGTTTGGGCCCCTGTTTCCCCCCCTTTTCCCCAGTAACAGCAGAAACTGCGTTGTTGTCGGTTGAGAAGCGCTGAGAAGAGAGGGCGGTCACTGTGGTCAGTCTCTAATAAAGCCTGACAATGGCCACCCCTCTCTGGGTTTGCTGTACCAATGAGAAGGGTGGACTGTCAGGCGGGAGTTTCCTCTGTGGTGAAGATTTATGACGCTATCTCAAATCTGCCTTACCTCTTTTCTGTTAATTAATACTCAGATAGATATAACAAATCCACGCTGCATTCTAAGAGAAGGTGATGTACATCAAAGTGTGAGTCGTCAAAGGAGGATTAATTAGATAGGAGACATGAAACAGGTAAAGTTACATTGACCGTTGGTTGTATAATAAAATACATACCATGGTGTATACATAATAGGACACAAAACATCACACTCATTCACACAGTTTCTGGGATGCACGTTCATTTCTAACTCAGTTCGTCTTTGATTAATGCAGTGAAGTCTGCATGGAAGATTGTTACTGTCTTCCCATTGTCTCTCTCCTGCACATGCGGCCACATTCTTTTGGGTCGTAAAACTCTTTGTGTTTCCTGTAACAAGACACCGTCCTGCCAGTGTGTTAGCGTCATTTGGAATGTTAAGTTTTGGTGAAAGTTTCACAGTGAGTTTGCTGGATTATTCATTAAATAAATGAATTGTGTGTGTCCGATTGGTCCAGACGCTACATGGCTAAATGTAATTTACACGAGACTAGATAATGATCTGAGATGTCATCGCTCTGCTACAGATTTTCAACGGCATCAACATTTATATTTCGTGTGATAATATTAGATCTAGAGTATGATTACGACAATGAGTAGGTCCTGACATGTGTTGTCTAACTCCAATAGAGTTCAGAATGTCTTTAAATGCCAATCCCAATGCATCGTTTTCATTATCTATATGTATATTAAAATCACCAACAATTAGTACTTTATCTGCAGCAAATACTAACTCTGATAGAAAGTCAGCAAATTATTTGATAAAATCTTTATGGTGCCCTGGTGACCTGTATACAGTAGCCAGCACAAATCTCAAACGTGATTTGTCATTTACACTATATATTTTTACATTAAAGGCACAATATGTATTTTTTTTATTTAAAAATATAAAAAATCACTATGTCTATGTTATATATTTTTTAAAGTTGTGTATTTACATTATCCCGACAGTTCCAATTAACTTCTAAATCCAGAGAAATTAATATTTTAATTAGAAGACACGGACCGTGTCTTTATTTCCGTTTTGTCGCCGTCAATGCCGTCATATCCGTGTTGTCTCTGGTTTCCGCTCGTGCTGCCATGGCAACCAGAGCTATGAACCAGAGCCCTCTGATAGTAACCAAACTGACGCGGACAACTGTGTAGTTCGCAATGTCTATTTGCACGCTGTTGTTGTTTCGTTCAAACATTATGGACCATGGAAAGCAGACTATGGATAAAAAAGGAGAACTAAACCGAGAATCAATATCAGCGCGGTGTTTTCGAGATGTCGAGAGCTCCCATGGACACTATATAAACGAGAGCTCCACGTCCGAGACTTCGACAACTCCTACATGTACTTTATTAAACAGGTGAGCACATTTACATAAAACTAATCAAGGTTATATAGTTCAACAATGATAAAATGTTAGAATATGATCTGTATGTTATTCTAATGTTGATCTAGCTTGCTTACTGCTAGTCTCATACAGGCAAACTAACGTTAACACATACATTTCAACACATTCAAATGCAGTTTAGAGTGATAGTGTAATGTTAGAGCAAGTGAAACAGCGCTGCGTTACGTCTCAAGTTTAATTTGTCTAATAAACTGACCTGTGAGTAGTAATTCTGCGTGTAGTTCGGTAGAATGAAATGTCCATATTCCTTTTATATCCGCGGGACTCGCATCGCGTTTGGAGCTGATAGCTGTCTCTTAGCAATCCCGAACTGCTTCATATCCAGAGCCGGACAGTAATGGAGTACATTTACTTGAGTACAGTACTTAAGTACAATTTTGAGGGATCTGTACTTTAGGCAAGGCAAGGCAAGGCAAGGCAAGTTTATTTATATAGCACATTTCATACACAATGGCAATTCAAAGTGCTTTACATAGAAGAAATTAAAATAATGAAAGGAAATAAGAATAATTAAAACAGTTTAGAAAAATAAAATAAAATACAGTACTTTTAAAAAATAAAAAAGAATATTTATTATAGATCTTTCTTTCAAAGGATTCCCTTAAGACTTAAATCTTTCAACCTTCTTTTAACCTTCAATCTTCTTACGACTTCCATCTATCAACTTTCCTTTAACTTTCTTTTCTCCCTCATTTACTCACACGTTCTTTCCACTTTCTTTAGCACTTTAGCACTGCGTTCACATTCTTTCTCAGACGAAAACTTTAATATCGTCATTTAAATACTGTTCTACTTTCAAACCCACATTAATCACTTTCACATTATCACCTTCTGAGTGGGCATTTACAGTTTCGGGCTAAATGCCCTGCTGACATAGGAGAAATTAAAATAATTAAAAGAAATAAGAATAATTAAAACAGTTTAGAAAAATAGTGTAAAATACAGTACAGTACAAACAGTCGGACGAACAGCGGCACAGTGCTCATTCAGTAAATGCACAGCTAAACAGATGTGTTTTGAGTCTGGATTTGAATGTGACCACTGTAGGAGCACCTCTGATCTCTTCTGGAAGCTGGTTCCAGCTGCGGCTGGCATAATAGCTAAAAGCAGACTCGCCATGTTTAGAGTGAACCCTTGGTATTTCTAGCTGATATGATCCTAATGATCTGAGTGATCTGTTGGGTTTATATTCAGTGAGCATATCTGCAATGTATTGAGGTCCTAGGCCATTGAATGATTTATATACCAGTAATAATACTTTAAAATCAATCCTAAATCTAACTGGGAGCCAGTGTAAAGACCTGAGGACTGGTGTGATATGTTCATATTTTCTGGTTCTGCTCAGAATCCTAGCGGCAGCGTTCTGTATGAGCTGCAACTGTCTTATGGTCTTTTTGGGAAGGCCAGTGAGGAGTCCATTACAATAATCCACCCTGCTGGTGATGAAAGCATGCACAAGTTTCTCTAAGTCTTGTCTGGAAACAAAGCATCTAATTCTTGCAATATTTTTCAGATGATAGTATGCTGATTTAGTTATTGCTTTGACATGACTACTGAAACTAAGGTCTGACTCTAGTGTCACACCAAGATTCCTGACTTGATGTTTAGTTGTTTGACCCCTAGAGTGAAGGTATGCGTTCACTTTGAGAACTTCATCTTTGTTTCCAAACGCAATAACTTCAGTTTTGTCTTTGTTTAATTGAAGAAAGTTTTGACACATCCAACTGTTGACTTCGTCAATGCATCGGCACAGGGAGTCAATGGGGCTGTAATCGTTAGGCGATAGGGCTAAGTACAGCTGTGTGTCGTCTGCATAGCTGTGGTAAGCAATTTGGTTATTTCTCATTATTTGGCTCATTGGGAGCATATACAGGTTGAACAGGAGAGGCACAAGAATTGAGCCTTGAGGGACTCCGCATGTCATGGATGTCCACTCAGACTTATGGTCTCCTATACTCACATAATAACCTCTCCCATCTAAGTATGACCTGAACCATTTTAGGACTATCCCAGAAAGCCCCACCCAGTTTTCCAGCCTGTCAAGAAGTATGTTATGATCGACAGTGTCAAATGCAGCACTGAGGTCGAGTAGTACCAGCACTGATAATTTGCCTGAATCAGTATTTAAGCGAATATCGTTTATTATCTTTATGAGCGCTGTCTCTGTGCTGTGGTGCGGTCGGAAACCAGATTGAAAGTTGTCAAAGTATCCATTCGAGCTTAAGAATTTGTTCAGCTGATTGAAGACAACTTTTTCAATGATCTTGCCTATGAAAGGAAGATTTGAGATCGGTCTATAGTTGCTTAATATGGTCTTATCCAGATTGCTCTTTTTCAGGAGGGGCTTGACAACTGCAGTTTTCAGGGAGTTTGGAAAACTCCCAGAGAGAAGTGAGGCATTTACCACTTCTAGAAGATCTGCTTCTAAACTGTTTAGCACAATTTTGAAGAAAGATGTGGGAAGTGTGTCAAGGGCGCATGTTGATGTTTTAAGGTGCTGTACGGTTTCTTCCAAAATTTTGCCATCAATTTCTTTGAAGTCAGACATAGTAGCTACTTTCTCAGGTGGTCTGATCTGTCTGACCCCAGTGCAACTCAAGGATGTGCTGATCACCTTTCTGATATTATTGATTTTCTCAGAGAAGAAAGAAGCAAACTCACTGCACTTGCTGTTTGAGAGCATTTCACTAGGAATCTGGCTTGGGGGGTTTGTCAGTCTCTCTACAGTAGCAGAAAGAGTGCGTGTGTTGTTTAAATTGCTGTTTATAATATTTGAGAAGAAAGTCTGTCTAGCTTTGCCTAGTTCCATATTGAAAGCATGCAGGCTGTCTTTGTAGATGTTATAATGGACTACAAGTTTTGTCTTCCGCCACATGCGCTCTGCTTTTCTGCATTGTCTTTTCATATGTTGCACTGCTGTTGAGTTTCTCCAAGGTGCTTTTTGTCTGCCACTCTTCTTCCTGACTTTAACAGGAGCAATATCATCAATTATATTTTTAACTTTTGAGTTAAAAGAATCAAGGAGAAAATCAACAGAGTCAGCAGATATGCTTGGTGTTAAGGATATAGCCTTCATAAATAGTACACTAGTGTTCTCATTTAAGCATCTCTTCTTGACAGACACAGATCTAGCTTCAGTGGCAGGAGAGATCAATATATCAAAGAAAATACAGAAATGATCAGACAGTGCTACATCCTTAATAAAAATCGATGAAATGTTTAGACCCTTACTGATAAGTAAATCTAGAGTGTGTCCATGATTGTGTGTGGGTCCATGTACATGCTGAGTCAGATCAAAAGTTTTTAAAACAGTTTTGATTTCTTTGGCCATATTGTTTTCTGCATTATCTATGTGAATGTTAAAATCTCCAGCAATGCCAAAACAGTCAAACTCTGAGGTAATTGTTGATAACAGTTCTGTAAAGTCCTCAGCAAAGGCTGGAGAATATTTTGGAGGCCTGTAAATAATGATAAGTAAAATGCGAGGAGCACCTTTTAACACAGTACCCAGATATTCGAAAGACGGGTAATTCCCAAATGATATTTGCTTACATTGATAGATATCTTTAAAAAGAGCAGCTAGACCCCCACCTCTCTTAACAGCTCTGCAGACACTCATAAAAGTAAAGTTAGGAGGGCATGTTTCATTGAGGATTGTTGCACTGCAGTTGTCTTCTAGCCAGGTTTCAGTTAGAAACATAAAGTCCAGGTTGTTTGTGGTTATTAAGTCGTTGACTAGAAGTGATTTATTTTTAAGTGAGCGAATGTTTAAAAGTGCTAACTTAACAGTCTTACTTTTTGTCCCCACAGCAATCTTAGTTTGACATGTAGTAGGCACCAGATTAGTTGGGTTTGCTGTACGGCTATTGAAGGCCTTAGACTTTCTATCTTGTAATAGAACAGCAATAGAGAAAGATACAGGCACACTGGGTTCCCGCTTGTTCTGTAAACATTTGAGAAAGTTACTGTTATCATAACAGGAACCCAAAACACATCACTGAGAGCTGGTATCAGTTGTTTTTGGTTCACCTCGAGCAGATGGAGGAGGGTGTGGGCCCTGGCGTTTTGGCCGAAGAGGCCGAAGAGCTCTCACAGGAGGAGGGGGCGGGCGAGCTCGGCGCGCAGGCTTCGGTGTTTGAGGTGCCTGACGATTTTTGGTTGGTATCTGGGGGCTTGCAGCAAAAGAGTGGGATAGTCTGGTTCCAGCATGCACTAGTTGTTCCATTTTCTGTGAGAAGCACAGGAGTGGAGTCGCTGGCGAGAGTGAGAAAGTATCTGGTGAAAGGGGCTGTTGCTCAGGTGTTATAGGAGGCTGTGATATGCTGTCCTGGCTTCCCTGGCTGTTTTCCAGGAAGTCGTCCTTGGGTGCTGAATCTTGGAGCAGTTCTAATATGTCTGTCTGTGGTGAGCTCTGTGGGCATGGCTCAGCTGAGATTGTGTCCGTGAGCAGAGGTTGTTGTGGCTCAGTGGTGTTATCATTGTCCTTGTGTGATATGTCAACCGCATGTCCATCTTGTTGCTGAAGTGAAGTCCCGTGTTCATTCATACTGTTTCCAGGTGTGTGTGTGTCGTTCAGATTGACACACACTGCAGAAGGATGATTGAGGGAGAAGTCGATATTGTCCTTTAACACTCTTGAACCAAGTTTGTTTGGGTGATGGCCATCCCGATGAAATAGTTGTCTCTGACTCCAGAAAAGATTGAAGTTGTCAATGAAGTTTACTCCTTTTATATTGCAGGTTTTTTGCAGCCATGTATTAATCCCAAGCAGCCGTGAAAACCTGTTTGTTCCTCTTGCTGGGAGTGGTCCACTGATGAATGTTTGAACTTTCAGTCTTTTAAGTGTTTCAAAAAGTTCATTGAAATCCTTCTTAAGGAGTTCTGACTGCTCTTTATGAATATCATTCTTCCCCACATGAATTATGAGTCGATTTGCAGTCTTATGTTTCATTAGAATGTTCTGAAGTTCCCTGTTTATATCAGAAATTGTTGCTTGTGGAAGGCAGCATGTAGTTGTATCCCTGCTGCTAATGTTTCTGATTATGGAGTCCCCCACTATCAGAGTCCTGGGCTCGGCTGTGCTCTGAGCTGAGTGCCGCTGTCTGCTCGACCTTGAGCGCCAGTTAGCATCAGTGTTAGCTACTGGCCTATTCAGTCTGTGTTCGATCACATTCATCACGTTTGGGGATTCCTCATTTACATTCATTAGTACTTCAAATCTGTTCTCAAGATGTATAGGTGTTGGTGGGAGACCAGTGTTTGCCATCCTTGTCAGAGCTGTATCTGGGGTAGAGGATGCTACTGCGGTAATATGTGGGGCTCGTGACAATCTGATGTCTCGAGTGCCTTTGGGTCTCGCTCCCTGTTTGTGCCATCGATTTGTAAGTCGATCGGCTTGTTTCTCTACCTGTCGAGGAGCACTAGTTTCATGGGACTCACCGGCTATATGCTGAGGGTGTCCATGACGAAGCTCTGTTGTGTGTTCCGTCTGGTTTGGTGGTCCCGTAAATAACTTTGTTTCAAGAACTGCAATCCTTTGTAAAAGTCTGTGGCAGTTAGTGCAGCAAGTAGATTCCAGAAGAGGCATTTTCTCTCTTATCCTTGTAGGCAGTTGTGTTTTCCTTTCCCCGGAATGTAAGCTGGTCGGGTAGAAGAATTCTGCGTTTTTGTGATAATCCAAACTTTGTCGTTTGAGCACTGTGCTGATTTGCTGAAGTTAAAATTAGGTGATAAAAGGAGCTAAAATATAAAAATATAGAAGATAAAATATAAAAGCGATAGAGCAAAGCGCGGAGCAGTAAGCAAGAGCGTCCGAACGGTAGCTGAGCTGAGCAGAAAGCCTTTACTCGAGTATCATTTTTGGGGAGTACTCATGACTTTACTCAAGTAAATTTGAGAGGCAAATATTGTACTCTTTACTCCACTACATTTCTATCCATAACCGTGAGTACCCGTTACTTCTAAAAAAAAAAGGAAAAAAGAAAAATCTCGGAAACCCTCAATTTGTTGTTTCCCTCTCAAACGTGATTGGATTGCGCAGGCACCACTGATTGGGACAGCCTATCAGCAATCACCTTCAGCTTTCCGCCAAAGTCAACTCCATGGTTAGATTTAGATAAGAGACGAAACCATGGACGAAACAATGGATGAAGACGCAGCAGGTCCATCCCAGGAATGTGCCAACCCATGGCCCCACCTCGCCAGACTATTTCAATTTTCTGAACAAGCTAATGATCATTTTCGCTTCAAGTGTTTGCTGTGTTTACCAATGTAAGCACTGTGGCAGTAGTAATGCAATATTTAGAAAATGTACTCTTGTACTCTTGATACTCAAGTACTTTTAAAAACAAGTACTTCAGTACTTTTACTTAAGTAGACATCTGACTGTAGTACTTTTACTTGTACTTGAGTAAAATTTAGCAAGGGGTATCTGTACTTTTACTCAAGTAATGAAGCTGTGTACTCTGTCCGCCTCTGTTCATATCACAGTCATGATAAAAGCATCGATGTATTCAGTAATCCATATACATTATTAGATCGGTCGGCTTGACGTTGACGACAAAATCCATAATTCATAGCAAATGTTGCGTCATCAATCTACGCCTTTGTTATTGTAAATAGGTTAGCGACCCCTAGTGGAGAAAAAATCCCATATTGTGCCTTTAAGAACCAACACTTCAAAAGAAGTCTATTTAAAACTAAATTTCTTAGTGATTTTGAAAATATTATTATAAATTACAGCATTTTTTGGATTTCCAAATTCGGGGAACAGACACCGTTTGTGATGATAGCTAGGTGAAAGAGGCTCTATGTGATGGGATTTATCTGACCTTGGTGATGTGAGACAGCTAGCAGACGGTCGGTTTAGCCAGTCTGTCTGCTTCCTGACCTTAGCCCCAGATTGTCATATTTTATCTCTAAGACTATGAGCCAAATTACTAGAAGAAGAGCAGCACCATCCCAGGAGGGATGAATACCATCTCTTTTCAACAGGTCAGGTCTGCCCCAAAAACTTTTCCAATTGTCTATGAATTCTATATTATTTTGCGGACACCACCTCGACAGCCAGCCATTGCGTGAACACAATCTACTGACTATCTCATCACTCCTGCGAACAGGAAGGGGGCCAGAGCAAATTACAGTGCCTGACATCTTACTTGCAAGTTCACACACCTCTTTAATATTAATTTTGGTGATCTCCGAATGGCGGAGTCGAACATCATTTGTGCCGACGTGAATAATAATCTTTGTGTAATAATAATCCTCTGCTCACTTCATTGGCTCCCGGTACGGTTTAGGGTGGAGTATAAGGTTCTGATGTTTGTTTATAAGGCCATCAATGGTCTGGCCCCGGCATATCTCTCCGAGCTGGTCACTGTATACCAACCTGCCAGAACCCTCCGCTCCTCTCAGAGCATTTCTTTGATTATCCCTAAGTTTAGATGCAAAAAGTTTGGAGGCCGATCTTTTGCCATCCAGGGACCTACTTTGTGGAATGCCTTACCTACTCCCCTTCGTAACATAACTGTGTTTAGTGTTTTTAAATCGCAGTTAAAAACGTTTCTTTTCAGGAAGGCTTTCAACACGTAACCACCTTTTCTGTGTTTTTAGTCGTTGTGTTAGTTACTTTGTTTTAACTGCTTAAATTAGCTTTAATTTGCAATTTTTATATCCTGTTGCCTTTTTTATGTGTTTTATGGAAAGCGCTTTGTGCACCTTTCTGGTTGTTGTAAAGGCGCTATATAAATAAAAATGTATTGATTGATTGATTGATACTAGAAAACCTTTTAAATTCCAAAATAATAGAACATTAAAGACTAACAGAAATACAGAAAATTTCCGTGTACTGTAGTAGGTGGTTTTAGTGTTTGTTTGTTTTTTGGCATCTCCATGTGTATCACAACTTGTCTAAAATGTAAACAAGATCTTTGCTGTTGCACTGCACGCATCTAGGCCTACTATACACTGTGAATTCTGAGAAGTTTTTTTTCTTTTTTTTTCTGTAATGTATTTTTTTTTTTTTTTATGGGTGCTTTGGTGTGCATACATTTCTGATGACTCTTTATATAATTTGGTGTCCCTTTGTAGTCTCTAAGTGTCCTATATATACATTTCTCTGCTTTAAAGGGTTAGTTCACCCAAAATTTTTATTTCAGTCATTCATGACTCACCCTCATGTCGTTCCAAAACCATAAGACCTTCGTTCATCTTCGGAACAAAAATGAAGATATTTTTGATGAAATCTGAGAGCTTTTTGTCCCTCCATTGACAGCAACGTCATTGCAACATTCAAGGCCCAGAAAGCTGGTAAAGACATAGTTAAAATAGTTCATGTGACTACAGTAGTTCAACCTTGATGTTATGAAACGATAAGAATACTTTTTGTGCCAAAAAAAAAAAAAAAAAACGACTTTAATCAACATTCTCTTCCATGTCATTCTCCTACGCTGTTGACGTAGTGTAAACAGTGCAGCTTCTGGGTTCTCAGAAGCGCTGCACTGTTTACACTACGTCAACAGCGTAGGAGAATGACGTGGGAGAAGAGATTGTTGAATAATGTTGTTATTTATTTATTTTATTCGCACAAAAAGGTTTCGCACAAAAAGTATTCTCGTCGCTTCTTAATATTAAGGTTGAACCACTGTAATAACATAGACTATTTTAACAATGTTTTTACTACCTTTCTGGGCCTTGAAAGTTACAATGACGTTGCTATCAATAGAGGGACAGAAAGCTCTCAGATTTCATCAAAAATATCTTAATTTGTGTTCTGAAGACGAACAAAGGTCTTCCGGGTTTGGAACGACATGAGGGTGAGTAATTAATGACAGAATTTACATTTTTGGGTGAACTAACCCTTTAATGTTGTTTTTGTAAAAGGAACAGAAGCATTATGGCAGTGAGTCATATGAAGCCATATTTTAGCATACTGCTCGTGCAGCATGTGTAATTGCTTGTTTTACATAGGAGCACTTGACGGTGCTCTCTCCACAGCCCTGAATTATCTCAGTTACATCTATATCTAAGAGGGAAAAATGCAAATTAAATTATGGTGCAACTGATGGCGTAGATCATCAGGGCTTTTAGCTTTTGAAAAATGCCTGTCTTCATAATGTCAATGATATCATCAGCTGCTGTATGAAATATTTCAATCACTTACATTTTGTCAGGATTATTCAGTTATTTGTTCATTTAGTTTCATTTTCATGGACTTTTAGTTTGCTTCTCTTGGTTTCCTGTTGTCTCTGTTCCCGCTTCCATTGGTTAATATGGTGATTGATGTGATCATGACACCTGTTCTTTAGTTTGTTATCTGTGTATATTTAACTTCCTTGTTTCCCTGCCTTCAGCACGTGTGGAATCAGTCCAATGGTGTGATGAGACGTCAGAGGCGGGTGACATCACCAACCAGGAAACTATAAAGCCTGGCCAAACAGTGTAACGTTAGCTTCTAAGGCTAGCAAGGCTGAAGCAAGATGCTAACAGGCACGCAGGAGGTATAGCAGGGCCACGCAGCGTCTCGTTCCCTCTTCAGGGAACTGAGGGTACAGTCGTAACCGAGGCGTTCTCTTTCAAGGGAACTCGCGCTGCGTCAATTGACGCTGTGGGAACGTCTGTACTCACAACGCCATAATGACCAGTGTCTGTCTAGTGTGAATCGAGAAAGCACTAGGACGAGAGCACCTGAGCCCCAGGTGTAGAGCCCAAGTCTAGGTCATAAAACCTCACAAATGTGTGCGGTGAGGACCAGCCTGCCGCATCACAAACATCTTGAATTGAACTCCTGACAGTAGAGCCTTAGAGGTAGCCATACTCCTAGTTGAATGGGACCGGACTGCCAAAGGAGTAGGAGGAGAAAGCAAGAGAGATAGCCTCGATAGATGGTACATTGATGCTAGATGCTAGATCCAAAACACACAAACAGTTGTTCCGATCTATGCCACAGGGCAGCTCTGTGGGCGTAGGCATCCAATGCCCTAACTGGACAAAGCAGATTATTTCTTTCTGTTCGGAATCCTGGGATGTAGAAGGACAGAAGGCCAGCAGAACAATAGACATGGCCACATTAGTGGGGAATTTAGGAATGTACCCTGGTTTAGGGTGAAGGAACGCCTTTGCCATGCCGGGTGTAAAATCCAAGCACGAAGGTGCAACCGACAAGGCTTACAAATCTCCTATCCTTTTAAGAGAAGTGATAGCTATGAGGAACAACATCTTGAGAGTCAGAAACAGGCCTTGGAGCACCACGGCCAAATCCCATGCCGGTACCCTAGTGCATACTGCAGACCTCTGCCTCAAATTGCCACGGAGGAAACGTGTTACCAAGGGGTCACTCCCTAAAGACATATGACCCAAAGGAATGTGGGAAGCAGCTATGACTGCCACGTAAACCTTTAAAGTGGACGGGGATAACCCTGCAGCAAGTCATTCTTGCAGGACCTCCAGCACTGTACCAACAGGGTAGTTAACTGGGTCCAGCTGATGACCACTGCACCGAGAAGTCAACACATTCCACTTCAGGGCATACCGTTTCCTCATGGAGCTCTAGAGTGAAGAATGGTCTCAACAACCTCAGTTAATAGACCTTCTATGAGCTGGGTCCCCTCAGAGGGCAAGCCCACAACTTCCACTGTTCTGGGCGGGGGTGAAGTGTTGAGCCCCCTGTCTGGGACAAAAGGCCCTCCTGATCAGAATTTCCCAAGGAGAGCCGTCGAGGAGAGACACTAGATCTGAGAACCACACTCTGCCCGGCCACCACGGGGTGATCAAGGTTAGATGAATCTTGTCCCAGCGAATACCCGTGAGCAGAGCGAATCGTGGGAAAAATTTACAGGCGTAGCCTCGGCCACATCGGAACCATAGTATCCAGTAAATATAGAAAAGTACACTCTTTTTGATGTTTAACCTCAACCCCAACCTTTCCATGTGTGCAAGAATGACATCTCAATGCCGAACCGCTAGCTGATGCGACTGAGCTAAAATCAACCAATCGTCAATGTAGTTCAGAATGTGGATGTCCTGTAGACACAGTGGTGCTAGTGCTGCATCCACGCATTTGGTGAAAGTGTGGGGTGATAAAGCTAGACCGAATGGAAAAACCCAATACTGGTAAGCTTTGCCCCTGAAAGTGAGACCTCAGGAACTTCCTGTGTTGTGGAAGGATAGATATGTGGAAGTATGCGTCCTTGAGATCTATTGTAACTAGGGCTGCACAATTAATCAAATTTCTAATCGCGATTACGATTATGGATGCCACGATTACAAAAAAAAGAAGTCCACTTACAATATTCTGCGTGCTTAAGAGGAGTGTTTGGAGCATGTTACGATGTGAGAGAGGAATCACGACTGTTTTAGAGAACCCAGCACAATAGGAACTACCAGTGACGTATGTGTACGCTGAAATAGTCACGTCAGAAAAACAGACTTTCCTGTCCTGTCAGCCCTTATACTGCTCTAGTGTATGTATGTAGTGTAGTGTATGAATGTATATATAGGACACTTAGAGACTACAAAGGGACACCAAATTATATAAGGAGTCCATTTAATTCAGAAATGTATACACAAAAAAGCAGCCATGAAAAAAAAAAAACATTACAAAAAAAAAAAACATCTCAGAATTCACAGTGTATAGTAGGCCTAGATGCGTATAGTGCAACAGCAAAGATCTTGTTTACATTTTACACAATTTGTGATGCACATGGAGATGCCAAAAAAAAAAAAAAAAGCTTTAGCACCAACTGAGCATAGTTTAAATGCCACTGTCTACCTGAGTATTGTTGCTGCCCATGTCTGTCCCTTTATGACCAAAGTGTACCATCTTCTGATGGCTATTTTTATCAAAATAATGCACCATGTCACAAAGCTCAAATCATCTCATACTAGTTTCATGACAATGAGTTCACTATACTCAAATGACCTCCACAGTCACCAGATCTCAATCCAATAGAGAACCGGAGATTCGCATCATAGATATGCAGCCAACGAATCTGCAGCAAGTGCGTGATGCTATCATGTCAATATGGAGCAAAATCTCGGAGAAATGTATCAAGCACCTTGTTGGATCTAGGCCATGAAGAATTAAAGCAAGTTCAGAAGGCAACCACTCAAAAGTGAGGCAGACAGGAACCGTAGACATCTTGTGTAATTTGTGAGACAATAGTGTCACCAAACAAACTGTAAAAGTATTGTTTTTAAACAGGATTCCTGGACACACCATCTGTCTGCAATTGGCCAAACAAACCCCATTGGCTGGCTGTGATGCTCAAACAAATAGGTCAATGTTTTGAAAGTCAGTATTTACAGTTTTCTGAGGAATCAGCCTAAAAATTGTTTATTTACAGTGAGTATGCATATTAAAATGTATTTTAATATAAATTAAAAAACACACTTCATCTTCAGTTGTGTTCAGATAATTATCCTTCGTTGTGGTAACTCCCAGCTTCATTAAAGGGATAGTTCACTTTGAAATTAATTTTTGGTATGTTTTAGCTTACCTCAAGGGCATCCAAGATGTAGGTGTCTTTTTTTCCGCAGTAGTTTCAATTTTTATATTTTTAGGTCAAACCGTTCTTGTCTGTCAGTCATAATGCAGGTCTATGGTCATTATCTCAAAACACAAGCACAGAGTCCAAATTAAAACAATTCCCCGTCGTCCAAATTAAACAATTCCCCATCGTAAGTACACATTGATGGCCTAAGACACGAAACGAGCGGTTTGTGTGAGAAAACGAACAGTATTTATATCGTTTTTACCACTTATACGCAGCCATGTCGAAGTGATCTGATCTGACGTGTGCACAGACTGGTGCATAGATATATACACTAGATGTCGCCTTAAAGACATTCGTTCCAATGAACTGCCGTAGACAAGGCGACATCTAGTGTGTATATATAAAACGACGGGGAATTGTTTTAATTTGGACTCTGTGCTTGTGTTTTGAGATAATGACCATAGACCTGCATTATGACTGACAGAAAAGAACGGTTTGACCTAAAAAGATCAAAATTGAAACTACTGCGGAAAAAAAGACACCTACATCTTGGATGCCCTTGAGGTAAGCTAAAACATACCAAAAATTTATTTCAAAGTGAACTATCCCTTTAACACCATAGACCAGCTTAGGACAATGTATGAGTATTTTATATTGTGTTCAAACCAACGCTATCTCACGACCAATTTGTATGAATTTGTACGAGTGAGTACGAGGTGGCTAATTCGTACGAACTCACTAGGTTTAGGGGTAGGTCATCGTACAAATTCGTATGAATTAGCCATCTCGTAAAAGATTGGGTTGTTTTAAACATATTTATGCAGCAGCATTGACTTTCTTATCTTCATAGCAACAAATTCATGTTATTGACACTTTTTTCAGCTTCCCTGCAGAACCGGTTGGTGAGAGCAGGCAAGTGCAGTACAGTCTGTTTGAAGTAGGTCAGCCCTGCATTTGTAATGATGGTATGGTCCGCTGACCTCATGGCCTGTCTGTCTGCCCTGCCCTATAATAACCTCAATTGCCTGGTGACACAATGACATACTACCCTGTTAGAGTTGCAGTCAAATCAGTCGCCGTTGCGTCGGCCTCTGGATCTGACGGGCCTCCAGGGCTTGGGTGTGCTGGCAGAGGACCAACATTCATCAAGCCCAGATGGGATCTTCTTCCTGCGGCTGCATTACAATGTCTGTGACGGCCTGAACTCCAGGAGCTTCTTCATGTTCTTCAGGCTTCAGAAAGAAAGATGGTTTTCTGCAAAAAAAACAGCAAAGTGAAAGTAAAAGTGTCATGTCATGTTTGAAATACAGAGATGCTGTGAGTGAAAGTCAATAAGAACTGTAATTTCCTTTATTGCAATTTCAACAATGAGATGCGACTAAACCAAAAATATTCGGTCTGAATTTACAAGAACCTCTCAAAAATGTTTGTGTACCTAACTGCATCAACCAAACATTTACAGTACAAATTTAGCAAAGCATCTGAGTAAAATTATCACTGCGCAATATTTCAATATTTCAATATTTTTCTTGCAGAAAATATGGACGTGATGTGAACAGACATTTTGCATTTTATATCATTTATATCAAATATTATTTAATATTTCTTCAGAATAATATGAATAATAACAAGAAAGGAGCCATCTTTATTGCTAATTTAATCTACTTTCTAATTTTATGTCATTCACATGCAGGGATCAGCATTGTTTCCTCTTATTCTGTACAAATACAGAATTGAACAAATAACTGTAGAGACAGACATTTGTAGAGTACACACACCTCTGATATGCTTTTAAAGAAAGTATTCATGGATATACACGCACCATACATCTAGAGTTAGAGATCATAGATGCCTTCTAATGGGAACATGCAAACTGTAATGGTATGCAAAAAACATGGTAAAGATCAGCTGAGTTCAAATGTCTCATTCAGAGGCCTGGGAAAATTACAAATACACACATAAACCAGGTTCAGGTGTGTGTTTTTCCACTCAAATCATCTCTTTTTGTCTAATTTTTCATGAGATCAAATTGCAAAATGCTGGCTGTTCCATGTTATCCGATTATTATAAAACTTGAATTGATTTCAAGCATCACATGCCTGTACATACTTAATTAGACATAATGAAATAAAATAAAAAAACACTGGATGAACAGTGCTGCAGAAGCTTCATTAAAAACTGATTTATCAAGATGCAAGCAGATGATGTAGCAACTACAATAAAGCTATATTACAATATATATATATATATATATATATATATATATATATATATATATATATATATATATATATATATAAATAATCTACTGGGCCTACAGGTTACTAACTACTAATTGTTGAGGGTTGTGAAAAGACAACGCCTTCCCCCCAGACCGCCACTCCGGGCTGCCCAGTTTGGTTTAGGGAAGCCGCAGGAATGCACTGGCCGGCGCATGTTTTTGATGAGACTGATCCACCCCTTCCGCTATTTCTTATTCACACTACCTTCTTCCTCCCCCACCAGCCGCCAGCTTTCCAGTCCGACTAGTGTTGAATCTTATGAGAGAAAACACGAGGCGAGGGAGGGTGGCGAGACTGCGTCAGCCTCCCTCAGGAGCCAACTTGGCATCCTTTTCGCTCCCTCACTCAATTCCCACCCGGAATTCCTGGTCTAGAACCAAGTGAGGCAGTGTCTCCTAAACCATGACGACCCAATACTCAGTTTGCCCCAGTCCCCCCATCTCCGAAGGCACCTCATTGCCTATGCTGCATTTACCTGGCACAAAACTTATTTGAATTAGGGTGACACAATTTATTCAGGCTATTCACCAATTTACCAGTTTATTCATATATTTTATTACTTATGTTTATAACTTGAGTCAAAAACATAGTGATAAACATTGATATCAAAGTGATAAACAAAAATATTGCACTAAGATGTAAATAAATCGGACAATTGTTTATTTGATCATTTCATTATTTGTATTGTTCAAACAAACCAAGAATTACAATGAAGCATATGAGAGAGCGCAAACAGTGATTATTTAAATATTGCTGTATAGCTGTATAGCAGACACACTGTCTGTAGCACTACTGTAATAGCAGTTATGTAAGCAGCGGCACTATTTTTAGGTAGTTACCCCTTAACACTGGTATACACAAATGTGACCCTGGACCACAAAACCAGTCACATGGCTAATTTTCTTTAATTGAGAAAATAATAATTTAATACATCATCTGATAGCTGAATAAATAAGCTTTCCATTGATGTATGGTTTGTTAGGATATGGCAATATTTGGCCGAGACACAACTATTTGAAAATCTGGAATCTGAGGGTACAAATAAAATCTAAACATTGAGAAAATCGCCTTTCTTCATAGAACATGATCTTTACTTCATTTCCTAATGATTTTTGGCATAAAAGAAAAATCTATAATTTTGACCCATACAATGTATTTTTGGCTATTGCCACAAATATACCCGTGCGACTTGTGACTGGTTTTGTGATCCAGGGTCACAAATGCAAATAAATAAATAAATCAAACAAACAACAACAAAAAAAGGCTTGATTCCCAGTGTACAGTTTACAATTGTCACATAGACAACATTTGCCCTATAAAAATCTCTTGCACCATTTAAAATTAAGCCAATTTAATGGTTTGAAGATTATTATATTCCCTTTTTCATTTGTTTTGATCATAGACATTTCTATTTCCCCTTCAGTCACAGACAAATAATTAGGTTAACGACCCTGTTTCACTGAGATGATGCAATTAGCTGAAAAACTCCAGAATGCAGCTGACCGCCAGCGTTTCTCAGGCATAATTAACTTGGCACAGCCACTGAAAATCATGTGCTGCGACAGAGGAAACACACGTATACACACACAGATACACACACACATGAATGCTCATATACACACAAGTACATATGCAAAAGGGGGACACAGTGTCAAAAGTATAATCCTAACATCTTATGATTACATCTAAGTGTTTCCAGGGCTAAAGCAAATTGACAAAATAAAAATCGCCACATCAGCAAGCAGAATTGAAGGACAAATGAAGGGCAAATTAACAACAACTGTTGTTACTTTTTTTCTAGAACAAATATTCTTTATTTTCAGTGCAAACATGTATCTCTCCTGTGCAAATTAGGCTCACTATAGACTATACCTTTAACACAAAACTGTTTGCCTGCACAGTTAGTTTCACAATAACAATAGCATCTGCTGAAAGCAGGCACTAATTTAATTTTATTTAAAAGCAATGTTTTGTACATATTCTATTGATCATAGCAGAAGTTATTCAATAAAATCATGTAGAATAATGTTCTAATCAGTTACATATCCAGACTCAATGTTGACAAATTCAATTTCAGCATTGTAAAGAACTGATTCATTTGGCTGGATCAAAGTGTTGGAGTCACAAATGTGCCAATAAAGTATGCCAGATCGCAGGAGTATGCTGTATCTATAACATTCTGAACCGCACTATCGGAAACTGCACCATGCCAGTTTCATTCAGCACAGATTTTCTGGGCACATTTGCACAGGTAGCTGATAATAATAATTCCTTTATTAATCGAGCAATAAAAAACTGCAGACAGTGCATGCAAATAAACAACCAATAATCTGCACTATCAGCATGTAAGAGTTTTGCTCCACTGAGGAATCCACAGACAACAATGAACCGTATATTTGGACATCACTTCTGTCCAGAACTGTTGTACGCACATGTGGGAATATGAACACACTATAATTTTCTGTGTTGTCTAAAGCCCTCCTGGGATGAGCAGTTTCTTTTCCACTGATGTTTCACATCCTTCTAATGACTAGTCCAAATAGCATACCTCCGGTAATGGATCTGAGCATCCATGGCTGCCAAGAAGTTGGAGGAAAGCCGGTGAAGCGACCGATGCATTTATACCCCCTTTCTCCATTCTAGCCCTTGACAGAGGGAATACAACAACATGCCTGAATGTTTTTCCTTTGCCAACTTTACTGTCCTAGCTCAAACGTGTATTTCACTCTAATTTGAATCCCATCTAAATGAACGAGTGAGCAGTCCAAATTTTTATCTTTCTTTTTACAGTCTCTCGTTTAGCCCATGGCGGCAACGTCCCGGAGCAACTGAAATCACTAACATCACAGTTTAATTCCTTTCAAAAAAGATTCCCCATCACAGAAGACAAAAAAGCATGATAGGTGGCAAGCGTAGCACTCCAGACGATCCCTTATGAGCGTGCTTGAAAGAGGAGCAGATAGCCGGTGCAGACAGTGGCTGGATGGGATAAACACGTACTGCACGCTCTCAAAAAATCCCAGACTGCTGACTGGAATCATCAGCAGTGTGTGTCTTTTGTTTCTCTCCCACAGATAGACAGACGCTCAGCCTACAGCAAGACACAGTAAAACACACACAGGACACTTCTGCTATCTCTTCATATGCTACAACACTGCTAATGCAGCATTTTTTTTGTTTTCTTTGTTTTTTTTTTGGTTTGGTTTGGTTTGGGGGGAATGAGCTCTATTCTTCCTTCCTTCCTTCTTTCTTTCTTTGTGAGAAGAACTGTCCGATATCTGTCTGTCGCTCACTGATCGGTGGAGAGCCACATACGGGATGCGATTCCACAGACTCAAGCTTGATGGCAGCAGTATCCGCATGTAGAAGATGACAGAGTCCCATTTGAAAGCTTTGTCTGAGATGATGAGAGACAAATGATGATAGTCATTTAACTGAAAAAAAAATTTATAATAATTTGATTCAACCCTCATTTCACATCTGATGCGTGTCTTATGAACTTGAAAACACGCTTGTATATTAGTTCCATTTTTAAACGCGTCAATTTGGGTTGATTCAGGATTATTGCTTTTTTAGTTGAGCTTATGCATAACTTTTGCCTAATGGTTCTTCTGTGTGACTAAAACAAAATGGATTTCTTTGCAGTAATTCCTGCTGCAGGACAGGGATGAGATATCTAAATCGCTCTTAAATCGGATTGAGCAAATCCTCCCCCTTGATTAGCCGCCAGCGAGACTCCTGCAGTTTGTTGTGTCTGACTAGCATGTGATGATGTAAGCATGTGTCATTTCAGGCCGTGGCAGATAATCAGCCATATTCTACTGGCACAATACACAGAAATGCAAGCATAATCAGAAACTCACCTCAGAAGTTTCTTATTTGCAAGCAACAAATTTAATACAGGTTCTGTCATTACTTACCCTTGTGATTTATGGAAAACACAGTAGTAAAGAAGTATAAATATTAGAAGAATCATCACACAGCTGGTATAAAACGACAGTTCATGAGCTGTCAAGCTCCAAAGATAAAAAATGTTTTTTCCATATGACTGCAAGTCCTCCCTAACATTTAAAAAAGAATATTTAGAATATGAAAATAAAATAGAGCAACACTTTATTTTACAGTGTCTTTGTTTTTGGCTGCTGATCGATTGCTCCTGTCTGCCTTGCTGCTGGTGTGCGTCTGTAAGCTCCGTATAGGTTTCTGTTTTGAATCTCTATTTACTATCATTCCTTTTTGTTTATATTGCTAAATATAACTTACTCATCAACATATATTAGATATAGTCTAATATTGCCTATCACATTAATCTGACATCGCTAGCTTTTATCTAAATCGTTATCACTAGCACAACACGCTAGTATCTTGCTAGCCTGTTAACCTGCCATCCGTGCTTGTCTATCAAACAATTGTGGTAAGTAGGATCAGTCAACAAACACGGTGAGTTATGTCTTCTCCTGTATTGTCACTTGTACTTCGTGTCACATGTATAGCATAGCCTTCTCTGTCAGCACAGAGGGCTTTTCATGTGATAAATGCAGGGAGATAGTCAGGCTGACGGAGAAGATTTCAGAACTAGAGACACGCATCCAAACTTTAATCGAGGATAATAAGAATGCAAGAGCTTTAGATACTGCTTTGGATGCGACTAGCTTAGTGAACTCTGTACATTGTTCGGGTCCGGCTGTAGGGCCTGCAGCAGGGCAACTAGGTAACTGTGAGACGCTGTAGTCACGGGACAAAACACCACTCTTCCGTTCCGATTACCATAACAAATAGATTCTCCCCACTCAGTGAAACACCCACTGAGAATCCTGTTGAAAGTGCCATAGTTATTGGCGATTCTATTACACAGAATGTGAAAATTTAGACACCAGCCACCATAGTCACATGTTTGCCAGGAGCCAGAGCGCCTGACATCAAAGCAAATTTAAAAGTGTTGGCTAATCGTGTAAATTCTCTAAGATTATTATTCACGTCGGCACTAATGATGTTCGACTTCGCCAGTCTGAGATCACCAAAATGAACATTAAAGAGGTGTGTGAACTCGCAAGTACGATGTCAGGCACTGTAATTTGCTCTGGCCCCCTTCCTGTTCGCCAGAGTGATGAGATGCTTAGTAGACTGTGCTCACTCAATGGCTGGCTGTCTAAGTGGTGTCCGCAAAATAATATAGAATTCATAGACAATTGGAAAAGTTTTTGGGGCAGACCTGACCTGTTGAAAAGAGATGGTATTCATCCCTCCTGGGATGGTGCTGCTCTTCTCTCTAGTAACAAGGCACATAGTCTTAGAACTCAAACATGAATTGGGGCTCAGGTCAGGAAGCAGACACACTGGCTAAACCGACCGGCTGCTAGCTGTCTCACGTCATTGAGGTCAGATAAATCCTATCAAATAGAGACTCTTTCACCTAGACACCATCATATAGAGACTGTCTGTTCCCCAAATTAGGAAATATAAAAAACTCCCAAACCCATTTAAGGGTACAATTTTTATTGATGTTCAACATATTAAAAACATATATAATACAAATGAACAAATGATAAAACTCAGATTGCTGAATATTCAATCCCTTACTTCAAAAGCACTTATTGTTAATGATATGATCACAGATTATAACCTAGATGTGCCAGGTTTGACAGAAACCTGGCTAAAACCAGACGATTACATTACTTTAAATGAGTCCAACCCCCAAGATTATACACCATACACCTGCATCATACAGACTTTATCAAAGAATTTGCTAATTTTCTATCAGAATTAGCACTGGCTGCAGATAAAGTCCTAATTGTTGGTGATTTTAACAAAAAAGATGCATTGGGGGATTGACATTTAAAGACATTCTGAACTCTATTGGAGACAGACAACACGTGTCAGGACATACTCATTGTCATCATCATACTCTAGATCTAATATTATCACATGAAATCAATGTTGATGCCATTGAAATTCTACAGCAGACTGATGACATCTCAGATCATTATCTAGTCTTGTGTATACTTTATTTAGCCAAGTCTTCAAAGCCGACTCTGTGTTACAAATATGTTAGACCTATCACTTCTGCTACTAAAGATTGCTTTATTAATAACATTCCTGATCAGTTTCATCTCCTCAGCATCCCAGATAGCTTAGAAGAACTCGATATTGCGACAGAAACTTTTAACTCTCTCTTTTCCTGCACTTTAGACACAGTTGCTCCTTTGCGCTTAAAGAAGATTAAAGAAAATAGTCCAACGCCGTGGTACAATGAGCACACTCAGGCACTTAAGAGAGCAGCCAGAAAAAATGAAGCGCAACTGGAAGAAAACAACATTAGAGTTTTTTCGCATTTCATGGAAAGAGAGCACGATTGCGTACAGAGAGGCCTTAAAAACTGATTGATCTGCTTATTTTTCAACCCAATTAGAAGAAAATAAACAAAACCCTAGGTATTTATTTGAAACAATGGCTAAACTAACGAAAAATAAAGCTTCAAGCCCAGATGTTTCCAAGCAGCACAGCAGTAATGACTTTATGAACTTCTTTACTTACAAGATTGATAATATCAGGGAGAAAATTATAACAATGCAACCGTCTACTACAGTATCGCATCAGACAGTGCATTGTAGTCTCCCTGAGGAAAAATTCAATTAATTCATTGCTATAGGAGAGGAAGAATTCGCTAAACTCGTTAAATCATCTAAATCGACAACATGTATGTTAGACCCTACACCGTAAGCTATTGAAAGAGATGCTTCCAGAGGTCATGGATCCTCTTCTTAACCCCCTGAGGTCGGCTATCACGCCGGCGCGATAGGCTCGCTTTTTTTCTTATCAGTGCAAGAGAGACTCAAAATACTCTGTTGACGTTGATCTTACAAACAAGTTTCATACATCAATCGATCCTGTTAAGTGTGCATTTTTTTTGTGTGTATACTCACAATAAAAACAGTGTTGTGCTTTTTGCCAAATAAAGAAAAATAAACATGATGCGAGTTCTGCCTACTCTCTGTCAGTGTAGTCCATTCTGAAACGCGTCCAAAAATGAGCTATAACTCAGCGAATACTCAGTCAAACAGGCATACAGACACACAGGCATGAAGCTTGAATTCTCTTCTTTTAAATTAAGTAGTTTTTATAAAAAACATTCTCAGTTTATGTAATATGTATGAAAAGAGAGAGATGTCAGTCGTTCTCATCTCATCTCATTAAGTTTTAATGTGACCCCGCCCACGGAGAGCGCGCGCTATTCAAACGCAAATGATCTGAGGCGATCCCATACAAACCTGTGAAACGCCCACATCAGCTGGATAACACACACCACGAGTTCACTTTCAGACTCATGTACTTTACGACGCTGTGAGGAATAATACTATCTTAATAATAATTATTAATAATAATAATCCTGGAAAATTTACCTCAGAAGTGCTGGAAATTTCATTTCGAGGATCAACGGATCCAGCTGAGGAATAGGTCAGTTCAATATTTGCTTTGTTCTAATCGCAAGTGTCTGTACACGCAAAAAGACTGTTTAAATATGAATCGCGTTTTTGTGTGTGAATGAATGAACAGCTTTTACCAAACTCTACTGCTATACAGAGATGAGTAAAAATCGACTACAAAAATCGGATAGATTATAAAGTTTTTACTGTAAAATACTGCCACATCAAATTAGCTTATAATGTTGCCAATTTCTGCTCATGTTAAATATATATATATATTAGGGGTGTAACGATTCGTTTTAACAACGATTCGATTCGTATCGCGATTCGTGGTTGTCGATACGATTCAAGGACGATATTGGTTCATTCAGAACGATATGATCCGAAACGATTCAGTGACTTGAAATCGATTCAGTGACTTTTTAGCCAAAAATTATTTTAAGGGAATCAGGTATTAATTAATTATGGATATAAACAAACAAGTAAACAATCTCTTTTGACAAATGCAAGTCAAATGCATTCACATTTTGAATAAAGTAGGACTGCACGATTATGACAAAAACTATAACTGTCGATTATTCCCTTGAATTTGTAATTGTGATTATTAATTACGATTATCACAACATTGAATGATGTTTTGAATAGTTTGCCCATGGTACCCACATTACCCCATGGTCATCAAGCTGCGACCCACCTTTTTAGGAATTATATAGGCCTATTATAATACATTTGTTTACACAAAAATTGTTGACACACAAGTTCTGGCCCCCTTTACTTAACATACAATTTTTTTTCTTTTAAGAATATGTCAAATACTGATAAACAATAGGCACTGCGAGGTTAAGCTATTAAATAGCAATCCCAAACTAGTTTTTGTTAATACAATCTTGGTATGAGCCACCACAGTCATATAAAAATATACAAAATAACCAGTAAGTGGCATTTTGTTATGGAAACAAACAACAGTTAGGCTACCATGGTGATACACAATACTTAGAAGAACTGGTAAAGAAACATGGAAACTGCTCCTGATAAATAGCAACACACATGACGTACCAATAACGTAATTTATTGGTATTTTACTTTTATTTCTTAACTTACTAATTTACGACGTTGCATTCTCGTATGTCTTTTGCGCTTTAGTGAAGTGATACAGCGCGCGCTGGCGCATTTGCGCGTGCAATTGAAGAGTGCGCGCTCCTGCAGTATAGCGGCTGAGAGGACAGGGAAGTCCGTTCTTTCTGAGGTGAGAGACTTTAAGTTTGCGCTGCATGTTGTCGCGCTGCTGCTGCCGCGGCACGCATGGCGATCACGTCACAGATAGGCAGACTGAATCGAGTAACGTTTAACGCCTTTATCATTAAAAGTGCTAAAAAAAAACATCCATATAAAGTCTGACGTGCTTAAATCCAATGCATTATTTCCTAGTATCGATACAATCGATTCATTACCTTTTAAAACGATGTTAGATCGATATATGTCGTCCGGAAGGCCAACTTGCCGAGCACAGATCGATGTAGTTGGATCGTAGGAATATAAATCGATACATCGATCTAGTTGATGAATCGTTACACCCCTAATATATATGTTTTGTCAAAAATAAATTTATCAACTAAGATGTTATTATAGTGTTTGTTCCAATGTCGGCTATATTCAAACTAATGAATCCTTAACTTTGAAATACGTATGATAACATGTATACTTTAGTTTTTACAAAGAAAGATTACACTGTAAATATTGTTAACATTTTAATTGTTGTTGTAATTGTATAACCTTTTTACCGCTGGACTGAAGTGTTAGTGTATGTTGAGCAGTTCCTGGAGATGTCTCAAGAGGTAAACTGGGCAAATGACGTCCTTAAGACGTCCTTTCTGGCACGGGCTTGATGATCATCTGCACCAGCAAGCTCCAGCGTCTGCGATCCTGGGTACACTCGCTCAATACCTGGATCATGTGTTGTGGTTGAGTGGCTCAACCTTCACTGTGGGTGAGGCTGATGACATCGCCACTCAACCACCATCACCAGCCATCTTCATCGCCCCGCCTCCTGTCTTCATCCAGAGCCCAGAGACTGTTCAAGTCATGCCTGAGCTTCTTCACATAATGCCTTCATCTTCAGCCAAGATGGCCGCCTGAGCCCTCAGCCAAGATGGCCGCCGCCTCGCCGCCTGAGCCCTCAGCAAAGATGTCCACCGCCTCACTGCTTGAGCCCTCAGCCAGGATGGCCGCCCATACCTGTTCTGTTCCTGCCCCAAGGACTGTCCATGTTCCCAGACCTGTTCCTGCCCCAAAGACTGTCCATATTCCCAGACCTGTACCTGTCCCTGTTCCAGAGTCTCGTCCCGCCGAAACTGCCCGTCCTGAGTCTTCTGTCCCCGAGCCTGTATCTGAGTCTGTTCCCGAGTCGGAATCTGTTCCAGAGCCTGAGCTGGTTCCTAAATATATCATTACACTGTAACAATGACACCTTAAAATAAAGTGTAACCTAAAATAACATGCCTTCAATCCAGTGTGAGGTCATTGTACTATAAAATATAGTACAAAAATACAGTATATAGTATAATTTCAGGCCTCAAAACTTTAGTTCAAAACAGCTTTTATTGAAACCAAGCTCAGAAAATGATACGTTTTGGATTTTGTCACATTACATAGTGCGAAGATCAACGCCTACTTCCACATCATTCAAGTCACCTGCATTTCTATAGCACTTTTTAAAATAATGATTGTTTCAAAGCAGCTTTACAGTGATAACAGGAAAATGCTAAAAAAAAATGTTTTGTGTGTACAGCAGATATAGAAGAAAATAGTGCCATAGTAAGTTCAGTGATGGTTCATTTCTGTTAACGTTATTAATTTAGTTGTTTATATATACAGCTGCTCTGGAGAAAACAGTGATGTCCACTTCAGTTCTCATACAATGGTGTCAATGCAACCAGATCAATAATATTGTTGAATATTAAGTGTCCCCAACTAAGCAAGCCAAAAGCCAAAGGTGACAGTGGAAAGGAACCACAACCACAATCAGTTGACAGAATGGAGAAATTGCCTCTTTAGCCCCGCCCACCACGTCATGTAGTAGTAAATACGAAAGAGTTGCAAACACAGGATTACACCAGCAATAAAATGATAGAGGGGATTTGTGTTGAAAGTTATAATGTTATTCTATGTGTTAGTTTGTAAGCTGTATGAGACTGGCTGTATGTGACTAGCAGTAAGCTAGAACAACATTAGAATAACATACTGATCATATTCTAACATTTCCTTCGGATGAGACGTTAAACCGAGGTCCTGACTCTCTGTGGTCATTAAAAATCCCAGGATGTCCTTCGAAAAAGAGTAGGGGTGTAACCCCGGCATCCTGGCCAAAATTTGCCCCTTGGCCTCGGCCCATCATGGCCTCCTAATCATCCCCATATACTGATTGGCTTCATCACTCTGTCTCCTCTCCACCAGTAAGCTGGTGTGTGGTGGGCGTTCTGGCGCAATATGGCTGCCGTCGCATCATCCAAGTGGGTGCTGCACATTGGTGGTGGTTGAGGAGATTCCCCCCTTCTATGTAAAGCGCTTTGAGGTCTCAGAAAAAGCGCTATATAAATGTAACAAATTATTATTATTTCATCATGTTGCTGAGCTATATTACATTGATTTGTTTTATGTACATTTGCTCACTTGTCTAAGAAATATACATGCAAGAGCGGCGTCTCAGTCAAGTCGAAGTTAGTCACGGACGTGGAGCTCTTGGCATTTCGAAAACGCCACGCTGATATTGATCCTCATTTCATTTCTCCTTTTGTCCCAAAGTCTGCTTGCCATGGTGCATAATGTTTGAACGAAAAAATAACAGCGTGAGCTAGACGTAACGCAGTTGTCCACGTCTGTCGCCATGGTTACTATGGCAGTACAAGCGGAAACCAGGGATAATGCGGATATTACGTCATTGACAGGCGACAATGACCAGGGACGAGCCATTATTTAAAACTGGAATTTCTCTGAAATTAAACATCTTTGGGAACATTGGGATATTGTAAGTACACAACTGCAGGAAATATATCACACTGTGCAAGTGATTTTTGGACATTTTATTACAAAAATCGTACATATTGTACCTTTAAATTCAGAAGATGAAATCCAGCGGGAACTGTAAAGTAGCGCGCAGTCCTACGTCACCGGACTAATTTGCCTAATCTTCACGGTACTTTAGACCGCGGTGGAAATGCAGACAGCAACAGGTCTGTGGGAAAAAAAGTTCCTGGGACAAATTGTTCCGGGTATTTTCATTAGAAATGCGGCTTAACATTATGAAAGCGTGGATGAACTTAATGAAAGCTTCAGTGAGCAACATATTCTGCTTTGTCATCAGTAAGACATAGATTCTTAAAAACAATTTTTTTTTTAACAAATGAATATTCTATTTCTGATGCACTTCAACCACTCGCTGAGCGGGGAAAGATTTATACTGTGGAGGACCAGGATGAGTCATGTTTTTTGTGAGTTTATTTTTACTTCATTTGGTAATATTTCGAATTAATAGTATTAAAATAGTATTAGTAAAAATTAAAGTAAAAACACTCATTTTGGCGCCTCTAAGGATGAGTGGTGCCCCTACCATTTGCCTATGCCATTGGGCTGGCCCTTAGTTTAGGCTTACAAACAGTGCTTTTATCAGTGTTTATACAAGTCCTTCTACATTATTCTACGGTGACAGGGAGGGGACATTCAGTTCACTTAGTTTTGTCGTGGCAACGTCATATTAACTCGAGGGATTGTGATAAGTCGTGGCAACGAGATAATTTTGTCGAGGTAACAACATCCTTATGTGGTGGCCACGCAATGTAAAGTAATGGCCTCAAGATCATATGTTGAGGGAACAACATATTTTTCTCGTGGCCACGACTTCATATGTTGAGGGGGTAATACTTTAGATTAATGGTCCGTCATTAATAAGTAACTATGTAGGAAGTAATGCAGGACTAATAAGTAGTACTACATTAACACTTCAGCTTGTCTTTTTTTTACTCAGAACATGGTCAAAAAATGTATCACTAATTAATCAAGTACCTAGTCGCTCTTCAAGGACTACTAGTGATCTAGATCATTATTTTAAAGTGAAACATTTTCACTTTACATCACTAGTGGTTCCTGCATAGTGATTAGGTAACACTTGAGTAATTAGTGATGCATTTTATGACTATATTCAGAGTAAAAATAATGACTACGTCTCAGACACACTCACACACACATAATGTTCTTTATAATTTGTGAGTGTGACTAATCTCATTCAGTAATTATTGATTACCTAATAAGGAACTATCTCCTAAATTTGATATTACTTACTGATTAGTTAAGCTTGTTTCTATATTATCTAATAGTACTAGCTTGAAGTGTTAATGTAGTTCTACTCATTAGTTCTGCATTACTTCCTGCATAGTTACGTATTAATGACGGACCATTACTCTAAAGTGTTACCGTTGAGGGAACGACATCATTTTCTTGTGACCACGAGTTAAATGCGTAAACAACATGCAACCTGGAATTATCAGAAATGGATAGGCCTATAATAATATTTATTTTTAATTAAGAAAAAGTGCAGAGTTAAGAAATTATTTTATGTATTGTCATATGGACTACCGCTATGATACTTTTATGGTGCTCTTTTAGAGCTTGACAGCTTGGCAGTCTCTATAAAATGGTCACTCATTTTATGGCAAGAACCTTCAATTTTAAATAACATGAGCAACTAATAAAAATATATTTTTTTTAGGTGAACTGCTTCTTCAAGAATAAAGTCTCACGCTCTTTAACATCTAAAAAGAGCTGTTCCGATTTCCGTTTTCATGAAGTGGTGTAAAAGTGCCACAGTTTCAGATTAATGCTTTGCCTCTGACAAGGTAGCAGTGTTTTGGAGGTGGGTTCATAGCATGACAGCGTGTGTTTGAACACCTGCAGGAAGTCTCATACTGGCAGCAGAGGCTGAGGAAGTCAGCTTTTCCATGGCTGACTTGGTCAACAAACACAGCCTCACCCAGAACACCCAGTTGAGAGCGTCACTCACAGAGCTGTTAGTGTGCTTATTTCCCGGGGTGGGACTGGACTGGACCAGAGCATTATCTCCAAATATCTCCTCAGAAAACTTTGTTTTTGACTGTGATAAGCGGGAGAGACCAAGAGTGCTGGATGTCATGTAGACAAATAAAAATGTATTTTCAGTTCCAATTTCAGTTCCATCCGGCCTTTATTTTACAGGCTTTAAATTGTGCTGTAAATTATGAACAGCTTAAAGCACTCTCAGCTATATACAGTAAATAAAGGTTACACAGGTTTTTTTGCAATGATGCCATAGAAGAACCAATTTGGTTCCCCAAAGAACCTTTCAGTGATCAGACCTTAATAGAAACATGTTTTTTATTTATTTTTATTTATTTTTTTATGTGAAGAACAATTGAATAATCTAAAGATTTAAAAAAAATATATATATATATTTTTTTTTTTCATTATAAAGAACCTATTGTGCAAGGTTCTATGGATGTTAAAGGTTATTCATGTAACCATTGATGCCCATGAAGAACCTTTATTTTTAAGAGAAGTAACAGGGTGAAAAATTGTAAGTACAGTACATGTGAAATACCATAAACACTTTTTAATAAAAATGCATAAGATGCATTCAACCAAGATCCATGAAGCCTATGATTAAGTGTTAAGATTTCCTTCTTTCGACATGAGTTGTTTCTTTCTTTGTGATGAGGACACTTAGAAATATAAATTATTATAATAATGCATTATAATGGAAGGAAATTAAAGATGCAACCTTGTGATATACATAAGATGATCAACCTGCATTTAACATGCATGTTCATGTTTAAGAACTCCATTGAATACGTTTAAGTGCAATTGAGTCAAGTCAAGTCACCTTCATTTATATAGCGCTTTTAACAATATGAATTGTTTCAAAGCAGCTTTACAGTGATACTAGGAAATTACAGTAACAGAGATTGTTTTGGCTTTACAGCAGCTCTAGGATAGTTATTGTCCAGCTAAAGTTAGTTTTGATTGATTGATTCACTTCCGTTGCAAAGCTCATTAGTTATTAACTTAGGGGCCGCTAACACAACACCGTTCTAACAGAAAACCCTCAATGCGCTCCGGCCGCACATCCGCACTAAATAGTGTCAGGTGCCTCGAGAACGCACTCCCAGAAATAGGTCCCAAGGTGCAAACGATTATCAGTTATCTCTGCGCAAACACAGACGTCGCGCACATGCGCATCCCGTGTTCCATAGGTATGCACGTTTGAATGTGTGCAGGCGTGTAGTCCTTCTTTACAAATCAACCCTCAACAAACTACTTGTCTGGCCTTAAAAATGTATAATACAGAATTATTTATTCGTAGCCACGTGGTGACTCTGTACAGATAAAACGACAACGTTTTATCTGTACAGAGGTAAAGTGAAGGGAAGAGGCCTTCACAGGGGAGAGCCTAGTTGGCACTTCAGGACTGCGTTGTTGTCGTGTCCAGACGCAGATCCTTCATCAGATCTGGATACAGCCTGGACTGCGGTAAACCTCGGGATAAACAGAGAGACTAATATTAGTGTAGACGCCATCCTTCTTATGATGTATCAAGTACATCAGGATTTATGGGAAGTGTTCCCGGTTCCAGCTGACCTAAACAATGCAGCCTAACATTGAATTATAGAAGTATAATGTGTTGTGTATACTAGGCCAAAGATATGTGTTTTTAGTCTAGATTTGAACTGACAGAGTGTGTCTGCTTCCCGGACAATGCTAGGAAGACTGTTCCAAAGTTTTGATGCTAAATAGGAAAAGGATCTACCTCCAGCAGTCAATTTTGATAAAAAAAAATGTGTGCATAAAGAAAAGCTCTCAGTATCAAAGAATGGATTTGATATTCAAACAAGTCTACTCTAAAGCATCCCTGGACAATAAAAAAGGCAATGACTCCATTTTACAGGTGATCATGTATTGTTTCTGTTTTTGCGTTTGCATGTGTTTGTAACAGATCAGCCAGGCTCCACCATCAGCCAATCACAGAGGTCACAATCACCACTGATCACCCGCACCTGTTTCACATTCCCTGATCATCTCCCTCTGAATTTTAGCACACACCTTGCGTCTCATTGTCTGGTTTTGTTTGAGCAAATGCCTCCTGTTCAGTGTTTTTGAAAATTGGATACTTGCCGGTTCCTCGCCGAGGTGTGTGCTCAGTCATCCATCCCAATCTCCAATCCACCTGCAATACAAAGACTGTCAGTATATTTCTATTATTTGTCACCAAACTACCATATCCGTCTGCAAATACTTGCATTATCTGTTGCACATCTGTGTTAAATAAAGAAACACCTTTTGACTTATCTCTGACTTGGGTCTCTGTTCCGTTACAGAAGACCAGACCTACACAGTTTCAGGATGAGCAACCCAGACCCATTCCAGGAGATGAAGTTCGCCACTCCTGCTTTATTGTTTTATAACTCCTGAGAGATGACACAGTCAATCGTTGCTCTGCCATCACCATGGAATTTTGGGCATTTGCCGTTGACTTGTCCCTCCACCCCTTTGGCTTTGCCGAGCTCCTCCTTCCTCCTCCTTCCCTCATGCACACTGGCTCTGCCTCAGTCTTTTGGCGCCCTGGCATTACCTCGGTTGCTCGCCCCTGGACTCCTGGACCTTCCGGGTCACCTGGTCAGCCTCGGCTTATTCGGTCATCCCCTGGCTCCATCTGCCTAGTCTCCACCATGGCTCCGCCGTAGGCTTATGTCATTATGGCTGAGGATTCTGCCTTGGCTCCTCCTTCCGCTAACTCCTCCCTTGCTTCTACTTCTCTCGTCTCCTCCCTGTATTCTCCAGCTATTTAGTCCACCCTGGCTCTTGTGGTCATGCCTCCTCCACCTAAGCCCCCTCAGCTGTTCAGTTCCTGTTTTCTAGTCTTTAGTTATGTTAATAAAATCTAATACTGCTGCAATTAGATTCATTTTCTCATCATTATTGAAAACACATGTGAAAAGCTTTACATGAGAGATATTGGCCCTATATTAGTATGGCTAGGACCATTATGTATATCTTTAACACTGTAACAGCACAACTGACTTCAATATGAACCTGGGAAAAATGTCCTAACCTCTGTGTTACGAAGTGGAGGACGCAGTAAGATCCATTTGCAGCTTTATTAGAATAATCAACAGGCAGGGTAAATCAGGGGCAGTCAGAACAATGAAGATAATCTCAAAGCAGAAACAGATAACAGGCAAGGGTCGAGGCAGGCGGCAGGAATCACAGTCCAATGAACAATCCGGGTCGTAGTGATGTTACATATGACACTGAAGCTTCGATGCGCGTATCACACAAGCGAAACAATTTCTAGTGAAGCCCCGTATCGGGGTGTGTATTGGTTTACTAGAGTCACGTGATCGATGACAAACGAAGCCTCACTTTCTCTCCAGTCACGTGCGCGTTTCGCTTTGGGTGTCAGAAGGCTCGCACTCCAGATCGTATTTAACGAGTCGTTGCCTCAGTCTGGTTGATGTGTTTGTGAGGAGAGTGTTGTAGCCTACTTTGAAAGTTAAACAATATATTACATTTAAATAAGCAAAATAAATTTTTTGCTACTTAGGCTATTCTTTTTTGTTGTTGTGTCTTTTTGTTTTTGTAAAATCTTTGAACTTTTTGGTGATTTTAGGTAATTTGGTGTTGGTATTGGGGTTTAGGGTGGGATTAGGGGAGATGGGTGTTGGTGTTTGGTGAAGGGTTTGTATTTAGAGCAATGGCAACATCCAAAAATATAAAAATAATTAAAAACTTTATCAACTTTCTGTCATTCCTACAGTTGATTAAGCACTACCAGTAAGTGTCATAAGCACATTTAATAACAGATGATCCTATCAGACAATGTCCTTATTCATTGTGTGTGTGTGTGTGTGTGTAGAGAGAGAGAGAGAGAGAGAGAGAGAGAGAGAGAGATAGAGATAGCGAGAGAGCCTACATTAGATCTTATTGAATCATATAAGCTCATTTTATATTTTAATTGTCACACTTTAATGGGTAAAATAATTTATTTAATGAACAAATCAAACACAAACATGTAAGGTTTTTATTTGTACACATAACATTGAAACTATGGAGTGTGTTGTGGTTGCTTCATCTGCCAGAGCGTCTAACACAGGCTTCTGGCTGCTTTATTTTAAATAAGCACCAGATGGCGCTGCTCTCGGCGCTGTTCTCGACACTCTCGAAGCTTTGAATCTTTTCCCGGAACAGTCAGGGGAAAGCCTCAGTGATTCATGAGGCTTCATTTCCCCATCCCTACCGGGTCGAGACAGGCAGCAGAAGAATCAGAAGTCAGTATAAACAATCCAAGGTCAGTAACAGTTCAGCAAACACAGGGAAAACGCTCAGAGATTGTACGCCAGGGCAATGCAATACTTCGCAGAGAAGTGGAGTGTGGAAGTGGCTTTTATGTGTGTGTGAATGAGGTGCAGGTGTGTGTGTAATCAGTGCAGTGCAGGTGTATGAAGTAATCAGTCCAGGTAGATGCAGGATGGGAATTGTAGTCTGTGAGTAAATATGATAGTCCGGTGTGGAGTGCCCTCTGGTGGCTCTCAAGGGCACTCCAGCTGGTGACCGTTACACTCTGGATGATATGGTGGAATGACATTGTGAGCTAAAGTCTCAGGCCCTAAAAAATGCAGCTGGCCATTCAACTTAAAAGCAGTAAAGCAGATGCCAGTCTGCTAGGTGACAGAGTACTCCACAGCGTTGGAAGTTATGGCTTTGTTCCACAATATACTGTCTGTCACATACACACACAAACACAAAAGACAAAGAAGACAGCTGGACTACACTGACAGATTCTGAATGTTCTGTGTGTACCCTAAATTTTATGCATTTACATGTGCATCACTTGTATTCTGAACAAAGTTTATGTGCATACAAAAGACAGCATTCAGAAGGGGTGTAACGGTACACAAACATGGCGGTTCGCTACGTATTGAAGTCACGGTTCGGTACGTGTTCCTTACAGCAGGGGGAGATAAACTAAACACAAAATGGCTTTTTTTTATTTTTATTTTTTTTATTTAAACTGTTTTTTTTTAACAAATGTGTGTATATGTTTAAATAAATTATATTATAATAAAAAAAATTTTAAGAATAAAAAAAATATATATATATATCTTAGCTAATTTTGTAAACTATATTGGGAGCCCTTAATTACACATTACTGTAATATTAAAGGTTACAACAGAGCCCAAATGATTAAATTCAGTTATTATTCACATTTAGATGTAATAATCAAAAAAAAAAGAAAAGACTGTCAATAGCACATAAGGCAGGTTTTGCATTTACTTCTAACTCTAATTATTAAGTACATTTTCTACTCCAATTTATTTTTGAAATGTAAACATTTACGCAGTGGCTGTCATAACTTGTTTTCATGACAAATTAATTTCAACATACAATAAGTAATCAAGACATTACTAACAGGTTAAGTAAATATAATGAATAGGTTAATATAGTGAATATACAAAATCATTTCTCTAGAGAACTAACCTGCTGTCGACACTAAATGCCTGAGGTGAATTTTAATGCTATGTGAGATATTATTCTCAAAGTGTTTTATTGATTTCTTTCTGCAGTTGAAACACTGGTTGCGAGATGTAAACATTGCGATTATAGTCTCTTCTTCTGCGCTTTAACTTGTAACAAACAGCGTTGCATTGCTGCGCGTGCCCCCTTCCGATTTGGAGTGTGGATCGCTTGTGACTGCGTCTGTGTGACTGTGACCTTATGGTTCAGGACAAATACATGTACCATTACACCCCTAGGGTTCAGCATTGCAGTTAAGTGTCCTGTCAGAGGAAGCCAATGATTCAGCTTCAGATTTATTCAGAGAGAAGAACATTGTTCACCTTACCCAACAATGTGCTGAGATGGCTTTATTCTGCCCTCATAGAACGTGACTGTGCTCCATTAGACAGATAGTGAACAAGTTGGAATAAAGTACCAAAGCGTAACTTTTCTTGGTGATTATTCTTTACTGTAAAATCTTGAAAGAACTGAAATGTCTGGTGGAATTTCAGCATCAGGTTCCACCAATTCAAAGGTCTCAGTCAATTCTTGAGCATTGCTCTGAAGTAGAAATTGTAAGCGTTCTGCTGACACAGCTCTGGTTGCAAGGTCCTTCAAGTCTTTGGCATGATCTTCTTTGGGAAATGCTTCCATGACGGTTTTGCTGTTGGATCTGATTTAGTGTAATCTAAGATTTGACTCTGCAAGCATTTTTTCTGTGTTTTTGACGAGGTTAACGGCTTCCTCAGAAGTGGAAACTGAAGTCAGCCCATCATCAACATAAACAATTTCTCACAACAAAGTGCTTGGCATCAGAGCCATAATAATTTTCTCCCTGCAGAACAGCTCGTCGCATGCAGTAAATTGCCACAGCAGGTGAAGGACTGTTTCCAAACACATGGACTTTCATCCTGTACTCAGTTACAATTTTTTTCAAGGTTGTTGTCCTCATACCACAAAAACCTTAAATAATCTCTGTGGTCTTCGCGTACTACAAAACAATAAAACATCTGCGAGTCACTGCAATACTCTCTTTTCGGAACCTCATGAGAACTCCAAGGAGTGTATTGTTTAAATCAGGTCCATTGAGTAACACCTTGTTACTGTAAGTGACATGCCTTCAAATTCTGCACTTGAGTCAAACACGACCCTGATTTGATCACGTTTTGCGGGTGGTACACAACAAACATGGGAAGGTACCAACTCTCTTCTTCTTTATCCCCAGGAGGGCCATGCTCTGCGTGGTCATTGTCCAAAAGTTTTTGCATGAATTCAATGAACTGAAGTTTCATCTCAGGTTTTTTATCCAAAGTTTTACGAAGTGATGTGAGGCGTTTCATTGCCTGATCTCTATTATTTGGCAAACGAGACCTTGGGGAGCGAAAGGGTAATGGTGCGACCCAGCTGTTTGCGGAATCCTGGAAGACATCTCTGTCCATGATTTAAAAAAAAAACGTTATCCTCCACAGAAAGTCCAAGCTTGTCATCATCTTGTGTTCTTTGGAACACTGCACAGCCCAAATTATCAGTAGTTTTCCTTGCACCTGATTTTACATCATATTCTGATGACATGGTAAGCTGCTTTGGTATCTCAGCAATACATTCCTTCACTTGAATCTGTTTTGGGCAAGGGGTGAGATATGGTGTGCGACCATTACTGTGCACATGTGTTCGATAGACATTTACACTCAAAGGTCGATGTGATGTTGGCACACTTCAGGCACACTTCCCCAACTACTGTATCACCCATCCAAGATCCAGTCGCTGAGCATATGGAGCATCACTGGGCCCATTTATTTGCTCTCTAAATTTGTGCACCCTTAGAATGTCTCTTCCTAAAAGTAAAAGGAAAGGAGCATCAGGATCAACAGAAGGGATTTGATTTAGAATTGGACGTAGGTGAGGATAATGCTGAGCAACATCCGGAGAGGGAATCTCTGTTCGATCATCTGGCAGCATATCACACTCTATTGAGATTGGCAATGAGAGTTTTGTCAGTCCATCTATAGATTCTACCATAAAGTTGATGGCTCTCCATCCCGAAGTCTGATTTACCTCAGCACATTTCTAAATAGTGTATGGGGCCAAGCTGGCATTGATCTCGGAAAGATTGAAAAACTCTGTCTTGGCTAAAGATCTGTTACTTTGTTCATCCAAGACCGCATATACCCTGACCGCTTTCTCTCTTTTACCAGCAGGATACACTGTCACCAGACAAATTTTAGAACATGATCTTGCATGATCGGACTCACCAAATATCTCTGTGCATTTTGAAGTAACCAAGGTAGGTGAGATATCAGTCTGCTCCTCGCATTGCTCTTTCTCCTTGACAGGCTTATCTGAAGTTAGAAATGGTGGATCTGAGTGCAGAGCAGAAACATGCCTCTCGCTGTTACAGTCAGAGTATTTGACAGGTGCTTTGCAATTTTTCGCAATATGCTTCGTAGAGTCACAACATCTAAAGCAGATACGATTTGTTTTTATACATGATTTGGTCTCTCTCTAAAGGTCCTACACTTTTTGAGTGGATGAGGCTTGCGATGAATAGGACAAAGCCGATCTGGACTTTCAATTAGTTTCTGATACTGTTTAGACTACAGGTCAAACATCTGAGATGACACCTGTTCGATGTACAGTTACAGAACTCCTTCCGCTGAATTTGTTAGGTTCGACTTTGCTTGATGCTGTTTGATTACTAGAACTGGAGAATGCAAAACTGGGGTCATTCCTTATTTTAGCTTGATTTCTCACAAACTGTGAGAAAAAGGCAAAGGGTGGGAATGCTACCTGATAATCCTCCTTGTATTTGGACCCCTGAACTATCCATTTGTCTCTAAGGCTTATGGGTAATTTTTCTATTATTGGATTAACCCCACGTGGAGTGTCGAGATAAGCAAGGGTACCCGTCAGCTTTAGCACATTCCAACTCGAGAAGGATATCTCCTAACTCTCTCAATTTGTGGTTGTCTTTGTTTGACAGTTTCGGTAGATTCTCAATTTTCTTTAGAAGTGCGTTTTCAATCACTTCAGATGCTCCACAACACTCCTCTAAACGCTGCCAAGCCATACTGATTGCTGCTATTGCATTAAGAACATGCACAGACCTTATTCTTTTGACCTGTTCAGAGGAGTCTTTTCCTAGCCATTTTACCATCACATCCAACTCCTCTCTGGCTGTTAGATTCAGTTATCTAGTTGAATTAACAAAAGAGCCTTTCCACGCCCAGCAATTCTCTGGGCAGTCATCAAATTTTGGTTTTGCTTTTATTTCAGCATTTGCTTTTATTTGTGTTTCATTTACCATAATGATTAGAAGTTCTAACCCATTCAAAATGGTCTACACTTTTTGGCAGGATGGAAATAATATTTAAATAGCATCAAAGCTGATAAATATGTCTGGTAATTTCTAAAACAAGCAGCTCATTTGTTGGAGATCAACACTGCCATGTAGGCAGTATAACATCAGGTCAAAAAAAATATATATTTCTATGAAATACAAATTAAGATTTTGACTTAAAATCTGGCCAACATATTTCACAAGATCTGTTTATATCTCATATAAAGTAAAAAAAAAAATAAGGTGTTTGATTTTGTGGTTCACTGCTCAGGCCAGCCAAAAACAACAACCTCTAGACATAAACAGATGGGAGATGGGAGGGCCAAGACCAAATACATTCACACATTCAGGAAAGTGGACTGAAGTTTAAAATGAAAAGCTTTACCATCATTAAAAATATATATACTTCTGCACTCTGGCTCATCGGATCTTTCCCACTCACAACTTTTAAGCTCTCAGACATTTAAACTTTTAATGTTTATAGAACCTCTGAAAATGATATTTGACTAAAGGAAGAAAAAGGGCGACGCAGACAGATTCAATTGGTGTTGATGCTATTACAGTTGATTCGTAATGCACGTTCCATTAGACCCATTTTAAGCCAGGTTTGCTGGTGAGGGTATTGACTGACAAACCTCTCTGGCCTCTTTCTAGCTTTTTAATGATACGTTGTGTGGTTCTGTTCGGTCAGAGGAAAGTATGAGGCGTTAGACCAAATCCACAGGGATGGAAAGCAAAGCATCTCAGTGAAGGGTTTGCAGCTGCAGTGCTGGAAACACAAATAAAACAAAACCTACAGCTGCCATGACCTTTCCCAGAGTCCATCCACGGTCCACTGCCCACGGCTCCTGAACCCTTCAGAAATGTAGAAGGTCTGAGTTCTGGGGCACATGTATCAGGGAACATGTTCACTGAAATAATTGGGCCAGCGCAGTCTTTCTCCACCTGACTGCACGGGTCACTAAGCGTCCTCTCCTGACCTGTGCTCCTGAGATCAGGTCCCGCCGTATAGCTGGAGTCTCTAGATCTCAGTTTAATAAGCATGAATGATCCACCATTTGTTTTTTGGTTCAGTATATTACTGCTGGGTCTTTAAAACAGCTCATGTTCATTGGCAGATGTTACAGATGTCACTGTCGATAGTTGCTGATGATTCTGTAAGATTAATGGTAAAGCTTTTACTTTGGCCACTTGTGTCACTTAACCGTGGTATCGATACACATCATCTTATAGTAATTAGGTCTGTTGCTGCACCAAATTTTTTGAATTTCAATAAAACCTTATAGATTTCAAAATTTTACATAATACTGCAAAACAAATTAACTCTTGTTCAATTCAGTACATTCACATTTAGCAATATATACAAACAAATCTTGATTGATTGTTTATATCGTTGACAAATGTAAACAATCCCATCGCCCAGTTCAACTGCTAAATGTGGAAAAATCCTCATTAAGGTATTATAAACATTAACATTATGATCGTTTGTAAAACTGCTTTGAAAAAATGTGTACTGAAAAGTGCTGTACAAATAAAATTGTGACAAATTTTCTATATGTGGCCTTAGAATTTTTAATTATTTTGTTTGTGACTTACATTTTGCCTGTTCTGTCGTTTAACTGGATGCAGAGTTTAAAGGGATAGTTGAAAAAATTAAATTAGCCCATGATTTACTCACCCTCAAGTCATCCTAGGTGTACATGTCATTCTTCTTTCAGACTAATACAATCAGAGTTATATAAAAAAATATCCTGGCTCTTCCAACCTTAAAATCGAGGATTTTCAATCAGGATTTAGACTGTACCATAGTACTGAGACAGCACTCATTAGAGTCACAAATGATTTGCTCTTATCATCCGATTATGGTTGTATCTCTCTATTAGTGTTACTCGATATTAGTGCAGCATTTGACACTATCGACCACAATATTCTTCTAAATAGACTCGAAAATTATGTTGGCATTAGTGGAATTGCATTAGCATGGTTTAAATCATACTTATCTGACCGATATCAGTAGGGATGCAACGATACCACTTTTTCCAGAACGAGTCCAATACTTTCATTTTTGGTACTCACGATACCATATAACCGATACCTTTATTTTCACAGCATTTGTCATTTTTAAATGTATTGGTAGAGAAACCAAAATAATATAAATCATATTAGTTGTCTTAATTTGTTCATCAAATAAATATTTTCTTCAGTTATTTTCATGCTTAATTAGGCCTGCTAAAATGCATTGTAGAGCTTCTGTTACTTTCACTCTTCATTCTATTGCTCTATCATATTTTATCTTTCATTTAATAAGTACAGCACATATTTAGAGCTGCTCCAGCAGGGTTCAGTGCTGAGGATTGGGTAAGTGGTACAAATGTTTAGCCACCAGTGAAATATCAATTCTTTATTCCAATTTTTATACTACAACAAAAACTACCGTAGTTAAATCAAATGTGAAAAAAACACTGCACATTCATTACTGAATTAATTAAATATAGATGGATATTTTTGTAAAGTTACAAAAGGTAGCCTATTTAGTCAGAGCAGTGAGTAATTTATTTGTACTTTGTTTGATTAACATTAAAACACAGCAGCAGGTTTATAAGACTGCTGCCCCTTTAAGACCGAATGCACGGACCTCATTTAAATATACTGTCTATGTTCACTTGAATTCGTCAGTACAAGCAAGAGATGTGACAGACAATTCAATTCAGTATTCGCGCGCTGAGTGACTGGTTTTCGGGGCGCGTGCTTTGAATGTTTGCGTTCATGGAACTTCTTGACTTGCACACGTCCTGTAATAATGTAGGGAATCACTCATTATACATAAATCAGGTAACAGTTCATGTTTTACTTATACAATTTAGTTTTAATCCAAATAACACGTGCTGAGTGAACGATCAGCAATCAAGAGCATTCAACAGAAGTGCTCTCTCTCTCGCTCTCTCTCTCTCTCTCGTCAATGTAAATAATAAGCTACATCATGCCTCGTTTTACTTTCTTTGCCATTGACATCCGACTGAACTACAAACTTTCAACTGATGTCTGTAAAAAAGTGATGCGCTCGACCAGCTTGCGCCGCTGCACGCTCAATCCACTGCGTGTTTTTCTCTTATCAGCTCGCGCACCACAGCTATGTATTACTATTTCGTTTAATATTCCACTAATAGGATTTACTTCATAGACAGCTTTCTTTATTATCCCCATTATACTCTGTTGTCCGTGTGTCTTTGTCTGGACACAAGTGTACAAACGCTGCCTGGTATCGGTTGTTGGTATCGGAGCATTTTTACGAGTACGAGTACATGAGCTCAGTATCTGGCCCGATACCGATACTGGTATCTATATCGGTGCATCCCTATTTATCAGTTTGTAGCAGTAAATGAAGAGATGTCTTATCGATCACAAGTTCAGTATGGTGTACCACTTGGGCTCAGTACTAGGACTGTTGCTTTTCACTCTGTACAAGTCTTCGTCGTCGATTAGGAACCTGGGTGTGCTCTTTGATACTAATCTTTCATTTGAAATTTTTTCATCTTAAAAATATATCTAAATTACGTCATATGCTCTCAATGAAAAACACAGAACAATTAGTTAATGCGTTCATGACATCAAGGCTAGATTACTGTAATGCTATTATAGGTGGTTGCACTGCCCATTTAAAACTACAGCTGGTCCAAAATGCAGCAGCTAGAGTTCTTACCAGAACCAGGAAGTATGACCATATTAGCCCGGTTCTGTCAATAATAATAATAATAATAATAATTCATTACATTTATATAGCGCTTTTCTCAGCACTCAAAGCGCTTTACATAGAAGGGGGAATCTCCTCAACCACCACCAATGCATTCAACACTGCATTGGCTCCCTATTAAACATCGTATACATTTTAAAATATTGCTGATCACTTACAAAGCACTAAATGGTTTAGCTCCCCAGTACTTGAGCGAGCTCTTAATGCATTGTAGTCTTTCACGTCTATTGCGATCTCAAAATTCCGGCCAGTTGATAATACCTAGAATATCAAAATCGACTGCTGGCAGAAGATCCTTTTCCTATTTAGCACCAAAACTTTGGAACAATCTTGCTAACATTGTCCGGGAAGCAGACACACTCTGTCAGTTCAAATCTAGACTAAAAACACATCTCTTTGGACTAGCATACACATAACACATTATAGACTTCTATAATTCAATGTTAGGCTGAATAGTTTAGGTCAGCCGGAACCGGGAACACTCCCCATAAATCCTGATGTACTTGTTGCATCATAAGAAGGATGGCATCTACGCTAATATTAGTCTCTCTGTTTATCCGAGGTTTACCGCAGTCCACCGAATCCAGGCCGTATCCAGATCTGATGAATGACCTGCGCCTGGACACGATGACAACGCAGTCCTGAAGTGTCAACCAGTCCCTCCCCTGTTTACTGAAGTCAGCCAGATCCTGGCCGTATCCTGATCAGATGGTGGACCTGCACCTGGACCCATCCATGACGCATCCCTGAAGTGCCAGCCTCATCAATACTCATCAACACGACAGCCATCGGCCCTGATCCTCAACAAACTCGTCTCCATACCAGCGTGATGACACCGACTTCCAACCTGGTGGAACTGGATAAATATTCTGAATGTTCTGATCCAATCTGACTTCTGACCTGTAATGCTGCCTGGATCATAATCATACACTGTTAGCTCGTTGGCCAGAGGAGAACTGGCCCCCGACTGAGCCTGGGTTCTATGGGATGATTTTAGTTTCATTATGATTAATAAATGCACACACAATTATCCATGTACTAGATAAATGTTGTGAATGTATTTTACTAACCACAAATAAATGCCATTTAATTTGAATCTGTGGAATTCGGGATTGAATGATTGTGCAGCGATTTGTACAAATACAGACATGTTTGCGAATAAACATGTTCTGCTCTACATTAATAAATCAAAAATTGCTCATGCAAAAATTAATCCGTGCATTTGTGGATCAGAAGACACACATGCATTTATTGACATCTTGTTCGAATCGATCGTGTTTGGTTCATTTGGATTTTGAGACTTCCTTTTCGCAGTTTTCAGCATTCCACCCACACATACACACAAACACCCACCCACACACACACACACACAACTAATGAACTAGCCAGTGCTATTCATTAACGTGAACACGATTCGTAAATGTGTGTCACTATACAATGAAACAAATGCTTTTCAACCGGTGTCTGTAGAATTAAGAATTACATAAATGTGCAGCAGTTTGTACAAATAAAGTCATGTTTGTGAGTATAAATGTTCTACTTTGTATTAAAGTGTGACAATTTCCGCGTGCAAAAAGGAATCTGTGCATTTCTGGATCAGGCGACACGCGTGCATTTATTGATTCCCGAGTCGATCCTGTTCGGTTCATTTGGATTTTTAGACTTGCTTTCCGCAGTTTTCAGCATTGACGATCCACACGCAAATGAAAGGCAAGGCAGGCAGCTACCTCTAGATGGCAGTCGGAGTATTAACGAGGTGGCCTGCCCTGGTTTGAGAACAGGTGATAATGGACATTGTTCGCGTTCTCCCGAAGAACCTTTAAAACATGGATAATACCATTTTAAACCAACAAGCTGGTTAGGTAAGTAAAACAAATTTTAACTACATATCTGGTTGACAAATCTTCAAGCTTACTAGAACATGACTTGAATGGTGCGTTCCTAGGCTAATCGTAGCCTAATTGTAATGAAGTTAATGTTTACTCCTTCGTATAACTTTTTACATGTATGTAAAACATGGTTTATTTTATAAATATGAGTTCAAATCATTCATAATTTTTCCATGTCTCTTTATTCCATTTCACTTTAGGAATTACTACATGACCACATTCTGGAGAGATACTTGTATGGGTTACACATGCTCTTCAGCAACCCCAAATTGACATTGACTATTTGGATTTTGTATGTAGGCAGGAAGTAGTATTTCTCGATGCTGTGGCACAGCATGTTCATGTGTCTCAGGATGTGACAGAAAGATTAACTGAACTCCATAATGCAATCCAGAATCACAGACGCGCTCAAATTTCACAATCAGTTGTTCAGGTGGAAAGACAAAGTGCAAGTGGGCATCCAAGGATTGTAGTGCCTACAGATCACATTGCCTATCTTCTGGAGATTGGACTCCCTGTTACAACTATTTCAAATTTGCTGGGTGTTTCCCGGGCTACACTCTTTAGGAGGATGGCCGAAAACAATCTATCAGTTAGGGCAGAGGTCCCCAACCCCCGGGCCGCGGACCGAGACCGGTCCGTGGGTTGTTTGGTACCGGGCCGCATAAAAAGAATAAATAACTTACATTATTTCCGTTTTATTTATTATCTGAGTCTGAACAATGTTTTATTTAGAAAAATGACCGGATTCTCTCCGTTACATCCGTCTATGACTCACTCTTGGCGCATAGCAAGACGCATGTCTCGGTCAAACCCACAAGCTAGCAAAATGAGTAAAAAACAAACGTCTCTGGAAAGTTTCTTTGCGAAGAGGAAACAGCCAAGTGAGGAGACAGAAGAAGAGCCTAGGACTTCCAAGAAAAAGAAAGCTGCATTTAACAGACAATACCAGGAGTCCTACTTGAAATATGGATTTATCGCAACAGGTGATTTACACGCACCAAGCCCGCTCTGCATAATATGTGGCAACCAGCTCTCTAATGAGGCAATGAAGCCTTCAAAACTGCTTCACCACTTGGAGACCAAGCACCCCGCATTAAAAGACAAGCCTTTTGAGTATTTTGAAAGAAAAAAGTGTGAACAAGAAGGCCAGAAGCAATTACTGAGGGCCACCACATCAATAAATGCGAGTGCACTGAGAGCATCATACTTGGTGGCTAACCGTATTGCTAAGGCTAAGAAGCCATTAACTATTGGTGAAGAATTGATCCTTCCCGCCACAAAAGACATTTGCCGTGAACTTCTAGGAGACGCTGCGGTTAAAAAGATAGCACATGTGCCTCTTTCGGCTAGCACCGTCACTCGGCGCATTGACGAAATAGCAGAAGACATTGAAACACAATTGTTTGAGAGGATAAATACATCACCGTGGTACGCACCCCAGGTTGACGAGTCTACAGATATTGACAACATGGCAATACTACTTGTTTATGTGCGATATATCTTTATCAGGAGGATGTGCATGAGGATATGTTATGTGCACTATCGTTGCCAACCAAAACCACAGCCGCAGAACTATTCAAGTCGCTGGATGACTATATATCAGGAAAACTGAAATGGTCCTTTAGTGTTGGCATATGCACAGACGGAGCTGCTGCCATGACTGGACGGCTGTCTGGTTTAACTGCTCAGATTAAAGAGGTTGCACCTGAATGTGAGTCTACGCATTGTGTCATTCACAGGGAAATGCTGGCTAGCCGAAAAATGCCACTGGAACATAACAGTGTATTGAATGATGTTGTTAAAGTTAACCACATCAAAGCACACGCCCTTAACTCGCGTCTGTTCGAGCAGCTTTGTGAGGAGATGGACGCGGAGCACAGATGCCTTCTCTTATACACAGAAATAAGATGGTTATCCCGAGGGAGATCGCTGGCCAGAGTGTTTGAATTACGAGAGCCGCTGCAGAGATTTCTCTCAGAAAAAAAGTTACCGCTGGCAGCACATTTCAGTGACGAGGAATGGATTGTAAAACTCGCTTACTTATGCGACATATGGATTTGTGGGGACGGCGCGTGAACAGAGGTATATTTGACATGTTTCCAACATTGGCAGGGATTTTGGAAGAGACTGAGCCAGAGCCTTCATTCTCCCAGCTGGTGCACGATCACCTGTCTTCGCTTTTAAAAGAGTTTGAGCGCTACTTCCCAACCACAAAAGACCCACGAACTGCCAAGGAATGAATTCGCGACCCATTTGTCAACAAACCAAGTGAATCCAGCATGTGCAAGAAGAAGATCAACTGCTGGAGATCGCAAATGACGGCGGCCTTAAAAGTATGTTCGAGACAACAACTCTGCCGGTGTTCTGGATAAAAGTCATGGCAGAATACCCTGAGATCGCCACAACAGCACTGAAAACCCTGTTGCCATTTCCGACATCCAATCTCTGTGAAGCGGGGTTTTCGGCAGTGACAGCAACCAAGACCAAACAGTACAACTTTGATAAATAAAATGGGTTCTAATTACTCAAAATAATTAAAAAGTTAATTTGCCTTTAATTTTCTGTGTAATTAGAACGAAAGTGAAATTTTAAGTATACAGCACTCAATTGCTTTAATTAGTTTTTTTCAGTTCACTCAAATAGTTTTACTATAATCCCGTATGACGTCACGCACGTGCGTACGTACTCCTCCTCCTTCAACTAGCGTTGCAAGTTTGCGAAGACGCCATGTTTTTGCTGCTCACTTGCCTCGGATGAAAATAAGTTTGCAACACTTGAAAACCTCGCTCGTTTTGAATAAAAAGAGCGTAGGATATGATATTTTTCGATCAGGAATTTGAATTCGATCTGTGTTGTCTGTGAGGAAACTGCTTTCTGAACCTGCTGGTGACAAGCTTTTCTTTATTGTGCTGCCCACCATTATATTCCTCTTCTCTTTGGGCACACTAATCTGGTAAGTTCCCTGTTTTATTTTCTGCAAATAGTTTTAGTGTCTTCGTAATGTATTTTATGCATTTGCAAAGCGAATAAGGATTTGAGTCATTTTATCCTGCCTCACTAAAGGTAACGTTAATATGGATTGACTTGATAAAGCAACTGTATTTAACTGTTTTTTATATATTAAAGTCTGTGTTTTTGCATCGGTTGTGCACACATTAACAAGTTTAATTCGGACAACAATTTGAATGACCTCAAAATGGCGGGCTGTGACTCATATTTAATTGGCACACATGCTTAGACGTAAAGTAACGGTAGCCTAGTGGTTTTCATAGAGGTTTGACAATAATTTGATGCAATTTGTTCCACGTGTTGTACATTTTTGTAAGGACATATTTTTATAAAATGTATTAAAATAGTTTGCTCAAGCATACCTAAACGTTAAAGATTGTGTTATTTAGCAGAGACATTTATGTTCTTGCTTAAAGGAACACGCCGACTTTTTGGGACTTTAGCTTATTCACCTTATCCCCCAGAGTTAGATAAGTCCATACATACCTTTTTCATCTCCATGTGTGCTGTAACTCTGTCTGACGCACCCACCGCTAGCCTAGCTTAGCACAAAGACTGGAGGTGAACGGCTACAGCAAGCATACTGCTCCCAATAAGTGACAAAATAACACCAACATTTTCCTATTTACATGTTGTGATTTGTATAGTCACAGCGTGTACGAATAACAAGGTCACATGAGACACAGCCATCTTCTAACCATATACATACTGGGAACTATATTCTCAGAAGGCGAAGCACTGCTACTTCTGCGGAGTGATTTACTCCAACTCTGAGCGAACTCTGCTCCTCACCACGGGGCTTCTCAGGCGCTGCGAGCAAATCACTCCGCCCAAGTAGCAGTGCGCCTTCTGAGAATATGTGGCCATGTTATTTGTACACGCTGTGACTATACGAATCACAACATGTAAATAGGAAAATGTTGGCGTTATTTTGTCACTTATTGGGAGCAATCGGGTCAATTATAATTTTTTTTATTTTTTTTACAGATTGGGCTTTGGTCGGACTCGGGCTCATTTAGCTTTTCTCCTTTCATCGTGCCCATAATATACGTGCAGAGCGCAGGCTACTGTATGAAATATTGTTATATTGATAATATTATAAATATGCAACGCAATATGCGATCACGCGAGTGCAATGCATTAGCTGACAGTTGACCATGCAGAGCATCAGGGAGAAGTTGGAGCGTAAGGAGTTACTAAAAGTTCCCAATACTTAAGGAAAAGCTGCATTTTGAAAGAGTTTTGATTTGATTTCCGAGCCTGAAGCCTTCAACAGTGGATGCTATTATTTTTCTTCACAACGATTGCGAATAAACAGTGAATGAGCCTCAGTTCAACTGATTTTTTTTCTTTATTATATTTTTATTATTATTTAACGTTAGCCAGTTGGCGAAGAGTTTTTTGAAACGTTTTTCTTCAGTAAAGTTACTTGACATCAAAAAAAGGTAGGCCGTAAATCTTTATTTACTGCTGGATCACATTTGGCTATATAATATTCTCTAGGCCTACTGCATGCTTATGCTTCTCTGTAATGGATCCATCCATTCATCCATCTTCTTCCGCTTATCCGGGGCCGGGTCGCGGGGGCAGCAGTCTAAGCAGGGATGCCCAGACTTCCCTCTCCCTAGACACTTCCTCCAGCTCTTCCGGGGGGACCCCGAGGCGTTCCCAGGCCAGCCGGGAGACATAGTCCCTCCAGCGTGTCCTAGGTCTTCCCCGGGGTCTCTTCCCGGTGGGACATGCCCGGAACACCTTCCCGGGAAGGCGTCCAGGAGGCATCCGGAAAAGATGCCCGAGCCACCTCAGCTGGCCCCTCTCGATGTGGAGGAGCAGCGGCTCTACTCTGAGCTCCTCCCGAGTGACTGAGCTTCTCACCCTATCTCTAAGGGATCGCCCAGCCACCCTGCGGAGAAAGCTCATTTCGGCCGCCTGTATCCGGGATCTTGTCCTTTCGGTCATAACCCACAGCTCATGACCATAGGTGAGAGTAGGAACGTAGATTGACCGGTAAATCGAGAGCTTCGCCTTACGGCTCAGCTCCTTCTTCACCACGACAGACCGGTACAGCGACCGCATTACTGCAGAAGCTGCACCGATCCGTCTGTCAATCTCCCGTTCCATCCTTCCCTCACTCGTGAACAAGACCCCAAGATACTTGAACTCCTCCACTTGAGGCAGGAACTCTCCACCAACCTGAAGCGGGCAAACCACCCTTTTCCGACTGAGAACCATGGCCTCGGATTTGGAGGTGCTGATTCTCATCCCAGCCGCTTCACACTCGGCTGCAAACCGTCCCAGTGCATGCTGAAGGTCCTGGTCTGATGGGGCCAACACGACAACATCATCCGCAAAGAGCAGAGATGAAATTGTGTGGTCCCCAAACCTGACCCCCTCCGGCCCCTGGCTGCGCCTAGAAATTCTGTCCATAAAAGTTATGAACAGAACCGGCGACAAAGGGCAGCCCTGCCGGAGTCCAACATGCACCGGGAACAAGTCTGACTTATTGCCGGCAATGCGAACCAAGCTCCTGCTCCGGTCGTACAGGGACCGGGTAGCCCTTAGCAAAGGGCCCCGAACCCCATACTCCCAGAGCACCCTCCACAAGATGCCGCGAGGGACACAGTCGAATGCCTTCTCCAAATCCACAAAGCACATGTGGATTGGTTGGGCAAACTCCCATGAACCCTCCAGCACCCTGTAGAGGGTATAGAGCTGGTCCAGTGTTCCATGACCAGGACGAAAACCACACTGTTCCTCCTGAATCCGAGGTTCTACTATCGGCCGGATTCTCCTCTCCAGTACCCTGGAATAGACTTTCCCGGGGAGGCTGAGAAGTGTGATCCCCCTATAGTTGGAGCACACCCTCCGGTCCCCCTTCTTAAAAAGAGGGACCACCACCCCGGTCTGCCAGTCCAAAGGCACTGTCCCCGACCGCCACGCGATGCTGCAGAGGCGTGTCAGCCAAGACAGCCCCACAACATCCAGAGACTTGAGGTACTCAGGGCGGATCTCATCCACCCCCGGTGCCTTGCTACCTCGGTGACTTCAGCTTGGGTGATGGACGAGTCCGCCTCCAAGTCCTCAGCCTCTGCTTCCTCAATGGAAGACGTGACGGCGGGATTGAGGAGATCCTCGAAGTATTCCTTCCACCGTCCGGTGATATCCCCAGTCGAGGTCAACAGCTGCCCACCTCCACTGTAAACAGCATTGGTAGGGCACTGCTTCCCCCTCCTGAGGCGCCGGACGGTTTGCCAGAATCTCTTCGAGGCCGACCGATAGTCCTTCTCGATGGCCTCACCGAACTCCTCCCAGGCCCGAGTTTTTGCCTCCCCAACCACCCGGGCTGCAGTCCGCTTGGCCCGTCGGTACCCATCAGCTGCCTCAGGAGTCCCACAAGCCAGCCAGGACCGATAGGACTCCTTCTTCAGCTTGACGGCATCCCTTACTTCCGGTGTCCACCACCGGGTTCGGGGATTGCCGCCTCGACAGGCACCGGAGACCTTACGGCCACAGCTCCGAGTGGCCGCGTTGGCAATGGAGGTGGAGAACATGGTCCACTCGGACTCAATATCTCCAGACTCCCTCGGGATCTGGTCGAAGCTCTGTCGGAGGTGGGAGTTGAAGATCTCTCTGACAGGGGATTCGGCCAAACGTTCCCAACAGACCCTCACAGTACGTTTGGGTCTGCCGAGTCTGTACAGCTTCTTCCCCCGCCATCGGATCCAACTCACCACCAGGTGGTGATCAGTTGACAGCTCCGCCCCTCTCTTCACCCGAGTGTCCAAGACATACGGCCGGAGGTCAGATGAAACAACCACAAAGTCGATCATTGACTTCCGGCCTAGGGTGTCCTGGTGCCATGTGCACTGATGGACACCCTTATGCTTGAACATGGTGTTTGTTATGGACAAGCTGTAACTAGCACAGAAGTCCAATAACAGAACACCACTCGGGTTCAGATCAGGGGGGCCGTTCCTCCCAATCACGCCCCTCCAGGTGTCACTGTCGCTGCCCACGGGGGCGTTGAAGTCCCCCAGTAGAACGACGGAGTCCCCAGTCGGAGCACTTTCCAGCACCCCTCCCAGAGACTCCAAGAAGGCCGGGTACTCTGCACTGCCGTTTGGCCCGTAGGCACAAACAACAGTGAGAGACCTATCCCCGACCCGAAGGCGCAGGGAAGCGACCCTCTCGTTCACCGGGGTGAACTCCAACACATGGCGGCTGAGCTGGGGGGCTATAAGCAAACCCACACCAGCCCGCCGCCTCTCACCCTGGGCAACTCCAGAGTGGTGAAGAGTCCATCCTCTCTCGAGGAGTGTGGTTCCAGAGCCCAAGCTGTGCGTAGAGATGATCCCAACTATCTCTAGTCGGAATCTCTGAACCTCACGCACAATCTCAGGCTCCTTCCCCGCCAGAGAGGTGACGTTCCATGTCCCTAGAGCTAGATTCCGCGTCCAGGGATCGGGTTGTCTAGGCCCCCGCCTTCGACTGCCGCCCGATCCACTTTGCACCGGCCCCTTACGGTCCCTCCTGCAGGTGGTGGGTCCACGGGAGGGTGGCCCCACGTCGCTCCTTCGGGCTGAGCCCGGCCGGACCCCATGGGGGGAGGCCCGACCACCAGGCGCTCGCATACGAGCCCCAACCCCGGGCCTGGCTCCAGGGTGGGGCCCCGGCTGCGCCATACCGGGCGACGTCACGGTCCTCAATTTTGTTGGCATCATAAGAGTTTTTGAACCGCTCTTAGTCTGACCCGTCACCTAGGACCTGTTTGCCTTGGGAGACCCTACCAGGGGCATATAGCCCCAGACAACATAGCTCCTAGGGTCGTTCGGGTACTCAAACCCCTCCACCACGATAAGGTGGCAGTTCAAGGAGGGGCTGTAATGGATAGTCTGTATTAATATTTGTATTTGTGGGCATAATTGTCGGTGGTGGTAGTTAGGTTTGAGGCCTATAATAAAATGTTACCTAGTAGCGTGTGTATGTACTGTCTGTGTGTGTGTCTAGGAGAGACAGCGCACATCAGAGAGCGCGCGTCAGAAAGCGCGCGTCAGAGAGAGCTTTAAGAGATATTGATGTTGGTCTCGTGTCGGGTTCGGGCTGAAAAATTGCAGACGTTTTCGGGCTGGGGCCGGATTAGGGCTTGAACACCACGGGCCAGGTCTCGGTTAGGGCTGGATGTTTTGCCCCGTGCAGGGCTCTAGGCAGTATGCTAGCTGGAGCCGTTTACCTCCAGTCTTTGTGCTAAGCTAGGCTAGCGGTGGGTGCGTCAGAGATGAAAATGGTATGTATGGACTTATCTAACTCTGGGGGATATGGTGAATAAGCTAAAGTCCCCAAAAGTCGGCGTGTTCCTTTAAAATGTAACATTTCAAAAAGCAAATTGTACAGTAGGCTATAAAAAAAAAGAAACGTTTAAGGTCTGTTTTATGTGATCAGACTGAGCATAATGCCTATTAAGTTACATGTGTATTCACATATATTTTTCCTAGTATTTTGGCAAATATTACAACCTGAATAACTTCTCAATCTCTGTCTTTTCAGGCTAAAAGTGAATCAGCTGGCAGTTAAGTTTGGTATGTTTATGTCCAATTTTTTATTTAATACACTTTCATTGCATAAAAAATAAAATAAAAGTGAATTAATATTATTTGGTGCACAAAAAAAATAAAAAAAAAAAAAAAAAAATCAATGGCGTGCGTTGAAGTGCAAACTTTGTGCTGCTATCTTTGTTAAAAGGAGTTAATAAAGACTGCACAAAGAGGTCATCACTGATAACCTAACCTTTTGGTGAGATCCTGGAACGCTTGCCTGCCTTTAAAATGGAGTCGCACAGGTAAAAAATATTTTTCTTAGTTCGCTTGAAAATGTTTTATATTTAAAGGAATAGTTGACCCAAATCTGAACATTTGCCGTTAATTTAGTCTCTCTCGGGCCATGCAAGATGTAGGTGACGTTCTTTCTTCAGTAGAACACTAAAGATGATTTTTAGCTGAACTAATGGTCCTTGGTGATTCATAAAATGCAATTTAGCGGGTGCCGTCACTTTGCGAGTCAAAAAAAAAAAAAAGCAACACAAAATTAATACCTGTGAGACAGAAATCTTGAGCTTCAGACTCTTGTTTTCCTGGTAATAATGTTATAATCTGTTGTCTATATCTGCTTTTTGACTCACTTGCATTTTATAAATCACCAAGGACGACAGGTTAAACTAAAGAATAATTTTTAGTGTTCTACTGAAGAAAGTAAGTAACCTACATGTTGGATGGCCGAAGGGTGAGTAAACTGACAGCAAATATTTATTTTTGGTTATTTTTCAGTGTCAGGTTTACACTCTAAACTTTACATAAAATGTTATTTTGCAGTACAAGTTTTTTTTTTGTTTTTTTTTTTGGCTTAATCACTTATTAATTTGTGCAGATCTGACAAAATTTACAATGTCAACCTGAAGAACCACTTGTTGGAAGTGTTGGACCAGCATGCTCCCTGTCTTCAGAGCTTGTTCAGAAAGAAAGCTGCTTGCACAGGGAAAAGATATATGACCAGGTCAGTTGGTTACACTTCTTGATGCCTGATACATAAACTGCAGTGGATTTTGAAATATTTTGGTTGTATTTACAGACATTTTAGGGTGAAGCATAGTATTGTGTGGCTGTGCGGATTATATTCCATGTTAAATCAAGATTCTCATACTCAAGTCTCTAATTCTCACACTGAAGGAAAACGTGGACATCCATGTATGACAAGCTGCCGTCCTCCGTGCTCTCCCCACCTATCTGCAACTGGTTCTAGTTCCAGGTTTTTAATATATAATTTTTTTATATTGTATGGGATAGAATGGTTTGGAATATATGTAATATGTCACTTGCTGTCCTCCTTTGGAAGTTTAGAGTAACAGTTTTCTGTTCTTGTCTTCAGGTAGAACATTCTGCTGAACCAGACATTGATGATGTAACACTCGGTCTCCTCTTCATTAGTGGCAATTTAACAGTTGCACTTTTAGTGCACACCATAGAGCAAGGAAATCTTTTTTTTTTAAACAGCTTACAGATGTGTTTTAACCCTTGTGCTGCATTATATATATTTGACGACGTTGACTGCATTAAGGGACAAAAATGTCCACTCTAAACACTGCCATAAAACTATTATATATTATAATTTTTTTTCCACTTTCACTGAGTTAAATATTTTAACCAACATCAGTCCTGAAAATAACTACCTGTACCAAATATTTATTTAATTTTCAGAATTTTAACCCCTTAAATGCAATTTGTTTACATGATGCCACTGTTTTTATCGATGGAAAAAAAACATAAAAAATGTAAAACAATTGTGTACTACATGCTAGGTGGATTTCTTGGGAGGGAATTATCACAGCCTGGTATATGTCCATGATTAGCAGCAACATTGATTTTTACGCATTTGAATTTTTTGTGTTATGTCAGATTATTTTTTTTTAAATCACACTTAGCGCGTTAAGGACCAAAAATGGTCACATATTAAACACTGCCTAAAATATTATATATTATTATTATTTTCCACTTTTACTAAGTTAAATCTTTTAACCAGCATTAGTCCTCATCATAACTACCAAATATTTATTTAATTTCAGGATTTTAACCCTTTAAATTCCAGTTTTGGTGACGATACCATCAATTTGTATAAGAGGAAAAAACACAAAAATGTAATTATTTTCCATACTCTAAATGCAAAGAGAAAACTTTAGTTTTGGATTATCACAGTCTTGAATATGTCAGAGATTAGCGGCAACATTATTTCTGGTGCATTTAAAGATTTTGTGTTATGTCAGATTAAAAAAATAAATAAATCACACTTAGCAGTGTGATTATAAATTATAAATTATAAGGACCAAAAATGGTCACATATTAAACACTGCCTAAAATATTATATATTATTATTATTTTCCACTTTTACTGAGTTAAATCTTTTAACCAGCATCAGTCCTCATCATAACTACCAAATATTTATTTAATTTCAGAATTTTAACCCTTTAAATTTCAGTTTTGATGACGATACCATCAATTTGTATAAGAGGAATAAACAAAAATGTAATTATTTTCCATATACTAAATGCAAAGTGAAAACCTTGGCTTTGGATTATCACAGTCTTGAATATGTCAAAGATTAGCAGCAACATTATTTTTGGTGCATTTAAATTTTTTGTGCTATGTCAGATTTATTTATTTTTTTTATCACACATTTTACATTTACATTTACATTTATTCATTTAGCTGACGCTTTTATTCAAAGCGACTTACAATTGCTATATATGTCAGAGGTCACACGCCTCTGGAGCAACTAGGGGTTAAGTGTCTTGCTCAGGGACACATTGGTGTCTCACAGTGGATTCGAACCCGGGTCTCTCACACCAAAGGCATGTGTCTTATCCATTGCGCCACCACCACCCCTAAAACGTTTTAGCTGTTAAAGCTGCAGTTAAAGCTGCAGTTGGTATCTTCTGTAAAAATGTATTTTTTACATATTTGTTAAAACTGTCATTATGTCCTGACAGTAGAATATGAGACAGATAATCTGTGAAAAAATCAAGCTCCCCAGGCTCCTCCCAGTGGTCCTATTGCCATTTGCAGAAATACACCGCTCCCGCACAGCGCGTACCGTCGTTCAAAATCAAGATAGCCGGTGTGCCGCGCAGCTGTGCTAATGGCGGACAAACAACCAAAACTGCCAATTTCTCGAGTGGCACCAGCTCATACAACAAAGACAGGTAAACGGAAAAAGACAGATGACGATAAACAAGCCCGTCGGAGGCCATTGACTCAGTGTCAAAGCTCTAGCCGCATAGCATACAGATAAAATGTCACGCACTGTGCAAAGCAACAATAGAAACCTGCTAATTCACTGGCTTGTCATGTTGCTGAAATAATGTACTAGCAAACCTTATTTAGCATTACACATCGCTAGAATAATTACTTAGATACTGTAACGTTACCATTATTATCTTGCTAGCTATTTATAACTTATAGAAAGAGTGCAACGTTATGAAGTTACATTACATGTATTGCAAAATACGTAATGATTTGAGGACCAAGTTTGTAGTCTGTTTGTAGTATGGGCAGGCCATAGTCAATGTAAATCATATTGTTGATGTTTCATCCCTACCAGTGAATGTGCGATAACTGTTTATCCGCCGTCATCAGTGTCTCTGCATGTTTACTAGCATGTTTTCAGGCTAAGTCAACGTTTTCTAAAAGCTCCCTACTGCAGCTTTAAACTTTACCAATGCTAGCTTGATAGTGAGTACTAAAATACATCTTATTTGTTTATATTCATAATGATAAAGTTAGCTTTTTTTATTACATGTCATTCTGACATGATGTCACTGCATGCACTGCGCTCCTCTCTGCTCGTCTCCGCTCGTCTCAGGTAAATAATGCGTCTTCCAGCTCAGCGGTCGGAGTCGCGCGTTCATGTGTTTTGGGGGCGTGGCTTTGGAAGGAGCCCAGAAGGGAGGGGGTGGAGTGAATGGAAATAATGAGCTGTCTTTAAAACAGTCGTGAGAGGTCTACAGACACTCGATTTGTATACTTTCTTTTTCAGAGTACTTACATTTTAATTATGTATTGATATATAAATAAAGTGTAAACAAATTTGGAAAATAAGTTTTTTAGACAATTCCTACCTACCCAACCTTTAAGGACAAATTTGATCCTATTTAAACGCATTAAAATATCAATTTTTTAACCCACTGTCATAATATCATAAAATCATAATTTCTATTCAAATACGCTGTCATTACCAAGCCTTGGGGTACAATATTTACTTTTTACTGTTTTCCACCAGTTGGTACCATTTTTCATATAATTGACATACTGCAAACATCTGCAGTATTGCAAACATTTTCCTGATTTCTACTAGGTAACTATAACCTGTGCCTGTCTCCCTACACATCAAAATTTGCTCTAGAAAGAAAGCAAAAGTATAGAATATAGACAGAAAGGGTAAAATATGACCTTCAGGATATTATGATTATTATATAATATAATTATATTACTGCCACCTTACCATAGTGGAAGGGTTTGAGTACCCGAATGACCCTAAGAGCTATGTTGTCTGGGGCTATATGCCCCTGGTAGGGTCTCCCAAGGCAAAAAGGTCCTAGGTGACGGGTCAGACTAAGAGCGGTTCAAAAACCCTTTATGATGCCAATAAATTCGAGGACCGTGACGTCGCCTGGCATGGCGCAGCCGGGGCCCCACCCTGGAGCCAGGCCCGGGGTTGGGGCTCGTATGTGAGCGCCTGGTGGTCGGGCCTCCCCCCATGGGTTCCGGCCGGGACATGGACGTGGGGCCGCCCTTCCATGGACCCACACCTGCAGGAGGGACCGTAAGGGGCCGGTGCTTAGTGGATCGGGCGGCAGTCGAAGGCGGGGGCCTCGACAACCCGATCCCTGGACACGGAAACTAGCTCTAGGGACATGGAACGTCACCTCTCTGGCGGGGAAGGAGCCTGAGATTGTGCGTGAGGTTCAGCGATTCCGACTAGAGATAGTCGGGATCACCTCCATGCACGGCTTGGGCTCTGGAACCACACTCCTTGAGAAAGGATGGACTCTTCACCACTCTGGAGTTGCCCATAGTGAGAGGCGGCAGGCTGGTGTGGGTTTGCTTATAGCCCCCCAGCTCAGCCGCCATGTGTTGGAGTTCACTCCGGTGAACGAGAGGGTCGCTTCCCTGCGCCTTCGGGTCGGGGATAGGTCTATAGGAGATAGTGTGCGCCTATGGGCCAAACGGCAGTGTAGAGTACCCGGCCTTCTTGGGGACTCTGGGAGGGGTGCTGGAAAGTGCTCCGACTGGGGACTCCGTCGTTCTACTGGGGGATTTCAACGCCCATTTCAACGACAGTGACACCTGGAGGGGCGTGATTGGGAGGAACGGCCCCCCTGATCTGAACCCGAGTGTCGTTCTGTTATTGGACTTCTGTGCTAGTTACAGCTTGTCCATAACGAACACCATGTTCAAGCATAAGGGTGTCCATCAGTGCACATGGCACCAGGACACCCTAGGCCGGAGGTCTATGATCGACTTTGTGGTCATTTCATCTGACCTCCGGCCGTATGTCTTGGACACTCGGGTGAAGAGAGGGGCGGAGCTGTCAACTGATCCTGGTGGCGAGTTGCCGATGGCGGGGGAGGAAGCTGGACAGACACGGCAGACCCAAACGTACTGTGAGGGTCTGTTGGGAACGTTTGGCCGAATCCCCTGTCAGAGAGATCTTCAACTTCCACCTCCGGCAGCGCTTCGACCGGATCCCGAGGGAGTCTGGAGCAGTGGCGGTTCTAGACCACAGTAACTGGGGGGGGGGGCAGGCAGGGGCCACTTGTGCTTTTAGGGGGCACACCTTTAACATTCATCTTAACCTATTTTCAGCAGAGGTGGGCTGTCAGGGCCATCAGGGCCTTCTCTGCTGGCCCTGTCAAAATCTAAAATCTATTTTTTTTTTTTTTTTTTTTTTTGTGAGGCTGAGAGGAATTTTCCATATGGCCCTGTTAAAATCTAAAATATATATTATTATTATTTTTTTTATTTTATTTTTTTTTACGATTATATTTCCAGAAAGAATGTGGTTATTTTTTGTAAGGCTGAGCTGGATTCTCCAAATGTCATCTAAAGGCATCACAGCTCCGTGGACCAGCACTAGTAGTATAGCTAGCCTTCCGTTGAAACTGACATTTTCCATTTGATGATAACTTTGACTGACGTGTATCATTAGCCAATCAAATTTGATGTTCAGTGACAGAACGCCCCAAGGGTCCCGCGATGTGTAGGCGCTAGCCCCCGTTGATGTCATCAACCGTTTGAAATTTTGGCGGGTTGTGAGCGATGTCAGTGAACTGAGCTATGGCCGTTGCCTTTATACCTCTTATCGATTCTGTTTTTGATCTCCTTCGTGTGCCTTTTTCAAGGCGTTCGTTTGGAGAGAAAAAATATATAATTACGAAAGGAAGATTCACACCTAAGCTGGATGGGCTGACCAAGGCCGGAAAAGGTTTTGTGCGGCACTTCACTGAGGGTAACTACTGTACGACCGCTATGACTGGCTAATAGCTAGCACTGAGCGGAACAAGCTATTTTGCTGGCCGTGTTTGCTTTTTAATACCAGTGCGGGAACATGGAACAGCACGGGTTTTAACAGCCTTAATAGCTTCACCAAGGCAGCTATCAAACACCAGGCATCCGAGCGTCACCTCACAGCAGTGGTACATTTAAAGACCTTTGGTGAGTCCAGGGTGGATTTGCAGCCGGATGACCAGCGGAGACGAGAGACAAGCCTGCACAATGAGAGAGTGAAGAAAAACCGGGACATACTGAAGCGCCTCATTGATTGTGTCATATTTTTGGGACAGCAAGAATTGTCTTTCAGGGGACATGACGAGGGGAATGAGTCGATGAATCGAGGTAATTACTTGGAGTTACTGTCTCTGCTATCAGAATACGATGCTGACTTGCGACACCACCTTGCCACGGCCACCGTTTTTATGGGTACATCGGGGAAAATTCAGAACGATCTCATAAATGCTGTTGCTGAGGTGCTAAATGATTCCATCAAAAAAGAGATTACCAACACCAAGTTTGTCGCAGTTATGGTGGATGAGACCACCGATTGCAGCAACGCTGCACAGCTGTCATTTGTACTCCGGTATGTTACTGACATCGGAGTAAAAGAAAGATTTTTAAATTTTGAGGATGTCACAGGAAAAAAACGTGCTCACAATCTAGCAGCTTCAGTTCTTGAAGTGTTGGGCAGCTACGATTGCAAAACAAAGTTAGTGGCACAGTGTTATGACGGAGCCGCTGTAATGGCATCCGGACTTAATGGGGTACAGGCGCGCGTAAAAGAAGACATTCCTCAGGCTCTTTTTGTGCACTGTTATGCACACACATTAAATCTTGTGATGTCTCAGGGAGCATCAAAAATCAATGATTGCAAGATTTTTTTTGCGAATCTGGGAGGATTGTCTGCATTTTTTACACGTTCTCCCAAGCTCACAAAACTGCTGGATGAGTTTTGCGAGAGGCGGTTGCCGCGGGTCTCTCAGGTGAGATGGAACTTTAACTCCAGGTTGGTGGGCACGGTCCATGACAAAAGAGCTGAGCTGGTCATGCTTTTCCAGCACATCCTCGATCACGCGGAGGATTTTGACCGTGAAACTGTACATTGTGCATCAGGACACTTGTCACAATTGAAAAGCTTTGACTTCTGTTTTTTTCTTTTCTCTTTCATCGACATTTTTTACTTTGCTGATGTGCTCTTCGGAATACTGCAAAATAAGAGCTTAGATGTGCAATTCATTCTGTCCAGAATTGCAGATTTTTGCGTGATTCTTGAAGATGAGCGTGGGAAATTTGATGACATCTATGAGAGGACAGCGGAGGCCGCGGGACAGCCGAGCGCAGGCAGAGGCCGAACAGACGTGCGCGCGCACTACAGACAGCTACACACAGCACTAATCGACAGCATCATCACACAAATCAACAATCGATTTGAGGATCACAAGCGACTACTGTTTGTTGCATTGCTGGATGCACAGCTGTTTGCAAAGTTCAAGCAGACATTTCCTGAAGCAGAGCTCAGGAGCCTGGATGAGAGCTATGGCGCACAGTTTGACCTGTGCAGACTCAGAGCTGAGCTCAAAGTGATGTACAGCATGACAAACTTTCAGGGAAAGAGTCCAAGTGACCTGCTGACATTTCTGAGGAGCACGGGGCTTGCAGTCAGCATGTCACAGCTGTATGCCCTCACCTGCTTGATCGTGACCATACCAGTGTCCACCGCGTCAGTTGAGCGATCTTTCTCAGCTCTCAAGCGCATCAAAACGTATTCACGGAATACAACCGGACAAACACGACTCTCTGCACTAGCATCTATTGCCATTGAGAAGGAGCTGCTCATTCATCTTAAGCAGGACGCACAACTGCATGATGAGGTCATTGAACGTTTCATCAGAAAGGATCGGAGGATGGATTTCATTTATAAGTAGGCCTAGGCCTAATGGGTGAGTGTCTCACTGTTTAGGAGAGATACAGTTATTGTGGTATTTTATACAGCATTTTTGTTATAGTTTTAACTGATTGGTATTGCTGGAGTTTGGGCTGTAGATGGTGATGCTGTGTTGATGTGCCTTAGTACTCTTCAGTACCAAGAAAAATTAATTGTGTGTGCAAGCACACTTGGCAATAAAGCTATTTCTTATTCTGATTCTGATTCTGATTCTATATAGCTGTTATAATGCAGTGCGAGGTGTGCGTGCAGAGGCGAACCAACACTGAGTAGGGGCCCCAGGCAAAATTAATCAATGAGGCCCTTTATATATATATATATATATATATATATATGTGTATGTGTGTGTGTGTGTGTATTGTATGTTTTATATATAGTATACGTTTTTTTTTTTTTTTTTAATATATCTTCATTACCTAGAGATATTATTATACAAAATTCAAAAAGTCAAAACACTAACAGAACATAAGTTGTTTAATTTTTACATTATGTGCTTATTTTTTAATTAACGAAATGTCAATCTTCATCTTCATAAAAGAAGATACAATAGAATAATACAACAATCTTCAAGATCCAGTAAATCTTCAAATGTGTAACAGATTGTCACCAACATCGTATTTTTTTTTATTTTTTTTTTAAATTGGACATATCAAGCTTTGTTGACTAGTTGACCAGTGTTCCCGGTAAAAATTATGGAGTAGCCTATTTTAAGTTGTTTCCACTGTTTATAGGAAAATGCAAGTAATCGCGTCAGCGCCTCCACGGCAGTGCGCGCTCCACACTCCGCACAAACACGAAATGTTCTGCTTTTGCCTTTTATGTTTTATTTATTATACTTAAAATAAATTTGTATATTCGTTTATTTATTTATTTTATTTTTAAATAAAATGTATGACTTTTGGAAGTGCAATTTGATTACCATATGCAGTAAAGTTGAATTAACGTAACCTTCTGTATTTTTTACTCTTCAAAGTGTACACTTGCAGCCAGGTGTTGATTATAATTAATAAGGATTCAAATCCCATTCAATAATAAGGATAAACAATATTTTAAAAGTAGCCTATATAATTGTCTAACATCTGACTAATTAAAAATGTACCTCAACACACAAAATGCTAAATGGGGATATCTATATCTAGCATTAAAAAAACGTCATATCTCAGTTGCTGAATGTTGTGCAACAACGTTGCTACAGCCCTGTTGCGTCTACGTTGTTACAATGTTGCCTGCACGTATAAGACAGCGACGTTGCCATAGCAGAAATGCAACGTGCCACATACGTTGCCACAACGTATGTGTTTGCTGGGATATAGCCTACCGCTCTGCGCTTTGAGAGGGATGAGTAGGAAATAGACAAACGATCTCTTTTCTGATATCTTTATGTTTTCTTGTAAATGGTCTGAAGAGCGAATTTTATCCTCCACAAGGGCAAGACATTTAGGCTATGTTTGATTTTTGCGCTGCCAGAGAAAGCGATACTATGACGCGCGTGTGTGAAACGCGGTTTACAAATAAACTTGTTACTGAAGGCCCTGACTGAAACCCCACGGTACGCTACTGATTTTCAGTATTATTTCAAGTCATTTTTCACCATGTCATGTATGACTGCAATCTCTAGAAAAAGCTAATAAATTATATTAGCTAAGCTAATAAAACAATTTCAATTCAAATGAATGTTTCATTATGTTTAATTGTAGTGTGATATAATGATCAATAATAACACATTTTTAGCATCTAAGCACATCTAGGCACTTTTTTACACCTGGGGTAGGCGATATGGCAATAATATCATATCACAATTTTTTTTTTTCAGGAAAATCACGATTTTATCACGATTCTTTTTTCATGTTGATTTTACTATTTTGCAAGTGACTGAACATTACAGCCAAACTAATTTCCCTATTTTAAAAACAAAGCCTTATAGGTAACAAAATATAAAATAAAAAAGAAAGGCGAAGATAAAAATCTTTGTCCTTATTTTCTTTGTTATTAAAAATTAAGAACAGAGATACATATTACACATACACAACTTAATATACAAATGAAATAAACTGCTTTATTTTTTCAGCTATAGGTGTATTTAACAGTATGAGATTGAAATTAAATGAACAAATATGAAAATAAAACACAACAGACTTAAAGTTCTCAGTCAAGAGCAGTGAATGATTTCCTGTGTGTTTTGTTGTTTTATTAACATTAAAGGGATAGTTCTCCCCCAAAAAAAGTCATATTTACTATCTTAAAGCAGCACTCAGTAGCTTCGGGACTTCTTCGCTGTATTCTCGCTTTTTGCTCGCAGGTTTCTCTATAGAGCTCCCCCCACAGCTTCGGAATAGATATTTGACAACACTGTTGTAAAAACTCGTTGTTGATTCTCAAGACACCAGAGGCTATAGATCAACGACATCAAAGCAGATGGGACGTTCTTTAAAACGTCTTCTTCATTCGGGTTCGGACAGCGTGAGGGAGCGCAATAATGACAGCATTTTAGCAGATTTCTTTTGGCCGTAAAGCAATTGTTTACATCGCGAGACCTGATATCACGCGAGACTTCCTGACGCAGCGGCCGGCGGCCCGCCGGCTCAAAGTTGCAAGTGCGTATTTTCCGCTCACGGGCACCAGGGGGGTGCGAAACGACCACCATTCAACCCGAAATAAGTAATATAACCATTCCAATGACTCAGAAGCTGTTCAGTTAAGGTAAAAAAAGTTACTTAGTTCACCTTTAAGTTGTTTTAAACCCGAATAAGTGTCTTTCTTCTGTTGAAAATAAACGTTATTTGAAAGAATGTGAGTAACCACAACAGTTGATGTACCCCTGTGACTTCCATAGTATTTTTTTTTTCCTACTATGTATGGAAGTCAATGGGGACCAGCAACTGTTTGGTTTTGGGTGAACTATCTCTTTAAGGACAAGCGGCAGCATGTTTATTATTAGGGCTACTGTCTCTTTAAGAACTGCACGCAACGCGTCTAATATACACCGCATATGACTAGCAGATTTTAATTAATTTTCTCTGTTTGCTTTCACTTTAGACATAACCAACTTTGTTTATGTAAACAATGTCTGTATTTGACAGTATTAGCGCAATATAAGACTCAAAAGATAACTTAGTCCAGTAACAGGCTTTTAGTGCATGTACGCGTCGAGTGTAGCCTACGCGCTCAGTAAAGCGCATGTTTGAACAGCGCATCAGCAGCGAATGACATGTTTAACCGGCAAGGCTTTAAAGCACATGCAAATAATGAACTTTTGTGACCTGCAGTGTCCCGTTCCTCTGCGTTAACATTTGATGTGAATATACGTCGTGCTGCAGTGTAGCCTATTGTGTCACGGTTCATAAATCCTATGCCTCCTTCTTGTCTCATGTTTCTGTTGTTGTGTGTGTGTGTGTGTGTGTGTGTGTGCTGATTGTGTGGGCGTGCCGACTGATTGACGCTCATCAGCGATCCCGCTCATCACTTTCATCACCAGCTGCAGCTCATCTCATCACCTATATATACTCACGCATTTCTCATCTCCCTTGTCAGATTGTTGTTTGTGATTCCCGGTTGTGTTGTTCCCGTCGTCGTTCGAGTCTGGTGCCTTCTTCGTTCCTGTTCCTGTTCGTGTTCCTGTGGATGTTCACTCTGGATTTGTCACGTCACCTCAGCACTTCCCATCACGGCACTCATCTGACCATCGAAGTCCCTGCGTCACTAACCTGTTTCTCTCTGGACACTTCCCTACCATCATTCCATTACTCAAATAAAAGAGAGTTTTACTTGCAATTGCTTCCGTGTTTTCAGTCATGACATATAGATGAAGGCGCCGCAACTGAATAAATGCGCAGTTGTTTGGTGTGAATTTACGATTCCAAATTTAGGGGGGCCAGAGGGGGGGCCAAGCTTGTTGACACGGGGGCACTGGTGTCCCCCCCCCCCCAGAACCGCCACTGGTCTGGAGATATTGAGTCCGAGTGGACCATGTTCTCCACCTCCATTGTCGACGAGGCCACTCGGAGCTGTGGCCGTAAAGGTCTCCGGTGCCTGTCGAGGCGGCATTCCCCGAACCCGGTGGTGGACACCGGAAGTAAAGGATGCCGTAAAGCTGAAGAAGGAGTCCTATCGGGCCTGGCTGGCTTGTGGGACTCGTGAGGCAGCTGACGGGTACCGACAGGCCAAGCGGAGTGCGGGTGGTTGTGGAGGCAAAAAATCGGGCTTGGGAGGAGTTCGGTGAGGCCATGGAGAAGGACTACCGGTCAGCCTCGAAGAGATTCTGGCAAACCATCCGGCGCGAGAGGGAGGAGACCCCGGGGAAGACCTAGGACACGCTGGAGGGACTATGTCTCCCGGCTGGCCTGGGAACGCCTCGGTGTCCCCCCGGAAGAGCTGGAGGAAGTATCTAGGGAGAGGGAAGTCTGGGCATCCCTGCTTAGACTGCTGCCCCCGCGACCCGGCCCCGGATAAGCGGAAGAAGATGGATGGATGGATGGATGGATATTATGATTTTTGTCACTCGCCTAAACACCTTGTATTATATTTAGGCCCTACACACACACACACACACACTCACTTTTGTCAACGCAGACACACATTACTCTCAGACATCCACACATACTCAGAAACATCATTTTAGATCATTGAGCCATTAAAATGCTTCATAACACAGTCAATTGTGCCCCTAGTGGAAACCAGGAAAATAACGTGCATTTCCCCCCATAGGGAATACCTATGTAGTGACGTCATCTGGTGGAATACACTTTATAATGCAAATATAATGCTTTTGCTTCAAAATGAAAGGATGTTTCAACATAAGTCATGATTCATGTATTAATGATGGCCCCGGCTTTAAACGACGTTTTAATGGGTTTCAATGGGCCATTTTTGGTCATTATGGTGCTAGATGTTGCTATTTGATCTACACAGTGTGTGTTATACATATTATGCAACATGGGATACAATTTTTACAATTTATCCAAAAAGTCACAATTTTGCCAAATTACATACCATTTGCATTAAACAGCTAAAATGGTCAAGTCAAGTCAAGTCACCTTTATTTATATAGCGCTTTTTACAATAAAGATTGTATCAAAGCAGCTTCACATTGATAACATGAAAATAATACAACAAAGTTTGTTTCTAGAAGAAAATTGCATCATCGTCCACCCATAATAAGGCAGATCAATAATATTGTTGAATATTAAATGTCCCCAACTAAGCAAGCCAAAAGCCAAGGCAACAGAAATGAAACTGAAAATGACCAAAAATGTCCTAATGCAGCATAAAGGTTAAAGTATGTGTGTTCAACGTACAGTACGACAATGCAGTACATTGCCGTTTACGATGTAGTAATCATATCTTTGATTTCTGTATGCTAATAAGGTTATTATGTGCAGTGTAGTAAATCATTGAGCAAACATTTCTCAAGGGCCTTGCACTGTTTTGGAGAATTTCCATTTGACAAACAAATTATTGTTGATGTTGTCTGTTTTTTTAAGAATGTGTATAGTTAGTAATTTATTTAATTGATAATGTAAATTTAAAAACTTACAAAAATGAATAGAGTAATTTGTTACTAATAAATTAACTTTTTATGAAGGTAAAAAATTGTAATGTAACAAAAAAATTAAGTTATCTTTAATTAATTTTAATATGTACTGTGAACCCAAAAACTACTTATAAAATGACTTGATCAATAATGTTATAGTAACTTGTAAAATTAAGTAAGTATCAGTTAAAATTGCCTAGTACCAGTTACTTAAAAAAAATTATGTTTCTTTAACTTATAAAATTTAGTTAGTATCACTCAATTTTCGATGTAATCAGTTTCAACAAAATTTTTGAGTTATATTAACTTATTCGGTTTTACAGTGTACGGAGTAGACTGGACATAAGAAACACACTTCGGGTGTCCTTGTCTCCCATTTGCCCTAGATGGGACCGTCTCGTTACAGAGAAACAGGCTCAGGGCTCCCACTGATTCAGCGTTATAGTGAGTTGTATTTTTCATGCCCTTTATATTTGTTTTTGTGGTGTATCTTATTTTGAAGGCATGTTTAAACGTTACCATAGTGACCAGAGAGCGTTAGGGGGCAGAGAGGATGTTACTCATGTTATGTTGTTGGTGCGATGTTACGAGGACGCTGCTAATAAAGTTGCGAGTATGCCTACACATTGGATTCACGTTTATTATTATATTTAAAAAATACCCCAGTTTTTATGCCGGTCGTATCATTTTATTTAGTTGTATTTATCCGCCACACCTTAAAGGCCGGTCCGTGAAAATATTGTCTGATATTAAACCGGTCCGTGATGCAAAAAAGGTTGGGGACCGCTGCGTTAGGGGACTGTACAGTTCCTGCACTGATGCAGAACTTGATGGACTTGTTTCCCAAGTCAAAGAAAGAATGCCACATGCAGGCTACAGATTGATTAAAGGAACACTTAAGGCGCAAGGTCATCATCTGCAGTGGAACAGAGTAAAAGCATCAATGCACCAGGTGGATAGTCTTGGGATTCTCTCTAGAATGACTCAGTTGGGATGTGTAATCAGAAGAACATACTCAGTGCCATGCCAAAAGTAGTACGTATAGACACAAACCATAAACTCATCAGGTAACTTGAGAATTTCTTTAACAAAAAATGTAATATGCTTGAATGTCTGTTTTAATATTTATAACATTATTCAAGAGTTTACATTTCAAAAGCACTGCATTTTTCTACAGGTACAATATAGTGATCTTTGCTGGGATTGATGGTTTTTCATGCAAGGTGAGCACAAATTTTTATCTAAAAGTACAGTACATACTGGATATGTGTGCTTAAAATGCTTCTGTATTTTGTATAATGTACCTGGGAGCTGCAGACAACAACCGATCTGACACAACCCTATCTTTCTTCAGTCAGGCTGTTGAGGAATTTGGATACTCACTGAAGTAAAACTATTAATTTTCTTTTTCTTTTATTGCATACTGTAGAAGAAAAGAAAAGAAAAAGTAACTTCCTGTAGACTAGCAAGTTAAAAACAATGTACATTTAATACATTTGACATATTAATTACATTTTATAAATATTCATTTGAAGATATATATATAAAATGTGGCTCTTCATTATGTATGTTATATTCTTTTTTAGAGTGCGAGCTGATCAGAGAGGAGAGAACACCTTACAATGTTGGCGTGGCTCGTCTGATGTTAACTGGCCAGACAGTTAACTGCTTTATAGCAGGCAAAAGTGTGCACAATCAGAGGCAAGATAGATTAATCTAAGATTGTTTAAATGTCTTTAACTACTACTTGAATGACTTGTAATGTAATTATTTTTTGTAATTTGTCTTTTTTTAAATTAAGAGTAGAGAGACTCTGGCCCTAAAAAATAGGGCCCTATTTTAACGATCTGAAACGCAAGTATCAAATGTGAAACGCAAGTAACTTTGTGGGCGGATCTAGGGCGCTGTTGCTATTATACCGGCGGGATAAATTACTCTTGCGCCCGATGCAAATGTAAAATAGGTTGTCTGAAGTAGCTACATTACTCATAGGTGTGGTTTGGGCGTAACGTGAAATAAGCCAATCAGAGCATCATCTCTCATTCCCTTTAAGAGCATTATAACGGCGGATTTGCCAGGTGCACGCCAGGAGCAGTTCACAGCCGAGGAGACCGTAAAAGACAGAGAAAGGCCATTGTATGGAGATGGGAGAAAGCCACCCACATAAGCTTAGGTTAAACAGGCGTATAACCATTTTGGTAAATGTGTAAGCTAGATTTATGTATGTTTTTTTTTCACAGCTTCATGTACACTACAATGATTTCCCTCATGTGGAATATTTTTCCTTGTAATTATGTATGGTTTGCAAAAATGGCAACTGCTGCGTCTGTGTGTAGATGAGAGAAGCAAAGTGTATGCGCGTTGTGCACACGCTACATTATGGCCTAGCATGCGCCCTTAAAATAGCATCTGAACGCACCACTGAAAACACACCACTGACTTTAGACTAGGTTTTTCCTGGTCTGTGGTGGAATTGTTTTCTGGAACGGCAAAATAGCACCAGGGAACGTTTGCGCCGGAACACAGTTCCTCTTTTCGCTGAACCGCCCCCGGGAGCGCAAGTTCATTCCCTAATTTACTGATGTGCGTCTGTGGAGGGAAAAGCCCACTGTGCGTTGGGTGCAAAATAGCAATGATAAATGCGTCGTTGTACAAAGTAAATTACGCTGGGTGCAAGATAGGGCCCATACATACAAACCAAATTGTGTGTGTAACGTAGATAAAAACTGTATTTTGCTGCTGTGCCAATATGGTTATACAAAACTCACAATTGGTGCAGATGTGTACACAACTCACATTGGAATTTAGTTTGCACTTCTCGGCATGCAAAGCCAACATTTTCAGTGGCATGGTGGTGTTGCAGGTGACTCAGGGCACCTTTGGCATCTTTGCAAATTCTGCTGAATTGTAGGGAAGAGGCTGAGTGTCCATCTCCTCCTGAAGGGGCACCAAAAAAATGACATTTTTGCCACTGTTCGAGACAGACCGAATTTGCCGACCCGTGTAACCCTCTGTGTCTATGGAGATAAGAGTCATTCTTCTCTGGCCACTTCCTCCTGCAACAGAATTTGTATGTATGTAATGAATGGATCCTAATTGACAGATAATCTTTAGTTAACTGAGCCAAACCAGCTCGAAATCCCCATATTTACCGGTTGCTTTATAAAAAAGTTTGGGGAACTCTTCCTCCATAATTGTTACTATCTATAAATGGATAATTCATGAAAAGTCAAACATAAGATTTAAAATTTACACCAGTTAATAGAAAAAAATTGCAACATTGCATATAGCTTTTTGAATACAAAAAGCATTAAAATATACCAAATCATCCGACATATAAGCACTTACATCCGTATTCAATTCAATTCAAATATATTTGTATAGCGCTTTTCACAATACATATTGTCTCAAAGCAGCTTTACAGAAAGTGCATTTCAGAAATGTACATAGAAAAATACAATTAGTTATCATGTATTAATTAGGGCATAACATATCGCCGGCGTCGAGTCGTCTCTTCACAAGCGTCGAGTCGTCTCTTCACAACTCTGCCTGAGCCAGTTCCAATTCTACTATAGGCTTTGGGGTTATGGTTGTCGGTGAAGGTAGAACACAGACTGTGAGGTTTGTGCACTTGATAGGCACTGTCCTGGTAATCCGACCTTTGCCTCTCTTTGCTTCAGATTTAACATTAAACATATTTGGAAACTGTCTAAGAAAATGCAAGTAAATAACAGCATTCAAAAGTATGAAGTGGCATTCACAAGTGGCATTGAGTTCAGAGAATGAGTAGTATTACATTATAATTAAAATATAATATAATAAAACTTTTTTTGTCAAAAAATTACAAACCATTAAATAATGTGTTATAATTCTACCTCTCTACAGCATGGTTGACTCTGGCAGATGCATCAGTGCCGGTAAAGGGGGTAATAGGGGGAGTAAAGGTGTTGCTAGAGACACGTTGAGGAGGCCTGACAGGTGCAGAAACAGTGTTTTGAGTGTGACCTGCTGACAACTCCCTGGTGATGGCTGTGACTAGGGCCTGAGCCATACTCTCAACAGTGCTCAAAAAAAAAAAAAAAAAATATATATATATATATATATATATATATATATATATACATGTAATTAACAATTTAACACAGAAATATGCCATGATGCACTTCAGTAAACAGCGTAAGCCACGTGACCACTTATTTTTACCCTGTAAATAAAGTAATCGAAAAAGACAAAGATAATTCAGTACACAATTATCTTGATACAAATTAAAACTGTTATTTTTTTATTTTTTTTAACTAGATAAATTTGAAGACTACCACCTCGGTTATTCTGCGACTGCCATCTAGTGGTAGCTGCCTGCCTTGCCTTTCAGTTGCGTGTGGATCATCAATGCTGAAAACTGTTAGCCTGGTTCTACCAGACTCTCGTACATTTCATTTGTACAGAGAGTCTGGCCTCTCTCCATTGAGAAACGTTTACTTCCTTGTAGGCGGGTTCGCTGTTAAAGTTCAAAACTATTGGATCTGCCCAGAGTCACTCAGGATCTGCCATAGCCAATCGCTAACGTGTGGTCGTGACGTATGTCATGCGCCGAAACCGGCCAGAAACAACAAGTCCGAATGATCAGAGGATTATGTTTAGAATAAGATGTCTGTCAACGAGAGCTGCAGGTTTTGTTCATCGAATTTAAGAGTTCAAGGAACAATTGTAAATTCTAAATGTATATTTGACACTCAGTCATATAATGCAGGTCTGTGGTCACTGTCTCAAAGAGCAAGCACAGAGTCCAAATGAAAACAATTCCCCATCGTCCAAATTAAACAATTCCCCATCGTTAGTTAGGGTTGCCAACCGTTCCGTATAATACGGAATTGTTCCGTATTTGACACATAAAAGTCTTGTTCCGTATTGAACTGATACGGAACGCACTTTGTTCCGTATCTTTGAGAATCAATTCAGTGCAAATCCATGACAGACACATAGCTTCTAATATATGTCAGACTATGAACGAAGACATTAGTAGGCTATGATAAAAAAAAAACGACGGTGCGGTAGATACTAATTTCTAATTTAACATCTTGGAACATCATCAGAGAATGCCCTTTTAATTGGTCGTTTCAGTCATTGTGAGTCACGTATCGTAGCAACGATGACGACAAGTGACAACAGCGGGAAATGTAAAAATGACTACCTCCGAGCGCCTCCGAGCAGCCGGCGAAAAAGAAAAGAGCACAAACATATAGAATTGAATGGGAAAATGACTACCCGTGGCTGGAATGCGTGAGGGACAATGAATACAAGGCCGATTGTCCGGGCACAGAGGGAGCAATGTCAAGGTTCCTTGTCCGTCAGACGTCTCCAGAGGCTGATATGGTAGGCTATGTAAAGTTAATCATGTGGATTTTTTAAACTCAAATATAGTTGTGAAGAGAGTGATTATATTAAAAGAGATAGTACAGGTTTAGCCTGACATTGTAAAGAAATCAAAAAAGTACACATGGAAAAAATAGCTGCACAATGTGCTTAGTCTGGAGGTTTATTTATTTCTGTGAGATTTTCCATGTGCATACATACAGGTGTTGTATTGCTTGAATGCAGTAGCCTATTTGAGTGCAATATTTTAGATTTTCTTTATTAGCTGGGTTTTTTTTTATGTATTATTGTTTTGCACTGGAAAGAAAGTTAACTATAATGGAAGTATAATTATATAAATATATTTGCACTACACTTACTTAAAATGTTGTCTAATTAAATTAAAAATATATTTTTTTGCACTGGAAAGAACATTCTAGAAGTCTAATTCTATTGAATAAGTTCGCACAAGGCTACAGAAAACTGTTGTGTTTATTTTTCTTCAAATGCAGTCTAAGCCGATGAGTTTTGAATGTTAGGCTATATGTTTTATTTGTTTAAGTAAAAAATAAAACGTATTATAAACTAAACAAATCCATGGTTCATTGTTGGCAAAATGATCATGATAGCCTTTATAGCCTAAATTTTCTTCCATGGGGGCATGTCACACACACACACACACACACACACACACACACACACACACACACACACACACACCCCCTATCGTTAGTACACATTGATGGCCTAAGACACGAAACGAGCGGTTTGTGTGAGAAAACGAACAGTAGCCTATTTATATCGTTTTTACCTCTCTGAGGGCGCGCGCGCATCCTGGTGTGTGACGTGTACGCAGACTGGTGCATAGATATATACACTAGAAGTCGCCTTGTCTACGGCAGTTCATTGGAACGAATGTCTTTAAGGCGACATCTAGTTTACATATCTATGCCGCTGCGGTCGTTTCGGATCTGCCGCAAATGCTGTACAGTGATCACCGTCCAAAATGTCACGGTCATCGTGCACGCCGAGCTGCCCAGCACGAACTCCTAACTTTTCTGCCTCCTTCACTTGGTCCTCCATTAGTGCAACAAGAGGGGAGACGACAACAACTATCGGCTTTGCATCCCTATCGTTCGCCTTAGCTAACTCATTAGCGGAGTGAGCTGGAAAATCAAACTTTTCCCGATCCCCGTGGGGAGGAGGGTCACAACATCATGGCCACCAACAAAACTTAGCAAACATTGTTCTTGCTCCGGCTTTAACTTCTATATATTCGGCAGTTCCCTTTCAAGGGAACTCCCGTTGCGTCGAAACTGACGCTATGGGGAACGCTTTGCGTGATGACGTCTTGAAGCACATGTCAAATCAGTCCAATGGTGTGGCGGAACGTCAGAGGCGGGTGACGTCACGTACCAGGAAGCTATAAAAGCCGGCCCGAAACAGAAAACGAAAGCTTTCTGAGTCTTCAGTTGCGCTCTGTGTTGAATCTGTCCTTGTTATTTGGTGTTGTCTGTCTATATCATATATATATATTCAGTATGGCGAGCAAGCAGCAGTTTAGAGTGTGTGTCCATCCCTGCCCGCGTTATTTAACGGGAGGTGATACTCACACTCTTTGTGTTGTTTGTTTGGGTGAGGAGCATGCCCAGTCAGCACTCGAGGGTGGTGACTGTGTGCATTGCGAGGCGCTTCCATTGCGTACGCTCCGATCCCGCTTGGCTCGGTTCAATCCCGACCACGTTCCCCAGGGCTTGGGTCCCGCTGCTGCCGAGGCACGGCGTCGATCTCAGACCTGGGGTTCACAAATGGATTTATCAGTGGATGTTGAGACGGGCTCTGCCTTATCTCAACATCCTTCTGATAGATCCAGTGCCTCTCATCAGGGTGTGGAAGCACGCGCTGCGGTTTCTTCCCCCCCGATGGAGGCACCAATACTGCAATTGTCCAGCTCTGAGGAGTTGGACGTTGTTAGTATTGAAGCTGAGTCTGAGGATTCGCCACCTCAGTCTCACGCTTTTGAGGAATTGCTCGATGTTGTCACGAGAGCAGTTCACAGATTATCTATTGAGTGGCCAGAGGATAGGCAGGACATTCGTTCGAAAAGTAAGCTCGACGAACGCTTCCTGCCATCTCGTACACAGCCTCAGCGAAGAAGCCTTCCGTTTTTCCCCGATCTCCACACCGAGGTGTCGAGATCGTGGGGAAAACCGGTTTCCTACAGAGTGTATGCACCACAAACATCCCACTATTCTTCCATTCACAAATATAAAGAATATGGTTATGGGGAGATGCCGAAGGTGGAGGAGACGCTTGCGAGCTATCTCTCTCCAGCAACGGCATCTTCCCTGAAAGCTCCTTCACTTCCCTCTAAGCCAGTAAAATACACATCATCTCTGGTTCATAAATCGTATGCAGCCGCTGGTCAAGCTGCAGCGTGTCTGCATACGATGTCTATTATGCAAGCCTATCAGGCAGAATTATTGGGGGATTTAGAGGAGGGCGGGGGAATTGGTCCTGACACAGTGGCTGAACTACGCAGAGCCATAGATCTGTCTCTCAGGGCCACCAAGGAGACCGCTAAATCAATCGGGCGGTCTATGGCAGCCCTGGTGGCCACTGAGAGGCATCTGTGGCTCAATTTGAGCGATATAAAAGAGAAAGAAAAGCACGTTCTCTTAGATGCTCCGGTTTCCACTGTTGGTTTATTTGGTGATGCAGTAAACAGTGTGGTAGCTAAATCTCAGGAAGCTGCAAAACAGGCAGCTGCATTGCAAAAACTTCTCCCCCGCCGTTCTTTCATTGAGGCTGCTGAGCGGGAGCAGCCTCACTCCTCTAAAAAGTGCGCTGAACACCGTGCCACTCAAAAACAGAGTGTGTCCTCTCTAGAGTTCTCAACGGGCCTGAAAATTACAACCCGACCCGACCCGGCCCGTGGCTTTTAAAGCCCGGACCCGATGTAACCCGACACATCAACATGAATTATCTGCCCGAACCCGGCCCGCGGCCCGACGCCGCGTTGGATTTTTTTTTTCTCATATACGTATTATCATGACCAGCAGACGCGAATTCAAATCAACCTTTAATGTTCACGCCTTTTAACAATACAAACAACTGAAACAATAAACTTTAAATATATAAATAGGCTGTACTGTAGTAGCGAGTAGCGACGGTGAATTCACCTGCAGCAAGTTTACTTTCACCAACTCCATCTTCTTCTCCAGGCTAAAGGCGTGCACGCAGCGGCGTCTGCCCCCGCCCCTCTCCATGATGCACGTTGCGCGCAGCACCCAGACTTTCTTTACGGTGAACAGCAGCGATGATAATAAATGTTTTTTTTTTTTGTTTTTTTTACTGAGCGGAAAAGATTAAGCCCGAGGTCCGACCCGACCCGAGTCATTTGCTTATATTTTCGACCCGAACCCGGCCCGAACCCGCGGGTCCCGTCGGGTTTGTCGGGCCGACCCGACCCGTTGAGAACTCTAGTCCTCTCGTGCTCCCCCACAAAAATCTCGGGGACACGGAGGGCGCTCTCAAACCCAGCAGTCTTCGAGGGGTAAAACGGATCTGCGGACCGTTATTACCGCCAAGAAGGCTGCTGGGAAAAGGTCCTGACGTCCGAGGGCTCAGGACAAATGAGGGTAGTTCCCCCCGAAGCAGAGCGGTTAAAACCTCTTTTCACGGTGCCCGTCTCTCTTCGGTGCCCTCAGGGGACCGTTCTGCCAACCCTGCCACCTCTGGTGTTACAGGGCGCAGCGGTCTCCGGCGAGCACATATCTCAAGGTCCACCCGGAAACGTAGTGGCCTCGGGATGCCCGCCCCCTCCGAGGAGGGTGCTAGAGCAGTCTGTTCGGTCGTTCCCTGCCGGTGCGCCGTTACAGGGCGTCGAACCAACTACTCAACAGCAACAAAATCCAGAAACCAGTCTCGAGAGGCTGGTACCTCTAGTAGAATCTTTGACAGCGTGGAAGCTACTGTCAAATGTTTCTCGTTGGGTCCTGCAGACCGTGGAAAAAGGGTATCAGATACAATTCAAAAACGCCCACCTCGGTTTATGGGGGTCCTGCCCACAGTGGTGGGCCCCGAGCAGGTTCTGGTTATGGAACAGGAAGTAAACACTCTGTTAGAGAAAGGGGCCATAGAATATGTACCTCCCTCCAACAGGGAAACCGGGTTTTACAGCCGGTACTTCATAGTTCCAAAAAAGGACGAGGGATTGCGTCCCATTTTAGATCTTCGAGTTCTGAACGAGTCAGTCATGCAGCTCAAGTTCAAAATGTTAACTTTGAGACAAATCGTGCCACAGATCAGGTCCGAGGACTGGTTTGTCACGATAGATCTCAAGGACGCATATTTCCATATTTCCATCCGTCCGTGTCATTGGAAGTTCCTGAGGTTTGCTTTCGGGGGCAAAGCATACCAATATCGAGTTCTTCCATTCGGCCTGGCTTTATCACCCCGCACTTTCACCAAATGCGTGGATGCAGCTCTGGCGCCTCTGCGCCTCCAGGGTATTCGCATCATGAACTACATCGACGATTGGTTGATTTTAGCTCAGTCGCATCAGTTGGCGGTTCAACATCGAGATGTTGTTCTCGCCCACATGAAAGAGCTGGGGTTACGGCTGAACGCCAAGAAGAGTGTGCTTTCTCCACTTCAGAGGCTGAACGCCAAGAAGAGTGTGCTTTCTCCACTTCACTTTTTTAGGCGTGGTTTGGGATTCTGTGTCGATGCAGGCACGCCTGTCACCGCCACGGATAGATTCCATCCTTGCAGCTGTGAAAAGTGTAAAGCTAGGCCAGCTACTCACTGTCAAACAGTTCCAGAGACTGTTGGGTCTCATGGCAGCAGCTTCCAACGTGATACCTTTTGGACTACTGCACATGAGGCCCCTGCAGTGGTGGCTCAGGACCAGAGGGTTTTCCCCGAGGGGCAACCCATTTCGCACGATCAAGGTCACGCGGCGATGCCTACGTGCCTTGGTTATGTGGAAGAAACCCTGGTTCCTGTCCCAGGGCCCAGTGCTGGGAGCTCCTTGTCGTCGCAAACTGCTAACGACGGATGCTTCCCTCACGGGCTGGGGAGCGATCCTAGAGGGTCGCTCATCTCAAGGTCTGTGGGAAGACCATCATCGTTCCTGGCATATCAATCGCCTAGAGATGTTAGCTGTCTTCCGGGCTCTGAGGAGCTTTATCACAGATCTCAGGAGACACCATGTGTTAGTACATACGGACAACACGTCGGTAGTCGCCTATATCAACCACCAAGGGGGTTTGCGCTCGCGCCCATTGTCCAATTTGGCACGCCATATCCTCTTGTGGTCCCAGGGGAAGTTGCTGTCTCTCAGGGCAGCCTACATCCCCGGGGTACAGAATATAGGAGCAGACACTCTGTCGAGACAGGGGCCGAGGCCCGGGGAATGGAGGCTCCACCCCGAGGTGGTGGAGCTGATATGGAGGGAGTTTGGCCAAGCACAAGTGGATCTGTTTGCGTCTCGAGAGACGTCTCACTGTCCACTTTGGTTCTCCCTCACGCATCCAGCTCCTCTGGGACTGGATGCTATGGTACAGACGTGGCCGAGGCTACGTCTGTACGCCTTTCCCCCAGTGGCTCTGCTCCCGGGAGTTCTGGAAAGAGTTCGCAGGGACCGGGTCCATCTACTTCTTATAGCCCCGCGCTGGCCGGGCAGAGTATGGTTTCCCGATCTTGTGTCCCTCCTCGACGGGCATCCTCTGGAGTTACCCGTCAGGAGGGACCTTCTGTCCCAGGCAGAGGGCTCGATATTTCACCCTCGGCCAGAACTGTGGAACCTGTGGGCTTGGCCTCTGAGGGGGCCCAGCTCATAGAGTCAGGTCTCTCAACTCAGGTTGTTGAGACCATTCTACAGTCCAGAGCTCGCTCCACGAGGAAACTTTATGCCCTGAAGTGGAGAGTATTCACTTCTTGGTGTAGTGACCGTCGGTTGGATCCAGTCAACTGCCCAATTGGTACAGTTCTGGAGTTCCTGCAGGACCGGTTCACTGCAGGTCTGACCCCGTCCACTTTAAAGGTTTATGTGGCGGCCATAGGTGCTTACCACATTCCTTTGGGTGGAATGTCTGTGGGGAAAGACCCTCTGGTATCTCGTTTCCTTAGTGGCACTTGGAGGCTGAGGCCTGCAGTTCGCTCTAGGGTGCCACCATGGGATTTGTCCGTTGCGCTGCAAGGCCTTTCCCTGGCCCCCTTTGAGCCCATTGAGGAGGTTCCTGAGAAGTTTCTAACTCTGAAAGCTCTGTTTCTTCTCGCCATCTCTTCTCTTAACCTGTTAAGCTTCACCAGTGCGTCGGCGCACTGAAGCGTTTTTTTATTTATTTAGTTCAAAGTTACTATCAGATTAAATGTTTTACCTTGACAAACTATACATCATTAAAAAGATATAAGACTCAAGTTTCAGTATTTGACAACTATTGTATTCTGAGAAACTTATAGTGACAGTTATGTCTTATTTTGTGTCAGGAGTTATGAAATGGAAAAATGCGTTGATACCTTTAATATGAATTATGACCGTCAGCTGGTCCATTCATAAAAAAAAACTCTGTGCTGTTGTCATGACAGCGATTCACAAAACAACGTCCCTCAGGGCTTTTAGCTCAAAAATGTGCAGACTTGGAGAAATATTGATATATTCTCATAGATTCACATCATATTTCTATAGACAGGAATAATATTTATTGAATTTATACCCAAATGCGTCGATGTAATCATTATGAGCGCTTCTTACTGAGATGTGCTGTGTTTTCAATTCATACCTATAGCCTGAGGGCGCTATATGCACAATAATACTCCATATATGGAACATGAAGAAGAGACATAATCATGTGACCTTCAAGGACGTCACTGATAGCAGCTACACACAAAGCTAACACAGAGATCGCTGTAATACAGATATAGACGTTTTGAAGACAATAAACATGATTGCAAATGATATTTGATATTTGAGTGTTCTTCAAGCAATGCCAGGTATTTTTATAATAATAGATTATATTTATAATGTAATGCTAATCGATATAGACTTTATCATTGTACATAATTCTATAAATATGTTTTCTGTCTGATTTTTTTTTATCTGAAGCCAAATTAGATCACAGAAGATTATTTAAAACAATCGACTTGCGTTATAAAATAAGTTTGAAGCACAAACATAGTTTTAATCTCATAAATGGTCGTGTATTGATGGTGTGCTAAGCTAACATGCTAGCTAGCGCAGGTGCACCTGTCACCTAGAAGTTATTCTTTTATCAGGGTTCTCAAGTCTCACGCATTGGCCGTGAGACACACGCAATTCAACCAGTTCACACGCTCACACGCCACACCATGTATTTCTCACGCTGAAAAGGCAATGCCAACCAAGTTGTCCTGCAAGCTTTATAACGTTGTGTACGAGGCGCACGCACACAAAGTGTGCACGCACACGCACCGTACGTTCGTTACTAGGTAACCAACAACATCGCGCGAACGCTCTGGGTTTGTGCTGGTGTAATGCATTGGTCAAAAAAAGTAGTTTTTTTTTTTTCTGACAGACCAGCCCATGAAACATGTAGATCAGCGTTAGATCAGAAATTGGTTCTTTTCTTGATTGACACTGGGCTGGCCCAATCACAACTTTAAACGAGTGAGCGAGCGTGCAGCAGTGTCAGTGTGTATCTGTCAAAATATTCAGCGAGATGGAGAAGAAACGCAAGGAATGTGCAGAGAAATAGCGTGAAACAATAGAAACTGACCCTTAAAGCAGACACTGTAAACTGTGTCGAAATATACAGTATGTTTTCTGCCCTTCATCAGCTCCTGTGATGATGATGATAGTGAGGAGGATCAGGAGAGAGATGAGTAATCTGCGGTAAGCATAACTACTTTCAAAACACTTAGGCCATGTCATGAGTGTAGGAACCCATAACCCAGTTACAGATTATTCCCATATCTGCATATTTGACGATTACCGCAATTCACTAGAAATTTAATGAGAGGCGTTTGTAAACCATGTTTTCCGCCAAAATAAAAGCTTGATGCAGTTTGCGTCAAAATAAAAGATCATGTGCTTATCTCTTTCAAGTATAGAAATAGGTACAAATCTAATTATGAAAGTGTCCTTTATTTTTTAGTGCATTTGTTTTTACAAAATATGGCTATTACGGTCATAGGATTAATATTATAACTATTATTATGTAGTAGGTGTAATGTAAATAGACACTGTAACTAAAAGAGGTTTAAATTTTTCTTTGTTTAATTTGCACACTGAATATAGTTTGGAGCTTTTAATTTTGAACTCTCAAAGTGCACCAGATTGATGGATTTAACATTAAAATGCAAAAAAAATTCTCACGAGGGGCAATTTGTTATATTTTTGTATATTTGTAATTTGAAATATAACATTAAATAGTATATTTGATGTGATGAATTGCTCTGTCATTTATCAGATTTACCAATTGTTATAATTTCAATTTGTGCTGGTTAATTATGAACAATGGGTAAAATTGGGGGGCGGGGACAGGCGGGGGCGGGCCTCCATTAGGGCTCCTCCCCTAACCGCATGTGATCTCACTCCAAGCTTTTGATAAAACTTGAGAACCCTGCTTTTATGGGGTTTTTTTCTAAATAGTAATGCTTTTCTGAAATGTTTTAGTGCATTTGATACAGTTTCAAATATAAGTGAGAACTTTGATAAAATAAATTAGGGATTGAAACCCTATGAATAGCCTGTGAATAGCCAGTCGTTAGTAACTATAATGCAGACAAAAGATATGCATATTTAGATCCATAACCAGGCTGGAGAGGTGTGTGAATGTGTACTGGGGAGACTGAGACTGAATAGGGCTCGTTTGCACCACAAAACAATAGAGACAATAGACTGAATAGATGACTTAGATGATGACTAAACATCAGTAGCATTTTTAGAGTCTAATCAAAATAAAGTAATTTGACATGATCTTGAAAAACATTTAACCAAATACAGAGTTTTAGACTTATCATTTTCAGATTTTAAATATAACATGGTCACACATATGGCTTTAGCTGCAGTGCATTTCTAGATTGCTCCAGGGCCCACTTCAATTTTATTTTCATGAATATGTTTAATAAAAATAAATTTCTAATAACTTTACAAAACTTTGAAGCTATTTAAAAAATGTTTTTTTCATTATGACAATAATTAATTCTACATTTACAATAAACTACCAGGTGTCAGCTTTCAAATGAGATCATACTTGTGCTTTTAGTGCAAAGGGTTCATGAACTGTATCTGTTTCAGTTTGGGTATGTCATTTCTGGGGATTTTTCAAAAGTGGCGTTGCAGCTTAACAGGTTAAAAGAATAGGGGATCTCCAGGCATTGTCGGTTGCTCCGTCATGCTTGGAGTTTGCTCCGGGTATGGTCAAAGCTTTTCTTCACCCTAGACCGGGCTATGTCCCCAAGGTCCCCACTAATGTGGCTAGACCTATTGTTCGGCAGGCCTTCTGTCCTCCTCCCTTTCAGAATGCGGACCAGGAGGCTAATAATTTGCTTTGCCCAGTTCGGGCGTGTGGCGAGCACGACGAGGTCGAGGGCCGTGGGAGGACGGCGCGAGGCCGGTGGCGCGATTGATAATGAGCGACACGTGCGCGACGCACCGGTCTCGCATCTCTCACGGAGGAGCGGAAGCATAAAGGAGGAGCGACGACAGTGAAGAGGGAGAGAGGACAGGCCTGAATTTGATTTGACGTGTTTCTGTTTTGTGTTGCCAGCAGTCGTCCGTGAGGGGCTGCTGGCTTTTACTTTCATTTTTGTATTTGTTTATTTATTTATTAAAATGTTGAATGTTCGCCGGTTCCCGCCTCCTTCTTCCCATAACATCTGTCTGAACCCCGTTACATTGGTGCCGAAACCCGGGAAGAAGGAGTGACACGCTGTCGGAGAGCCCTCGCTGCTGGGGGGGGATCGCGGTGCTGAGGAGGTCGGGCAGCACGAGGGAGCGACGGCCGCCGATTGCTGCCCGAGGCGATGGTGCTGGAGCGATGGAAGATCTGGTGGGACGGAGAGCTCGACACCGTGCTGCTGGATCGAGGAGGGGTGGCTGCCGTCCAAGAGGGAGCGGAGGAGTCGCTCCCGTTCGCCGTGGGCCGGAGCCTGTTGCCGTCGGCCATGATGGGGGCGGAGCAGGGAACGGGAAACTCGCTGCCGGCTGCCCTCGACAGGAGGAGTCACCGCCGGCTGCCAGGAGGCGGAAGAGCGTCGAGCCGTTCCCCAACGAATGTCCAGTACCATCGCATGGCACCGCGAGTGACTCTCAGCCGGTTGAGGACCGAGCGGCAGTGTGTCCGGGAACCGGATCTTTTTTTTTTTTTTTTTTCTCCTCTCTCCCCTCTCTCGTCTCTGTCGCTCCTCGTGCTTCCGTTTCCTTTCTCTCGTACCTCGTCTATCCATACCCCCAGCCCAGGTATAGCAGCCGCCGTTATCGGTCCCCCCCGGGGAGGGGGGGGGAGTAGGCGCAGTCGCGTGGGTGCCCCCCGGCCTGCGAGGGGTGATGGGGGTATGTGGCGAGCACGACGAGGTCGAGGGCCGTGGGAGGACGGCGCGAGGCCGGTGGCGCGATTGATAATGAGCGACACGTGCGCGACGCACCGGTCTCGCATCTCTCACGGAGGAGCGGAAGCATAAAGGAGGAGCGACGACAGTGAAGAGGGAGAGAGGACAGGCCTGAATTTGATTTGATGTGTTTCTGTTTTGTGTTGCCAGCAGTCGTCCGTGAGGGGCTGCTGGCTTTTACTTTCATTTTTGTATTTGTTTATTTATTTATTAAAATGTTGAATGTTCGCCGGTTCCCTCCTCCTTCTTCCCATAACATCTGTCTGAACCCCGTTACAGGGCGTTAGACGCTTATGTCCACAGAGCTGCCCTGTGGCGTAAAAGTGATCAATTATTTGTGTGCTTTGGGTCTCCTAACAAGGGAGGTCCGGTGTCTAAGCAAAGGATGAGCAAGTGGGTGGTTGAGGCTATCTCACTTGCTTATGAGGCGGCTGGACAGCCTTCTCCTTTGGCTGTCCGGTCGCACTCTACTAGGAGTATGGCGGCCTCTAAGGCCCTTATATCAGGAGTTTCGTTACAGGACGTCTGTGATGCGGCAGGCTGGTCCTCACCGCACACCTTCGTCAGGTTCTACTCTCTGGATTTAGACTCTGCTCCAGGGTCTCATGTTTTGTCTTCTTAGTGCTGCTCACTTGATACACACAGGACAGACATTTGTAGCTATGGAGGCGTTGGTAAAGACGTTCCCCATAGCGTCAGTTTCGACGCAACGGGAGTTCCCTTGAAAGGGAACGCCTCGGTTACGACTGTAACCTCGGTTCCCTGAAGAGGGAACGAGCGTTGCGTCGCCTTGCCATATCTCCTTCATGCCTGTCAGCGCGACTTCAGACTTTACGAAGCTTTCGTTTTCTGTTTCGGGCCGGCTTTTATAGCTTCCTGGTACGTGACGTCACCTGCCTCTGACGTTCCGCCACACCATTGGACTGATTTGACATGTGCTTCAAGACGTCATCACGCAAAGCGTTCCCCATAGCGTCAGTTTCGACGCAACGCTCGTTCCCTCTTCAGGGAACCGAGGTTACAGTCGTAACCGAGGCGTTTTGCAACAACGGACCGAATAGCTTTTGTCACGTCTTTCTCCGCTGCCATTACTGAACTCCAACGCAAACTGACGCACTACATCAACGTCATCGTTCTCAGCCACTCCCTCTGTTCGCTGATTGGTCCTACAAAAAATTGGTTTCTGGAAACCTAAGAATATACAGCAGTCCCAGACGTAGTACTGAAGGAAAATGAAATTGAGCGGAAGTGCGTAGGAGGGCGCAGCCAGGCTAGAAAACTGTGGGAAGCAAGTCTCAAAATCCAAATGAACCGAACAGGATCGACTCGAACAAGGAATCAATAAATGCATGCGTGCCGCCTGATCCAGAAATGCACAGATTAATTTTTGCATGAGATTTATTAATGCAGAACAGAACATGTTTATCCGCAAACATGTCTGTAGCCTATTTCTACAAATCGCTGCACAATCATTCAATCCCGAATTCCACAGATTCAAATTAAATGGCATTTGTTTGTGGTTGGTAAAATACATTCACAACATGTATCTACTACATGGATAATTTTGTGTGCATTTATTATTCATAATGAGACTAAAATCATCCCATAGGGTTCTCCCAAGGTTTTTTTCTCCATTCTGTCAACTCATGGGAGTTTTGGTTCCTTGCCACTGTTTTCCTTGGCTTTTGGCTTGCTTTGTTGGGGACATTTAATATTCAACAATATTACTGATCTGCCTTACTTAAAGGACAAGTTCGGTATTTTACACTTAAAGCCCTGTTTTCAGATCGTTTCTGATGAAATAGAATGGTTAAGATTGAAATTTGGACACATGCTGCTGGCCCGAGAATTTTCGGTTTCTGAAAATTCCGAAAATTTGAGCTGAATTAAAAGGGTTATGCATGAAATTGTGAGTTATTTTGAATTTAAGTAGAAAGAATGTGAGGAATGTGCTTAAATGACTATTTATTTATTAAGTATTGATCAAATCTAGTAATTTAAAGTTAAATCAAATAAAAAATCTAATAAAAAAATCAAACAAAAAATTGCATTAAAAAATATAATCAAAATGAAATAAAATAAGCTTTCTGGACACACACACAAAAAAAGTATAATGTTAGGGCTTCGGGTCATTTTGATCCGCGAGGGGAAGATGTGTTACAAAGTGCGAGGGAAGGATGAGGTTTAGGTGATACCATTCACTATTAAAATCATGCACTGAACTGTATAAAATATTTCCATAGATTATTTATTTTCAAAAACTGAATCCATAAAGCTTGCTTAAATAGGGTGAGGGTCAAAAGTGCAAAATCCAACCATGAATCTCTGCTTCTCTAATCAAACATTCTGATGTGGAGCTCTAGATTGACCTCGGCTGTGGGCGGTTGACACAGACACTTCGTCTAAATATGCTATCACTTGTCTTAAATGATGTAGTGTTCTTCTCTTTTTGCAAAGTTACCTGCTATAGCACATCATAAGCAGCTCTACCTGAGTTATGACAGCAGGGTCTCCTAGCAGGGGGTTTCCCAGCACAACCCAGCTAGCTCTAATGCATCCCGACATCCGCTCAGAACAATGCAGGCTAGACCTCACCCTGGGAAACATATGCCAACACGGCCACAGTCCAGCCCATTTGTGGACCGCATGAGGAAAAGGCCTAACATTAATGCAAACAGACTCATGTAGTGCAAAATCAGCTAATGCCCTTTCACCAGACATAATGCCATGTGAGCAGACGGCTTCCTTGGGCTATCTATATAGGTCAGTGCCGAGTGTCCTGTAATCTCGCTTCGGATGAGCTTCCATATTATTGGCTTGGGAGTGTTCCTTAATCAAAAGTGCTGAGATTGCAGTAGTTATATTTCTGGGAGGCAATCTTTCAAAGCAGGCACAAAGTCTAATATTTTTAGATGTGCTTTCATTAGCGATGAGATTTATGGCAAAATTGACATTACAAATCAGAGTATTTTAACCATCAAAGTGTTAATTTTCAAAAGAATTTATTTTAAACTTTAAGCATTGATTTTAAAAGCCTTAGAATTTGTTCTGGGGGAAAAAGCACAGTTAAATCAATCATAGACCAACAAGCATAACACTGACAAAAAAGGTAAAATTAAGTTTTCATGGACTGATAAAGACTTTAATTCTACAATAGATGCTGTTTCAAAACACGTTCAAAGTTTGGTTGCAGTCTGACTCAAATTGTACCTGTCTGTTTTTTATCAAGTCAGACTAAAACAACTCGATAGTAGCTCAGCTTCATCCTGTATATTTAGCATTAATATATGTTTAGCGCTTAGGACAGTGGTGACCTTTAGTCATGAGTATTTTCACAATGTATCACAACTCTTGAATATTATTGCTTCATTATGAAACTCAAATATTTGATACAGATTCATCAACTGTTGTATTTATATGTTAGTACACTAAACACTGATTTCTCATGTCGTACCATATTGCACCATGATATGGTATGGCTATCTATCTATCTATCTATCTATCTATCTATCTATCTATCTATCTATCTATCTATCTATCTATCTATCTATCTATCTGTCTATCTATCTATCAACAATAATGACCAGTTGACTGTACATTATCCTTTAAATATTGTACATTTATGATGTTTAATTGCATGTTAGTTTTATGCCCAGTCTGTGTCCAGTAAGTCCTAACCGTTCACGTCTATTAGCTCATAAGGCTTGTATTTCCTTCATACCATCTGCTTGAAAGGCAAAGGCAGACAGGTGGACAGCGAAAGACCTGGACAAGAGAGGGACCCCTTGACACTAACCTCTGCTCTCAGTGCTCATGTGGCCCTGTGGTTCATGGAGAAATATTGTTAATCAATGTCACAGCCTGCCTGCCTGCCAAGTAAAAAAAAAAAAAAAAGTTCAAAGAAGATAAAGTTCCCCTAGTGCCAGATTCTTTAACTGGAATCATTGTACAGATTTGTCCGCTTTGAAACCTGTGAACTTCAGTAAATGTAGGGAGGTTCTTCCCTTTTCATTCGGTTAGTGTGTCCTCTTAAAAAGTTCTAGGGGGACCAGAGGAGAGGTAAACATAGACAGGTCAGCCAGGTTTAAAGGGGTGGCAGGATGTGTGACGGCTGGTAACGGGGTGCTGTCATCCACTGTAAAGACGGCAGGACTCTCTACTGTCTGATTTTAATAAATCCATGTCAGCAGCTAATATGTTACTTCTCAATGTGGACAATTATGCAGATTAGCTTGAAAAAGATTGAGAAGTTTTTCTCTCTTTAAAGAGAGGTCTCTCTTTAGTCTGACGTCACTGAGGTCAGATAAATCCCATCAAATAGACTCTTTCATCTAGATATTATCATATAGACACTGTGTCTGTTCCCCGAATTAAGACAATAAAACCATTTAAGGGTAAACATTTTATTGATGTTCAAAAAAATAAAAAGCAGATATAATACGGATGACCAAATGATAAAGCTCGGGTTGCTGAATATTCAATCTCTTACTTCATAAGCACTTATTGTTAATGATATGATTACAGACTATAACATAGACATGCTGTGTTTGACAGAAACCTGGCTAAAACCAAACAATTACATTACTTTAAATGAGTCCACCCCCCAAGATTACTGCTATGAACATGAGCCTCGTCTGAAATGCAAAGGGGGAGGTGTTGCTGTAATTTATAATAATATCTTCAGAATTACTGAGAAGTCTAGATTTAAATATAATTATTTTGAAGTGTTGGTGCTTAATGTAACACTATCTAGTGTAAATTATATATCACGTTTAAGATTTGTGCTGGCTACTGTATCGATTTTTTTATACATGTAGATAACAAAAAAGATGCATTGGGATTGGCATTTAAAGACATTCTGAACTCTATTGGAGTTAGACGACACGTGTCAGGACGTACTCATTGTCGTAATCATACTCTAGATCTAATATTATTGCATGGAATCAATGTTGATGCCGTTGAAATTCTACAGCAGAGCGATGACATCTCAGATCATCTTTGTGATTCCTGTGCCACATGGAACTCATTTTGTAGGAGTCTATCACAGTAGTCTGTACTGTACTCCAAGTTTGTGAGGTAGGCATCTAGAAAGCATCAACAATTTAACAGTCACAGAGTTCTAAACAAACACCAAGGGCCCTATCTTGCACCCAGCGCAATTGACTTTGTACACCGACGCATGTATCATTCCTATTTTGCACCCGCGCAAAGCGGACTTTTCCCTCCACAGACGCACGTCGGTAAGTTAGGAAATACACTTGCGCTCCCGGGGGCGGTTCAGCGCAAAGAGGAGGCGTGTTCCGGCGAAAAACGTTCCTTCATGCTATTTTGCAGGTTTAGAAAACAATTGCGCCACTAACCAAGATTTTTTTTTTTAAAGTCAGTGGCGCGTTGCGCATGTTATTCATATGCTATTTTAAGGGCGCATGCTTGGCCATAATCAATGTAGCGTGTGCACAACGCGCACTTTGATTCTCTCATCTACACAGAAGCAGCAGTTTTCATTTTTGCAAATCATACATTATTACGATAGATAGATAGATAGATAGATAGATAGATAGATAGATAGATAGATAGACAATTTATTATAAAAGCATACATCTAGCTTACACATTTACCCAAATTATCATACGCCTGTTTAACCAAAGTTAATTTGGGTGGGTTTCTCCATCCCCAATGTCCCTGACGAGAACGTCGGTCTCCTCGGCTGTGAACCGCTCCTGGTGCGCCTGGCAAATCCGCCGTTATAATAGGAATCCGCTTTAGAACAAGCGCGCCTGCTCTTAAAGGGAATGTGAGATGTCGCTCTGGAGTGCGTTTCCCGAAAGCATCGTTATCCAACTATGATCGCAATGTCCATTGAACTCTATTGGTAACGACGGAACTTGCGACCATAGTTGGCCAACGATGCTTTCGGGAAACGCACCCCTGATCGGTTTATTTCACGTTACGCCCAAACCACACCTATGAATAATGAAGCTACTTCAGACCAACCCCTTTTAGATTTGCGCCGGGCGCAAGAGGCATTTATCCCGCCGGGAAAATAGCAACAGCGCCCAAGACCCGCCCACAAAGTTACTTGCGCTTTGCGCTTGACACTTGCATTTCAGATCGTTAAAATAGGGCCCCAAATGTCTATTTGTAAATACTACTCACTAACCTACCTTCACTTCTATATACTGTATATACAGGCCAAAAGTTTGAACACGTTACTATTTTTTATGTTTTTGAAAGAAGTTTCTTATGCTCATCAAGCTTGCATTTATTTGATCAAAAACACAGAAAAAAAATGTAATATTGTGATATATTATTACAATTTAAAATAATTGGTTTTCAATTTATTATACTTTAAATTATCATTTATTTCTGTGATGCAAAGCTGAATTTTCAGGATCATTACTCTAGTCTATCACATGATCATTTAGAAATCATTCTAATATGATGATTCATTATCAAAGTTGGAAACAGTTCCGCTGCTTAATATTTTTTCATAACCTGTGATACTTTTGTAGGATACTTTGATAAAAAAAAAAATAAAATAAAAAAAAAATAAAAGAAGCAAATGTTTTAAAAATAGAAATCTTTTGTAACAACAATGTACACTACTGGTCAGTAATTTGGGGTGAGTATTTAAAAAAAAAAAAAAAAAAATTTTAAATAAATCAATACTTTTATTCAGCAAGGATGTGTTAAATTGATAAAAAAGTTATAGTAAAGAAGATTTATATTATTAGAAAATATTTTTTTTATTTTGAATAAATGCAGTTCTTTTTAACCTTTTATTCATCAAATATGAGCAGCAGAACTGTTTCCAACACTCATAATAAATCAGAATATTAGAATGATTTCTAAAGGATCATGTGATAGACTGGATGTCACATGTGACACTGGAGACTGGAGTAATGATCCTGAAAATTCAGCTTTGCATCACAGAAATAAATGATAATTTAAAGTATAATAAATTGAAAACCAATTATTTTAAATTGTAATAATAATACATCACAATATTACATTTTTTTCTGTATTTTTGATCAAATAAATGTAGGCTTAATGAGCAGAAGAAACTTCTTTCAAAAACATTAAAAATAGTCATGTGTCCAAACTTTTGGCCTGTACTCTATCTATCTATCTATCTATCTATCTATCTATCTATCTATCTATCTATCTATCTATCTATCTATCTATCTATCTATCTATCTATATACAGTGGGTACGGAAAGTATTCAGACCCCCTTACATTTTTCATTCTTTGTTATATTGCAGCCATTTGCTAAAATCATTTAAGTTCATTTTTTTTTCCTCATTATTGTACACACAGCACCCCATATTGACAGAACAACTCAGAATTGTTGACATTTTTGCACATTTATTAAAAAAGAAAAACTGAAATATCGCATGGTCCTAAGTATTCAGACCCTTTGCTCAGTATTTAGTAGAAGCACCCTTTTGATCTAGTTTTTCACACCTGGATTTGGGTATCCTCTGCCATTCCTCCTTGCAGATCCTCTCCAGTTCTGTCAGGTTGGATGGTAAACGTTGGTGGACAGCCATTTTCAGGTCTCTCCAGAGATGCTCAATTGGGTTTAAGTCAGGGCTCTGGCTGGGCCATTCAAGAACAGTCACGGAGTTGTTGTGAAGCCACTCCTTCGTTATTTTAGCTGTGTGCTTAGGGTCATTGTCTTGTTGGAAGGTGAACCTTCGGCCCAGTCTGAGGTCCAGAGCACTCTGGAGAAGGTTTTCGTCCAGGATATCCCTGTACTTGGCCGCATTCAGTCGTCCTGTCCCTGCAGCTGAAAAACACCCCCACAGCATGATGCTGCCACCACCATGCTTCACTGTTGAGACTGTATTGGACAGGTGATGAGCAGTGCCTGGTTTTCTCCACACATACCGCTTAGAAATAAGGCCAAAAAGTTCTATCTTGGTCTCATCAGACCAGAGAATCTTATTTATCACCATCTTGGAGTCCTTCAGGTGTGCTTTCATGTGTCTTGCACTGAGGAGAGGCTTCCGTCGGGCCACTCTGCCATAAAGCCCAGACTGGTGGATGGCTGCAGTGATGGTTGACTTACTACAACTTTCTCCCATCTCCCAACTGCATCTCTGCAGCTCAGCCACAGTGATCTTTGGGTTCTTCTTTACCTCTCTCACCAAGGCTCTTCTCCCCCGATAGCTCAGTGTGGCCGGACGGCCAGCTCTAGGAAGGGTTCTGGTCGTCCCAAACGTCTTCCATTTAAGGATTATGGAGGCCACTGTGCTCTTAAGAACCTTAAGTGCAGCAGAATTTTTTTTGTAACCTTGGCCAGATCTGTGCCTTGCCACAATGCTGTCTCTGAGCTCTTCAGGCAGTTCCTTTGACCTCATGATTCTCATTTGCTCTGACATGCACTGTGAGCTGTAAGGTCTTATATAGACAGGTGTGTGGCTTTCTTAATCAAGTCCAATCAGTATAATCAAACACAGCTGGACTCAAATGAAGGTGTAGAACCATCTCAAGGATGATCAGAAGAAATGGACAGCACCTGAGTTAAATATATGAGTGTCACAGCAAAGGGTCTGAATACTTAGGACCATGTGATATTTCAGTTTTTCTTTTTTAATAAATGTGCAAAAATGTCAACAATTCTGTGTTTTTCTGGCAATATGGGGTGCTGTGTGTACAATGATGAGGGAAAAAAATGAACTTAAATGATTTTAGCAAATGGCTGCAATATAACAAAGAGTGAAAAATTTAAGGGGGTCTGAATACTTTCCATACCCACTGTGTATATATATATATATATGTTATTAATTGGTGCATTTGGTTTTATGCATTTGAGGAGCAGAGAAGAGTGTCTTAGTCTAGCATTTGTCGTCAAGTTATAGCCAATACTGTCTTAAAGGGGACCTATTATGCAAAATTCACTTTTGCATGCTGTTTGGACATAATGTGTGTTGGCAGTGTGTGTACACAACCACCCAATAGTGATAAAAATCCACTCACTCCTTTTTTATTAATCCCCATAAATCATCAGCAGTGTCTCCCAACAACCTGTTTTCAGAATGCTGTTTGAGTGACGTCACTACAGCACAGGCCCCGCCCACAAGTGTTGACAGACACTGCCATTCTAACAAAGACCCGCCCTGATCGCGTTCACAGTGAGTTGTACTGACAAGAATGTCTCCCAAGCGTTGTAGGTGTTGTGTGGCTGGATGTATTAATCCACATAGCTCTCTCTATTTACTCCCGAAATCTGAGGCAGCCGCTGAAGACGAGGTGGAATTATTTTGTTTTTAAAGAAAATTCTCCCTCAACTCTACCGAAATTCGTTTATGTACTTGCGCACTTCTTATAACTTACTGTGTTTACTCAGCTCTTACGGTGATTTTCTGGAGTAAAACTGACGCTTCATCTTTTGTGTTATGTACAATAAACTTTATTAAACTCATCAGTATATGTTTGATCATCATTCGGACCTGGTCCGAAACAGCAGACTTGTAGGCTATTAATAGTGGATACATACAAGCAGATGACAAATACGTTATAACCGTAATTAAACTACTAAACTATACCCGTTCGATCTCTATACAGCACTCTGACTCTGTAGGCATTATTGTCTGACTCCGAGTCGAAATGAACACCGTTACTGAGAGTTTCTGATATTATCATCATTCCGTGAGATGAAATTGTCCTGAGAGACTGAGCGCGAGCTCATGAAGCTCCGCCCCTTGTGTCGTGCAGCAGCAGCTTATTTGCATTTAAAGGGCACACACTAAAACAGCGCGTTTTTCTGAGCCCCAAAAAATGACAATTTAAACATACTGTAAAAAATGATCTGTTGGGTATTTTGAGCTAAAACTTCACATACACACTCTGGGGACATCAGAGACTTATTATGACCGCCGCTAGCGTAGCTAGCGAAAGCGGTCATAAAGGGATTGTCAAAGTTTTTTTTTTTTTTTTTTTTTGGCACCTTACTGAATTTTTCGTCAACGATACCAGGGACACCGAAGCACCGGGGAACATGAAATTTGGTGGGCATGTAGCCCCACTAGACTTCTAAGGAAAAATTTCGTTTGGTCCCCGGGGGCCACTCCCCCCCCGCGCTGGGCCCCCCCAAACCCCAAAAAATGCAGTTCCCTTTCGTTGTCACTCCGAGTTACGTCGGATGACGACGAATGGGGTTTCGCTTAGAAAGCCTATCAACTTCGGGTATATAAAACGAGCCAATGGCAAAGAAATGCCATGGGTCTGCGGAATTTGCATAGCGTAACTCCGCCCCACCCTAGGGGTATATAAGGAAGTACGCTGCAACATGCAGATATGTTTTCGCTTCGGAGCCAAGTTGATTCACTTCACTCCACAGCCAATTCTGAGTTATCTCTATTCTCTTCGAGACGAGCCTCTCTCCAGGTGTTGGTGTGACAGCGAGTTCCAGCGAGTGCACATTCCCTGCTTATCTGTGCAGTGATTTGCCAGAGTTTGTGTGTTCATCTCCCTGGTCGCTTCAACACTTGTGGAGAAAATCTCCTTTCTAAAAGAGCTTGCACGCGGCACGTCTTTTTAAAGATGCCTCGCCCGTGCACTTCTGGTTGCGGTCTTCTAGTTTCTGACTCTGATGGGCACAATCGCTGTCTTGTGTGTCTGGGTATTGAGCACGCTAAGGCAGCGTTTGTGGATGAGTCATGTTCCCACTGCGGGAACATGCCCATCGCACGGTTGCGATCGAGACTCAATGATCTTCGTGTGAGAGTCCCCTCATCCGCACCCCGATCTAGCAGCTCCGAGAGGGCTGGTACTTCGGCTGGCGGCCAGGGTGATCTGAGGGTTACGGTGTGGAACAAAGCGCCGACTATTCCACGCTCCACACCGTCCTCTAGCGCCGTGCAACCCGCGAGTCGTCCGAATGAGCCCGCGGTACAGTCCTCTGACTTGCCGCGGGTCTCATTCGGCGCTCCAGAGGAGGATTCTATGTCGATTGCTGCATCACAAGGTGGGCAGGAGTCCTCGGGAGAGGAAGATTCGGCTGTGCTGCCACCTTCGGGTGTCCCAGCATTGCCCGAGTCTGATCCCGAGTTGACGGCCATGCTTTCCCGGGCAGCCGCGGCCATTGGGCTCGAGTGGTCCCCGCCACCCGGTCCAGTGCGCTCGCGGCTGGACGATTGGTTTTTGGGTGCGGCCGCTGATCCTCGTCAGCGCCCCACCCCGATTCCTTTTTTCCCGGATGTGCATGAGGAGGTCTCGAGGTCCTGGAAGGCACCCCTGTCTTCCCGTGATCGCTCGACGGCCTCCTCCGCCTTTCCTCCTCTCGATCAGGGGGCTGTCAAAGGGTACACTGGGGTTCCCCAGGTTGAACGCTCTGTTGCGATGCAACTGTGTCCTCAGAGTGCTTCTTCCCGCGGTGACCCAAAGCACCCCTCCAAAGCCTGTAGGTTCTCCTCCACCCTTGTGGCGAAGGCCTATAGAGCTGCGGGGCAGGCAGCCTCCTCACTGCATGCCATGGCAACACTCCAGGTCTACCAGGCCCAGATGTTGCGTGACATGCACGAGGGGAGGACTGACCCAGGGCTCTTTGATGAGCTGCGTGCCGCCACCGACCTCGCTCTCCGGGCGACGAAGGTGACCGCACGCTCCCTGGGTCAGGTGATGTCCACCTGTGTGGTCCAGGAGAGACATCTGTGGCTCAACCTGGCTGATATGCGGGAGGCCGAGCGAACCCGGTTCCTCGACACCCCCATATCCCAGGCTGGCCTCTTCGGCGGGGCAGTCGAGGACTTTGCCCAGCAGTTCTCGGCTGCCCAGAAGCAGACTGAGGCTCTCAAGCATGTCCTGCCCCGACGGCCCGCTGCTGCCCCCCAGCCGTCGGCACAGGCGCCTCAGCCCGCTCGCCGCCGTGGACGCCCTCCCGCGGTTCCCCTCCCTCCCGGACGGCCCCAGCAGCAGCCTCCATCTGGGCCGCCTCGTGGAGGAAGCCGTAGGAAGGCGTCACAGCCCCCTCCAGCCCCGCGCCCCGCTAAACGCCAGGCCAAGCGGCGCTCCTGAGACGGGCTGCTCAGAGTTGGCGCTCAGTTCTGTACAGGAGACGGTAGCAGGGCCGCTCCTTCCCCCGGTGGAGGGCCGGGGGAGAATCCTTGGTTTTCCCACCCCCGCTGCTCGTCCCTCGACGGGCGGCACCCTAATGTGGTTAAAGACAGAACTGACATACCCATCTCTGAGCACACAGAGTTCTCGGATGGCAGTGCGCGACGCTCACGGGCCTCGCCACTCTCATCCCCCTCTGTCGCCAGACCCCTGCCAGAGCATGCCCCCGTGGGACGCTGGTCCTCCCCTGGCATCCTCTGGCAGGACGCGGTTAATGACCGTGCCCCCGCACCGGGCCGCTATGCCACCCACGCCTGGGCCGGTCATTCCGCCTCGCTGCACCACCGAGGGTACGTCTGTGGTCCGCATGACCCCGCTGGTACAGTTTTTGGGAGCCTGGTTAGAGCTTCCCAGACTGTCCCGCTGGGTCGCCAGGACCATCAGGCTCGGCTACGCGATTCAGTTCGCGCGATCTCCTCCCCGTTTCAGGGGAGTCCGCTTCACAATGGTCGGTGGCAATGCCCCTGTCATGAGAGCGGAGGTCGCCACCCTACTGGCGAAGGGTGCGATCGAGATTGTCCCTCCAGCCGAAATGAGGTCCGGTTTCTACAGCCCTTACTTCATTGTACCGAAGAAAACCGGTGGGTTACGGCCAATCCTGGACCTGCGCGTCTTGAACCGCTCCCTTCACAGGATGCCGTTCAAGATGCTCACGGCCAAACGCATTTTCGAATGTGTGCGGCCGCAGGATTGGTTTGCAGCGATCGACCTGAAGGACGCCTACTTCCATGTCTCCATTCTTCCTCGACACAGACCGTTCTTACGGTTTGCTTTCGAGGGGCAGGCATACCAGTACGCGGTTCTCCCTTTCGGGCTAGCCCTGTCTCCTCGCGTCTTCACGAAGGTCGTCGAGGCAGCCCTTGTTCCCCTTCGGGAACACGGGGTTCGCATCCTGAACTATCTCGACGACTGGCTGATCCTAGCTCACTCTCGAGATCAGGTTTGCGAACACAGGGACTTAGTGCTCCGGCACCTAGCTCGTCTGGGCCTTCGGGTCAACTGGGAGAAGAGCAAACTCTGCCCCGTGCAGAGGATCTCTTTTCTCGGTATGGATATAGACTCGGTCGCCATGTGCGCGCAGCTTACGAGCGAGCGCGCACAGTCACTGCTGACTTGCCTTCGTCAATTCGAGGGCAAGAGTGCGGTCCCACTGAAACTTTTTCAGAGGCTCCTGGGGCATATGGCATCCGCAGCCGCGGTTACGCCGCTCGGGTTGCTTCATATGAGACCGCTTCAGCTTTGGCTTCGCGATCGAGTCCCGAGGTGGGCATGGCAACACGGCACGCTCCGAGTCCCAGTGACTCCGGCCTGCCGTCAGACCTTCACCCCGTGGTCGAACCTCAGTTTTCTACGGGCCGGAGTGCCCTTAGAACGAGCTTCCAGGCATGTTGTTGTATCAACGGATGCCTCCACCACGGGCTGGGGCGCCATGTGCAATGGACATGCTGCCGCGGGCTCCTGGACAGGTCCCCAACGCCTTTTGCATGTCAATTGCCTCGAGTTGCTGGCTGTACGCCTTGCCCTGCACCGCTTCCGGGCGTTGCTCAGGGGTCAACACGTACTAGTCCGTTCAGACAATACCGCCACAGTAGCGTACATCAACCGTCAAGGTGGTCTACGCTCCCGCCGTATGTCGCAACTCGCCCGCCACCTCCTCATATGGAGTCAGAAGCATCTGAGGTCGCTTCGAGCCATTTATATCCCGGGAGAGCTGAACCGTGCGGCCGACGAGCTGTCTCGGTTTCGGCCTCTCGCTGGAGAATGGAGACTCCATCCCCAGTCGGTCCAGCTGATTTGGGATCAGTTCGGGGACGCTCAGATAGATCTGTTTGCCTCCCACGACTCGTCCCATTGCGACCTGTTTTATTCCCTGACCGAGGGCACGCTCGGCACGGATGCACTGGCGCACAGCTGGCCGCGGGGCCCACGCAAGTATGCGTTTCCCCCAGTGAGCCTTCTTGCGCAGACTTTGCGCAAGATCAGGGAGGACGAGGAGCAGGTAATATTGGTTGCCCCGTATTGGCCCAACCGCACCTGGTTCCCAGAACTAGTACTCCTCGCGACAGCACCTCCCTGGCCTATTCCTCTGAGGAAGGACCTGCTTTCTCAGGGACGGGGCACCCTGTGGCACCCTCATCCCGATCTTTGGAACCTCCACGTGTGGCTCCTGGACGGGACGAGGTAGGTTTGAGTACCCTACCACCAGCGGTGGTGGCTACCATCACTTCCGCTAGAGCATTGTCCACGAGACATGTCTATGCGTTGAAGTGGAACCTCTTCGTCAACTGGTGTTCTTCTAAACATCAAGAACCCACGAAATGCCCGATCAGTGTCGTGCTTTCCTTCCTGCAAGAAGGGTTGGAGCGAAGGCTGTCTCCCTCCACCCTGAAAGTGTATGTTGCCGCCATTGCCGCACATCACGACGCAGTCGAAGGTAAGTCCGTTGGAAAGCACGACCTGATCATCAGGTTCCTGAGAGGAGCGAGGAGACTGAATCCTCCTCGCCCTCCTCTCGTTCCCTCTTGGGACCTCTCAGTGGTTTTAACTGCCCTGCAGAGTGCTCCCTTTGAGCCTCTGCAATCAGTGGAGCTTAAGTTCCTGTCTATGAAGACAGCGCTCCTGGTTGCATTGGCCTCTATCAAGAGGGTAGGGGACCTGCAGGCATTCTCGGTTGACGAAGCGTGCCTGGAATTCGGGCCGGCTAATTCTCACGTGATCCTGAGACCCCGGCCTGGATATGTGCCCAAGGTTCCCACCACACCCTTTCGAGACCAGGTGGTGAACCTGCAAGCGCTGCCCTTGGAGGAGGCAGACCCAGCCTTGGCACTGCTCTGTCCAGTACGCGCCCTCCATGCTTACGTAGACAGAACGCAGTGTTTCAGGACCTCTGACCAGCTCTTTGTCTGTCATGGTGGGAAGCTGAAGGGAAAGGCTCTCTCCAAGCAAAGGTTGTCTCACTGGATAGTGGACGCCATTGCTTTGGCTTACCAGCAGCAAGGTCGACCATGCCCCCTTGGTGTGACGGCCCACTCCACCCGGAGTGTGGCATCCTCTTGGGCTCTAGCGCATGGCGCCTCGCTAACAGACATCTGCAGAGCTGCAGGCTGGGCGACACCTAACACATTCGCGAGATTCTATAATCTCCGAGTGGAGCCAGTTTCTTCTCATGTACTCGCTTCAACTAGCCGGTAATAGATTCTGCTCAGGTGTCTTCGCTTGCTCGCCATTCCTCTCCACGGATGGGATACGTGCGATTTTCCTCAGGTGAGCCTCATAAGCCCTGAGTCTCCTCCAGCACTGACGATGTCATCGCCAGAGTTGCCACCGGCAGCTTTCGCGCTTGGCTAGGTGCCTCCATGTGCATGGTTCCCCCTCTGGGCGACCCCCACATGTGTATTTCCACTGTAAGCCTCTCTGAGCATGTGTCTTTCCCTTGGCAAGCCACCTTGCCACCCCTGGGGTTGAAATATTCCACCTGCGGCTGGATACCCCAGTGTTTCTCCATATGCAGCCCTCCGGGGTCATATGTGTATTCCAAGTCCCCCCCTTTGGGTTGGGCATGTTTGCATATTTCCACTGAGATATGCTTCCCAGTGTACCTTGGTTTAATCCTGTGTTAAGTAGGAGTCCTTCGTCCGTGCCAGTCTCACGACAGGGAGCTCACACTTACGCAGGGCACTGGAGGACAGTCGGGAGGTGGCGTGATTACACTGGGAACCCCATTCGTCGTCATCCGACGTAACTCGGAGTGACAACGAAAGGGAACGTCTCGGTTACGTATGTAACCCTCGTTCCCTGAGTAGGGAACGGAGACGTTACGTCTCCCTGCCACTTCCGCTGTACCGCTGGAACGCCTGAGTTCAGTCTCGGCTCCTCAGCGAAGACATATCTGCATGTTGCAGCGTACTTCCTTATATACCCCTAGGGTGGGGCGGAGTTACGCTATGCAAATTCCGCAGACCCATGGCATTTCTTTGCCATTGGCTCGTTTTATATACTCGAAGTTGATAGGCTTTCTAAGCGAAACCCCATTCGTCGTCATCCGACGTAACGTCTCCGTTCCCTACTCAGGGAACGAGGGTTACATACGTAACCGAGACGTTTTTCCTAAATAACTACCTGAACCGTGGCACCGAGGATGAAGACATTTTTATGGTATGTTGGTCTACTAGACTTTTACGGAAAAATTTCGTTTGGTCCCCGGGGGCCACTTCCCCCCCCCCGCGCTGGGGCCCCCTTAAATTTTTCGTCAACGATACCAGGGACACCGAAACACCGGGGAACATGAAATTTGGTGGGCATGTAGCCCCACTAGACTTCTAAGGAAAAATTTCGTTTGGTCCCCGGGGGCCACTCCCCCCCCGCGCTGGGCTCCCCCAAACCCCCAAAAATGCAGTTTTTCCTAAATAACTACCTGAACCGTGGCACCGAGGATGAATAAATTTTTGTGGTATGTTGGTCTACTAGACTTTTACGGAAAAATTTCATTTGGTCCCCGGGGGCCACTTCCCCCCCCCGCGCTGGGGCCCCCGTAAATTTTTCGTCAACCATACCAGGGACACCGAAACACCGGGGAACATGAAATTTGGTGGGCATGTAGCCCCACTAGACTTCTAAGGAAAAATTTCGTTTGGTCCCCGGGGGCCACTCCCCCCCCGCGCTGGGCCCCCCCAAACCCCCAAAAATGCAGTTTTTCCTAAATAACTACCTGAACCGTGGCACCGAGGATGAAGAAATTTTTATGGTATGTTGGTCTACTAGACTTTTACGGAAAAATTTCGTTTGGTCCCCGGGGGCCACTTCCCCCCCCCCGCGCTGGGGCCCCCGTAAATTTTTCGTCAAGGATACCAGGGACACCGAAGCACCGGGGAACATGAAATTTGGTGGGCATGTAGCCCCACTAGACTTCTACGGAAAAATTTCGTTTGGTCCCCGGGGGCCACTCCCCCACCGCGCTGGGCCCCCCCAAACCCCCAAAAATTCAGTTTTTCCTAAATAACTACCTGAACCGTGGCACCGAGGATGAAGACATTTTTATGGTCGTCTACTAGACTTTTACGGAAAAATTTCGTTTGGTCCCCGGGGGCCACTTCCCCCCCCCCCGCGCTGGGGCCCCCGTAAATTTTTCGTCAACGATACCAGGGACACCGAAGCACCGGGGAACATGAAATTTGGTGGGCATGTAGCCCCACTACACTTCTACGGAAAAATTTTGTTTGGTCCCCGGGGGCCACTACCCCCCGCGCTGGGCCCCCCCAAACCCCCAAAAATGCAGTTTTCCCTAAATAGCTACCTGAACCGTGGCACCGAGGATGAATACATTTTTGTGGTATGTTGGTCTACTAGACTTTTACGGAAAAATTTAATTTGGTCCCCGGGGGCCACTTCCCCCCCCCCCGCGCTTGGGCCCCCGTAAATTTTTCGTCAACCATACCAGGGACACCGAAACACCGGGGAACATGAAATTTGGTGGGCATGTAGCCCCACTAGACTTCTAAGGAAAAATTTCGTTTGGTCCCCGGGGGCCACTTCCCCCCCCGCGCTGGGGCCCCCGTAAATTTTTCGTCAACGATACCAGGGACACCGAAGCACCGGGGAACATGAAATTTGGTGGGCATGTAGCCCCACTAGACTTCTACGGAAAAATTTCGTTTGGTCCCCGGGGGCCACTCCCCCCCCCGTAGATGGTGCTGTTGAGCGAAGGGTTGCTGGTTTAGGATGATACTGTCACACACACACATGCAGGAATACAAACAAACGCAAGCATGCACACACACTGACATCCACACGCACAGACACACACCCATACACACACATACAAATCCACATGCACAGACACACACACACAAACACACACGCGCACACATGTACGCACACATACATACACGCACAGACACACACACACACACACACACACACAGACACACACATACACAAACACACACACATACACACACACACACACACACACACACACACACACACACAGACAGACAGACATGCACATACTATTACTTTTTTTAGGTATATACATAAACACGCAATACAGCCAAATTACTCCACATCATTTATTTTTGTGGAAAGCCAGTGCAGGCCTGAGCGGCGGTCATATTTTGTACCGCGATGCGGTACATCTAGTTTTACATCTTGTGAAAAGGGGCATAATAGGTGCCCTTTAAAGGTGCTCTAAGCGATGTTGGGTGATGTCACTTCTTGTTGACGTTCGAAGTATTGTCAAACTAAATTTGTTTTGTTTCCTGAAACTGTCATGAACGAGTCGAAGGCTTTTCCGATGTAAAGTCGTGACTTCGCCCGTTCCTTCTCCTTTACCCTATTCTTTGATATTTCTTCATCTGAACATCATCTTGTGTGTCGGCCATATAAAAAATTAAGAGAATATAATTCTAATGTCAGTGGTTAGTCGTTGTCGTTGTCTTGGACATCTCTCCTCTAGCTAACTTCCCTCTTCATGCTTCTCTCTCCTCCACTCCCCACACCCCCCTTCATGTGCACGCGCACTAACCCCCAGTAACGTGATGCTCTTACTGCCTCAGATGTGGCAGTTCTAATAATGGAAAAAAACACGACATTCACTGATCAAAAACTTTGTAACTTCATTTGAGCTTGATCATTTATAAAGCCTCAATATAAACTTCTTTTTTTTTCTTTTTTTTTTTTTTAAATAGTGTTTTTTTCATTTCCTGAAAAAATATAACAGTTTTGGTCATACAAGGTCAACATTTTTATGTCAAAATATGAGTTAAAGGTAGGGTAGGTAGGAATTTTATAAAAAACTTTTTTCCAAATTTGTTTAAACTTTCTCTATATATCAATACATAATTAAAATGTTAGTACTCTGAAAAAAAAGAGTATAAAAATCAGTCGACTCTCGACTGTCACTCTCTCGCAACCATGGCAACCACCCTTTTGCCACACAGGATCTGCCCACTTGCGCGCACCCGTTTGATTTGAGGAATTCAAGAGGCACGGAACCTAGGAATAGCAAAACAATGGCAGAGAAAGAGCAATCAAAATTCACATTACCGGCATATGCAGTTAGCGAAGGCAAACAAGGCAAAAAAGGAAGACAGTACTAGAAAAGGTAATGAACAAAAAGTCTTTGGATAAACAAAGAAATAAAACGCGTGTCAATATCCTCGGACCCTAGTTGCACGACCTCCTCTGCTTCGCCCTCGACCCCGGACCTGTCCTCGAGCTGACGATGCGGTACTTGTCTCTGGAGTGTAACGTTAGTCCTCATCAAGAGTCAACAATGTTTTCATCATGGAAACTCTTACATGCAGAACACCATATATGTTATGAATCTTACACGAAATTCATCTTCATCACAGTGTAAATGATGGTAATGGAAAAATGTGTATCATGCAACCTGTTTTTAGCTTTGCCTTATAGATAACTAGCTCGTTAGCGAATCAAAAAATATATATTTTAAACTTTACCAATATCAATATGCTAGCTTGATAGTGAGTACTAAAATACATCTTATTTGTTTATATTCATAATGATAAAGTTCAATTTTTTTATTACATGTGATTCTGACTTGATGTCACTGCATGCACTGCGCTCCTTCCTCTCCGCTCGTCTCAGGTAAACAATGCGAATGCGTCTTCAGCTCAGCTGTCGGAGTCGCGCGTTCATGTGTTTTGGGGGCGTGGCTTTGGAAGGAGCCCAGAAGGGAGGGGGTGGAGTGAATGGAAATAATGAGCTGTCTTTAAAACAGTTGTGAGAGGTCTACAGACACTCGATTTTTATACTTTCTTTTTCAGAGTACTTAGATTTTAATTATGCATTGATATATATATAAAGTTTAAACAAATTTGGAAGAAAGTTTTTTTATAAATTTTTTACCTACCCTGCCTTTAAGTTCAGCCCTGATAACGACAAAGGGGAACAATATATTTTAAATCACTTTTGGGGGAAAATCCTTCATATTTTAAAATACACAGTTCAGTTATGTTCACAGAATGTAATCGAAGCACTTGAACAGAATAAACAGAATGTTTATCGTCTGACATTTAGTTATCACTATGGTTATAGTTATAGTTGTTGTGTGAACGGACCTTAACTTGAGTCTGAGTGTGAGGTCTTCCATGTGGAAGTAAGTGCAAATTCCAAAGTGCAGCGAATATGTCAAACTAACCTCTGCCCTGCTCAAATCTGCTGGGACCATTGCTGAAGGCAGGCTGGCCACCAATTACAATGTCTGTGTGGCAGCTGGATGCAACAGAGGGACATCCCACTGCCCCGAGGGTCACTGTTTTCATCCTCTCTCAGCCCACCTCTGACGCTCTGCTCCACTTACAGTCCGACAGGAGCATCTCTGAGGTATATGGCCATCACTCAGCTGTTGCCCCTCAGTCCCCACAGATGAGTGGAAACGTCAGCAGTATCGCAGGAGAGTTCGGTTATGACTGTCTGTCCACATTGATCTGGGCAGAACAAAACCCCAGGGCTCATCTCCACCTGTATGAGAAGCTGCCCACTAGAGAACAACAGTCTAAACATATGAAAAATACATATCTGTCACAAACGCCTCAAAATCTAACTGTTTTCTGTTTCATTTTATTATAAAATATTACAAACGTATTTTCTCCCGAGGATGTGATACATAAAACCTGTTTCAAAGTTTGCGTTATCAAGCCACCAAAACGCAGTTGTCGTGTAAATGAATGGCAGAATGCATAAAAAGTTTTCTGTTTTCAGTTGAAAGTGGTGTTGTGTAAACGCCCCCTAAATTAATATCTAATGATTTTTACAACAGAAAATTAATCAATGTTGAACTTACTTAAACTGCACAATGACTTTCTTCTAGAGCTACTGTACAGCCAAAACAATTGCATTAATTTCCTGTTATCACTGTAAAGCTGCTTTGAAACAATCTGTATTGTAAAAAGTGCTATATAAATAAAGGTGATTTGACATGAACAACAGGTGCCTTTGTGGATTAAATCTGATGATGGATGGACTCTCACGGCAGGGCCTCAGTGCAATTCTCAACTCAATTGTTGTCTTGATTTAACCATGAAAACTTTTGCATATTATGTAACTGTAATTTGTAAAATGTAATTTTTGCACTGAAGTTGTTAGGTGGCATAAAAGTAATGAAAATAGTGGAAAAATGATTTACTAATACACAACACCAGTTAAAATCTTATTTTACTGCACATTATTCAGGTTTTCACAAAGCAGCCATGAAAAGATTTAAAGGGGTCTTATTGTCATTAAAGGGTTGTTATTATCTTTTGTTTCACTTTCATGGACTTTCAGTTTGTTTTCATTCATCACGTGTTCTTTTGTTTGATTTTTCTGCCACTCATCAGTTGTCATGGACACTCATCAGATCATTACACCTGTTCGTCATCTCCTCATTATCACTGTGTATTTAAGTTCCTCACCTTCACTCTGTGTTTATTGGTAGTTGTTTGTGTTCCTGTTACTTTCTCTTCATTGTTGTGGATAACCTGAGATTGTTTTCATTAAAGAACCTTTTTTTTTTTTTACTCTCCATCTTCTTCAACTGGTGGTTCAGCTATGTTTTTTTTAATGTTCACTGAACTCTTGCCGTCACCAGCCCCTTCGACTGCATCGGGGTGAACTATCACCATTCCATAGACCTCCCAGACACCTCTGGATTAAACTGGAGGGTCACTATAATCCGGTGTCTGGAGAGTGTCTACCCCCGGTCCAGAAAACAGCCGGACCCAGAGCATGCGTCACCACCTGCGACCACAGTGGTATTGTGTGAGCCCCCAGCTCTTCTCTTCCCAGTCTGTCTCAAATGCATGTTTAGTTCCTCTTTCGATGAAACACCTCCTTCCTCCTTACCAAAGTGAGCCCTGTAGCTAAACACTACATCAACACTGTTATTCAATATTAGCTAGCAGGTTAGTTACTGTTTACATCGTAGAAACAACATAAAACGTATAATTGGAACAGTTCATTGAAAGCACAACACATAATTAAACGCTTACAGGTTGTGATCCATAAACAACTGATTGTCCCGACAAAGTGGGGAGTGCTGTCTTTCAGGAGAAGCATTTGTGTGTGGCCGGCATTGTAGGGCAGTTTTATTGTAGTTTTCATTATTATTACTGTTATTAATAATACAAATTTTGCATGCAACTGCCACACACAAATGTAATTCAATTGCAATTACAATATTTGATGATTTTATTTATTTATTGCAAAACTGTGCAGCCCTTTCCTATATCTCTAAACATGATATTGATCCATAATAAGGATGATTGGATGAGGGATGGATGTCTGGATATCTAACTATACAGATGCACAAACAATATCAAACTATACAGATAAAATAGTACTGAATTATGTGTTACACACAAGTGTTACAACTAACCTGCCTGTTACTATTAACCCCGCATATGGGGTAAGTTGTAACATTTGCAATTCTGTCACTGTCAGTGCAACTGTACGAAAATGGTAGGTCCTAGAAAAAAAACTTTAGTGTTCATTTGTAGCAGAGATGTATGTTGCTTGTGTAAAAAAAGATTTTTTTTTTAAAGATTTAAAAGATTAATCTAACTTAATGTTTTTTCTTTTTTTATATATATATATATATATATATATATAAGGGTCATTCCTGGGATTCGGTAATATTTCAGTCCCCTAGATTTTTGAAAGTGGTGGTTCACCAAAATGAAATGTTTAAAGCTTTTCACAATACTTTGGTATGTCCTTTATAAGGAATACAAATAATTATTGCATTTAAATCATTTTTATCATTAAAAAAAATCCTATTTCTGTCTTACAGCAAGCATTTTGTCATGTCCCTGAGGTTCTTCGCTGAATATGTACTTGGAAAATAATTAATAAAATGTGCACAGTGTCTATAATTTTTGGCAATAATGCAAGTATTTATTTGTGTTCTTTGCTTTTGAAAAGATTTTTTTATTATTTTTTTATGCAAGATATTTGATAAAAAACAACTTATAAAGTTACGTCCCTCAGTCTGAACTCAACCCCGTCACGCCAACCATTCTCCGCCCATAATAATTTAGACTCCACCCATATGTGACATCATTCACAGGAAGTTGCATCATTCAGCTCTCTTCAACAGCATGGTGCAGAAGAAGATGAATGATATCACACTTTTTATTCATTTTTTGAGGTGTATTATAGTCAGGGAGGTTACTGTCAAGCTTAACAATTCAACCCCATCACATACAATTAAGATGGAAAATGATGACTTTTCACAATTTTATTTTAATCCATAAAAATCTAAAATATACTTATTTCATTGGCTGCCATGTGGCCCACTCTTCTACACCACATTAAGAGCAGTGGCCATTTTGAGCAAAAAAACTCAACCCCATCACACTCAACCCCGTCACATATGTCATTGTTTCGGGGTTGTAAACTTTGTGACAGGGTTGAGTTATTCATTTAATTTAATCAATGATTTCAATTTAAAAATTAATTTCAGTAAATATATTATTACCAAAATCATAACTAATAAGTTGAGAGTAGAAAATTAGTTTAGAGCATGTACCATACCATACCATCTTCTTCCGCTTATCCGGGGCCGGGTCGCGGGGGTAGCAGTCTAAGCAGAGATGCCCAGACTTCCCTCTCCCTAGACACTTCCTCTAGCTCTTCCGGGGGGACACCGAGGCGTTCCCAGGCCAGCTGGGAGACTCCTCCCAGTGGGACGCACCGGGAAGGCGTCCAGGAGGCATCCGGAACAGATGCCCGAGCCACCTCAGCTGGCCCCTCTCGATGTGGAGGAGCAGCGGCTCTACTCTGAGCTCCTCCCGAGTGACTGAGCTTCTCACCCTATCTCTAAGGGATCGCCCAGCCACCCTGCGGAGAAAGCTCATTCCGGCTGCCTGTATCCGGGATCTTGTCCTTTCGGTCATGACCCACAGCTCATGACCATAGGTGAGAGTATAAACATAGATTGACCGGTAAATCGAGAGCTTCGCCTTGCAGCTCAGCTCTTTCTTCACCAAGACAGACCGGTACATCGACCGCATTACTGCAGAAGCTGCACCGATCCATCTGTCAATCTCCCGTTCCATCCTTCCCTCACTCGTGAACAAGATACTTTAACTCCTCCACTTGAGGCAGGAACTCTCCACCAACCTGAAGTGGGCAAGCCACCCTTTTCCGACTGAGGACCATGGCCTCGGATTTGGAGGTGTTGATTCTCATCCCAGCCGCTTCACACTCGGCTGCAAACCGTCCCAGTGCATGCTGAAGGTCCTGGTCTGAAGGGGCCAACACGACATCATCATCCGTAAAGAGCAGAGACGAAATCATGTTGTCCCCAAACCTGACACCCTCCGGCCCCTGGCTACGCCTAGAAATTCTGTCCATAAAAATTATGAACAGAACCGGCGACAAAGGGCAGCCCTGCCAGAGTCCAACATGCACCGGGAAGAAATCTGACTTACTGCCGGCAATGCGAACCAAGCTCCTGCTTTGGTCGTACAGGGACCGGACAGCCCTTAGCAAAGGACCCCGGACCCCATACTCCCGGAGCACCCTCCACAGGCCGCCGTGAGGGACACAGTCGAATGCCTTCTCCAAATCCACAAAGCACATGTGGACTGGTTGGGCAAACTCCCATGAACCCTCCAGCACCCTGGAGAGGGTATAGAGCTGGTCCAGTGTTCCACGGCCTGGGCGAAAACCGCACTGTTCCTCCTGAATCCGAGGTTCTACTATCGGCCGTATTCTCCTCTCCAGTACCCTGGTATAGACTTTCCCAGGGAGACTGAGAAGTGTGATCCCCCTGTAGTTGGAACACAACAGCACCTCTGGTCCACTTTCTTAAAAAGAGGGACCACCACCCCGGTCTGCCAGCCCAGAGGTACTGTCCCCGACCGCCACGCGATGCTGCAGAGGCGTGTCAGCCAAGACAGCCCCACAACATCCAGAGACTTGAGGTACTGAGGGCGGATTTCATCCACCCCTGGTGCCTTGCCACCGAGGAGTTTCTTGACTCCTCTGTACCTCTGTGACTTCAGCTTGGGTGATGGACGAGTCCACCTCTGAGCCCTCAGCCTCTGCTTCCTCAATGGAAGACCAGCACTGAGGAATGTTTTAGACACTAGTGAATTTACCTATTGTGCCCATTTGATAAAAGGTTCTGTTTAGTAATCTATTTTAGTTTTTTCTTACCAAAAATATTTGAAAGTTACTAACGACCATACTGTCTGCAGTAGTTTTCTTTGTTTAAATTCTCACTGCAGTTCAGATAATAAAGTAAAAACTAAAAAACTAAATATGACTATGTCTTTATTACATGGTTGCCTAAAATAAAATAGTGTTTTGTTTGAGTCTCAAAGACGGATTTTCGTATTAAACAAATACAAATTAAAAGTAGGCCAATGTGTCCTTTCAACCCTGTTACAGTATTCAACCCCATCACAGTATTCTCAACCCTGTCACATTAATATTTTTGGAAAATAAAATAAGGAAGACAATTCAAAATTAAAGCATTTCTTGCTGATTACCACTCGACATGTTAAGGGCTAACACAGTAAAATTGTGGTTTTAGTGAAACATCTAAATAAAAATGTTTCTTACTAAAATAAAGAGACCACGGACAAACAATTTGGATATTTGTAACTTCCATCACATACAAATGTGAAAATTATCATAAATGTTACATTTGAAGTAATTTAATTGGTATGAGGGACACATGAGTAGTAGGTAGATGTTTGTTTTATAACAAGTTTTGTGTAAAATCCTGTTTAAACTAATTCAATTTTGTCTGTTACGGGGTTGAGAATAAAAGGTGTACAAATCTGAAAAAAACAGAAAATAATAAAAAGTCTTTAATGCCTGAGATGGGAAAATATGATTTTTTGAAGGTTTGATATGTGCCTAATAATGTGGGGTATTTAGAAATGTAATCATATGTAGTTCAAAAATTAAAAAAGTCCAAGTTGAAATATTACCGAATCCCAGGAATGACCCATATATATATATATCATTGAGCCAAAACCAAAATGTGTTAGGTTGTGCACCAGTCTACCCTACTCTCTTAGGTTCTGAAAGCTGACCTCCATAAAAAGTGCAGCACACAGATACTGTAAACATTGGGGTTATAATGTTCAGGAACAGTGTTAAAATAAAATAAAAATCCAGATTAATCTTAGAACGTTTTCTAAGTTCGTCCATACAGGGGTTTTGGAACTGGGGTGGAAAAAGCAGGAATCTGCAGGATCTCTTTGACATGGCAACAACATGCTACTAAAGCAGCTTTTCTTTGTCTTCTCTAGCGCAGCTCAACCAGGCTCTTCTTTGCATATTCTGTGGGTGAGGAATATTTAAATGAGTGACATTGTGATTTCACAAGTACCTGAAGAAGTGTGTTGTAGTTCTTAAAGTGTTTTCTGATAAAGGGGTGGTTGATTATGATTTCACTTTTCTAACTTTAGTATGTAATGTTTCTGTTTGAGCATAAACAACTTCTGCAGTCACAACGCTCAGTTCAATGCAAAGGGAGATATTTTTCTTTTAAAGAAATCACTTTTTAAGGACTACAACAAACGGCTGGTAGAGACTACAACAAGCTTTTCACTGGGTTAGTGACATCACTAACCCTAAAATGTACATATACCCCGCCCCTCAGAACACGCAACAAAGGGGGTGAGGCCATGTTGTGTTGCTTTAGAGAAGAGTACAGTATTTGTGGTAGAGTGTTGTTGCCATGCCGTTGAAACGCTGTTATTTTCTCCCCGATTGCAGGTCCTCTTTGTTCGACCTTCCTAGGGACGCTGGATGAAGATTATAATCTCAATATAGCTGTCTGTGCCACACATTTTACAGAGGAAAACTTCCTCTAATAAAAAAAAAAAAAGAGGCTACAATTCAATTATGTATTCTGCTGTACTAAAGCTTTAATAAGGATAAAACCGTATATCAAAAGCTAACATAAACAGCAGTAGCATTTACAAATAACAGTGTATCTAACAAGTATGAGACAACTGCAAACAAAAAAACATACCATTCTGAAACGTCCTGTAACAGTTAATAATGTTAGTTCAGGAGCCGTGGTTCAACAGGTTCTGCTCGATCCTCCTCACTAATATTCTCTTGGTCTGATTCGGGCTCAAATTGATAAGGCAATATTGACGCCACATGTTTACAATACATGCACATGCAACTACCAGACGTTTCCGGACAACATGCACTACGTGGTTAGCAAATCACAAGACACTAGGCCAGCTTACCAATCGGAGCCCATTGCGTATTTCTGAGGGAGGGGCTTCATAGAACCCGGAACTCAACAGACGTTTTTTAGGATAACAGGAACAGCAGTGTAGAATAAAGATTTTTTAACAAAGCATGAACACATATTTCAGTGCACCCCATAAACACAATCAAGCCTTCAAAAATAGATGTTTTACCACCCCTTTAAAGAGAATATCTCCCTTTGGAATGGACTTTGAGCTTTGTAACCTTGCAGATATTTTTTTTTTTATGTTCAAACAGAAGCATTACACGCCAACTAAAATTGAAAAAAGCATAATAGGACCCCTTAAATAATCGGAATATTCAACGCATTCTCATCCTAGGGCGTCATATACTGACGCTTTTGACATTTCGTCCACATCCAACGCACATGGCACCCTTTAGCGTCAATATGACACGCACAGAGCTTTGTTCGGTTATGGGTAGGTTTAGGTCTGGGGTAGGGTTAGGGTTCTATCTGCGTCTCATATTGACGCTAAAGGGTGCCATGTGCGTTGGATGTAGACGAAATGTCAAAAGCGTCAGTATATGACGCCTTGGGATGAGATCGGGCTGGAATATTTGCACTTATGCATATTGTAATGTAATGAAACCATTTGTCTGCTGTAAAGCTCACTATTGGTGTTAGTTAAGCCACTAACCAGCTTACTCCGAAGCACTTGGCACCATTTTGGAAAATATCAATAAATCATGGCTAATTTAATTTACATGGTTTATTCATTGACCAACATGTATGTTATATATCTTAGATCTAGGTAAAAAGTCTCAATTTGCAGATTATGCACTACCATTTTTCAGTATAAATAATGCGAGCTGGCAATCTTTTCACTCATTGCGTTTATTGCATCGGAGAACATTGACACAACCCACATGAAAGGGCCTTTAGTTGTAGCTTTAAGCTTTTGTATCACTGGACACTGAAACCACGTTTTGGCTCTGGTGGGCAATTCTCAAAGCTCCAACATTCAAGATACTCAAAGTGGGAGATACAGAGATGATCCCAAAACTAAATACATCTCACTCTGTCCTTTGCCATCTTTCTTCAATCCTTTCTTTCTTATTCCCATGTTGCCCTCGGTCTACTTTTTAGTCCCTTAAGCCTCAAGGAGATCAAATCCAGTCCAGCAGTGTGTGACTAACGTTGCAGCAGACAATACGTTGCTACGATGCTTTGATCATAAATCCATTTAACAGCAAGAAATTTTAAAGAAAAGAAAGTGGGGGAGAGAAAGGAGCACGTCAGGCTCGTTATGGATCCTTCACGGCCCATCAGTCTGGCGTCGCTGATGTAACGGCATGAGTATGCCAAGCACGTACACAATTACGGATTAGTTTCTTTGACTGAGCCTGAAGCTAGAATATAAGAATCACCTTATTTCAGGAGTTGCATGCGTATGCTAATCACATGTGATAATGGTAATAAGTAACCTATATCAAATGCAAATGTGAAATTTGTCTTGAAGGTTTCTTGCTTAAAGCTTTTACTTTATTTTAGGCATGTTGTGGATGTTTGCACACTAAAAAAACATTGTTTAGCAATAAGCCTTGTTCACATGGAACTGGTTTTCCCTCAGGAGGTTTTCACAGACGTACTTTGTGATTTCAACCACGTCCCAATCGAACACATCTATGGTTTTTTCTCTGGGTAAAATTTACACAGCAAATTGCCTACTTTTTTTTGCAGTATTCAGGTGTCCTCTGAGAAATCTAATCCCGTCCGGATGGGAATGTATGATTATGGATATTTTATTTCTTATCCACAATGAAACGTACGGTGACCTTTGTTTAATACCTTATCTAAAGCCACATTTCTCATTGCGCTGTCTGTCGCAGCTTCAAAATGGATTTAGACCTTATAACCAACTTTCTGGGTAAAATAACAGCTGGAGGTTCATCCTTTATTCTGATATAAAAAATTAAAAAATTATATTAAAAAAATCACACACTATGCAGAAAATGATTGCTTACTATTCAAACAAGTTAGACAAGCTTCATTGAATATAATGGGGAACATTTAGTTTTGACACATGTCATGTCTAAATGTAGGTGGTTTATAACAACATTATTCATATTAATATAGATTTCAACTGATGTGCATCACAGTGTGCCACCTTTTTTACAACAGTGGCTCATCTAATCAGAATGATCATATTTTGTGGTTTTATAGTTTAATTTATTTGGTTGTCTTACTCTATGATGGGAAAATAATATTTTGGCCTCTTGGTCATTTGTAAAGTATTTCATAGATCAGGGGTTCCTGGAGATCTAACAGGATCCTTCAGATCCAACCCTGATCCAACACATATGTCTGTAGTTGTCAAGTGCTCCTGAAGATCTTAATTAGCTGGTTCAGTTGTGTTTGATCAGATTTGGAGCTGAACTTTGCAGGAAAGTAATAGACATTAATCCATGTAATGTATAAAATATTTTAGGTTGAATATTGCGCAAAAAATAACTATACTGTGGTATTAAATTACTTGTACTGAAGATTTTTTTCATATAAGCAAATCTTTGGAACATTTAAACTATCACTTTGTAATAACTATAGTGCAACTATAGTTAGAGAGCGTTTATAATAGAGATCCAAAACCAGTCAAATCAATATGAAATTACAGATGGCCAAATAGGTGTTAAAGGGGTCATAGACTGGATTATTTTTTAATGTTTCCTGGGGTGCCCTTATAATGTTAGTATGATTTTCAAATAAAAAATTGTCATTTATAAGTAAAAGGCATTTTTCCAAGCCTGATTTGAACGCTCTGTTTTAAGGGATTTAGTCTGCTGTGAGACTTCAGTGTAAACGCCCACTGCTGTGATTGGCTGACATGTTTGCATATGAAATAGCTAGTATTACATGTGGAACTCTCTCTAAAACTTTTACTACGTTTTTGCTATTACAGCTATCGAGATTAAGGAATCGTGAAAAGTATTGATCATAATGATCTATTTCCGTCACATGAGCATTGAGCATATGCAAAGATCTTATCATTGCAACGCAATTTCGGCACTCTCACAAATGCTTTCACCAGAGGTGTAAAGTCCAGGGGTCAGAAAGTAAAAGTCCTGCCATATATTTATTCCACCCATGAACCCAGCAAGCTGATTTCACTAATTAGTTATATCTCATGGCTGAAAAACAGTGCTAATTAGCAAATCCAGGTGATTGGAACAATAGCTACTGAGGAGGACTTTTACTTTCTGAACCTGGACTTTACACCTCTGGCTTTCACCAAATAACAATGCAAACACAATGTAAATACAGTAAGAGCTTTGTTGTACTGTACATTGTAACAGCTTCATGATATTGTGATGATTGATCTCAACCAGTTTTGGCAAGTGTCCAGATAAACTTGTGCTGTTTGATTGACAGCTTGGGCAATTGGAAAGGGAACGTTCTTTGATTGCTTTCTTTATATCATTTAATAACAGTTTCAATAAGATTATTTTCATCCAACAAAGAGAAACGACGTGGAGTTAATTGTTTACTCAATGGCTTGATTTACTGATGCATAAATAGTATTGAACAATATTTTGAGAGATAATCTGTCTGAACTTGAATAATTACATCAGAAATCACTGATCACAGATCAGGCATTAGAATAAACATGACTACTTACATGTTTGTGGCGTTGCTGGCAGATCCATATCGTAAAAGTCTGTTTGCAAAGTCTGCGCCGAAATTGACCAAATAATCCACAGTGAAATACACCGAATACAAACAAATAATGCACTGCTGAGACATTCACATTGTTGGGAAAAATAACCCACTCTCCTAGCATCGTTTAGAAGGTAATGGTATTATTGATCCTGTATCGATCTTTTCTTGTTCTCATGTCATTGTTCACTAACGCTCCAGTGGGCGGAACCAAAGCTGCCCTGTGACATCACAAGTCTCCACTTTTTAGATCCTGTCGTTTGCTGGCCTTGGTTTCAATAAAAGGAGTTTTTGGAATAACAAGAAAGTTTTGAGTTTTGAAACTTACAGGGTATTTTTATAGTATAACGAACTCTTAACTGTCAAAGGATCAAGGAACATTTGAATTCTCAGTCTATGACCCCTTTAATGGGCAGTAATTATAACTCTAATGTTCATTAGAAATTTGTGTGTAAAATACATAATCTTGGAAAAAAAAAATATATATATATATATATATATATATATATATATATTTTTTTTTTATAAGTAAATCTTAATAATTTGTTCTTGTGTAAAAGCTATGTTGCATCATCTCTTAAGGGGGAATTTGTTGGATCTGCTGTGGAATTCTTCATTTTGAAAACTGCATACAGAAATAAAGAATGACCCTCACACCATCATCATGCCAAACCACTGTTGCATATTCATTAGTAATATTTGAATGTTGAATGTACTTTCAAGTAGTCAAGCAAATCTCACATTTCCTTTTCATCATTAGGGCAGTTGACAGGTTTTAGCGCTTTTTTGAGCTGTCAGACTAGGAGCGTCTCTCACCACAGGTGGTCCGCCACACATCTGACATGCTGCTTTTGTCACTACAAAACTGGCAAGGTGAGAACTTCCCTGGTGAATGTATGATAGTTTAAACATGTTGAAGAGAGGGAGTGATAGACTGAGGTCCATATGTCTGGAAGAGAGATGAAGAAACAACAAACCAAACAAATAAGAAAACCCTCTCTCCTCTGTTTGTTTCATCAGCTGTCAGGTACCTTCGGTCCAGCCCTCTGTTTGGTTGAATCCTCTGTCTGCCAAAAATTTATAAAACAAAGCAAGCACATTGAGATGATTGAAAAAGCTTTAAAGTGCTCTGAGCTCGAGCAGTTATCTGGCTTTGTTCGCTGATCACTCTACGGTCCTGTGCGAAGCCCATCAAATGAGAGCATATCAGATGAAGGAGAACTTCACAGTATACTGAACTCTTTGACAATCAACTCTAATGTATTATGCAGAAGAGTAAGTAGTGTGTAGCTTTTCAAAAGCTCTCAAAGTCTTAAATCAACACAGTGAGAGATCACAATCCAAATCACATTATTTTTAGGCCTAACACTTTTACTGTAGTGACTGGATGTCATATTGTGGGTAGTCATCGTCGGTCACTCGAAGTGGGTATACGTATACTGTAGACAATGTAGTCACAGCTGCTCTGTCTGTAATGTTAGAAAACATTAAACCTTAAGTATCTTACTGCTGCCTCTTAAGCCCCTTTCACACAGAGATTCCGGAAAATACACGGATAAAGTGACCCGGGATTTGACCCGGGTTCGTTTGATTTTGGCTCATTCACACTGCCAGTGATTTTCCGGAATCAGAGAGTGCGTTCACACACAACCCGTAAAAATCCCGTAAAGACACGTGACATCGATGTGACTTTAATGTCTCAGCAGCGTCTTAAGTTTGCTTATGAGCTGTGATTTCTCTCTCGAGACACCACGCTTGAGCATTTTTTTTCTCTGATTCGATCATAAACTTGTGCATTACGTACCGTTTCACAGCTGGCGAACGATCCCGGCTTCAGCGTCATCACTACGACACTGCATTATTACGGCTTTTGTTCACACAGCGCGCGTTCCGGGACTGAACACGGCAATGTTACTAAGTCCCCAACACGGCATCGATGCCGGCATCAATCCCGGGTCGTGTTTGCGTTCACACAGAAGGCGCTCTGGCAATTTGCCGGCAATTTCCCGGGTTCAAAGCGCTGTGTGAAAGGGGCTTTACATTGCTCATTAAACACCTGACCTAACCATGAGTGGTGTGATTTTGTCACAAAAATGACTTGTCCACAAAGAAAATTTAAAATATCCCATGGTGCAAAACAACCACAGCCAATCAGAACACATCTTATAACTGGGAACTGGGATTTCATTGTGAGCTACCCAACACAATGTGACAGACATAACCAAGAAACCTGTTGCTTGTTGACCTGACAAAAAAGTCTGATTTCCCATCTATCATGGAACGTTCTCAGAACTTTATTCAAGGTTCTCTCAAAGTTATGAACAAGCATTTGTCCAGTTACATTTGTTAAAATATATATGGTCTTTAATAATGTTCTCAAAACCATAGCATTTTATGTACGTCGTCCATGGAATTAATATTATTTGTATTTATTTTTTTCTGAAATGTTTTCATTGGATGTTCATCTAACACTTTTAAATGTTACTTGCTTCAGAATGTTCATAGAAACATTTTGCAAAATGATAAGATGGAATGTTCTCTTAATGTTCACATAAAACATTTTTTAAACATTTTAAAAACTGGATATTTTAAACATTCAGAGAACATTCATAAATCACGTTTTCATAATTTTATGGGAACGTTAGCAAATAGTTCTTAGAAGATATTTGTGTAAGCTGGGTTATCAGGTTGTGCTCAGTTAGGACATGGTGTAATCTCTTATTTTAATGAGTAGGATGGCAAGTCATACCATCATCTTAAACACAATTTTGCTAATATTTCTGACAAGATAAGAGCCTTAATTACTGTAATTATCATTTCCGACTCCATTATGATGATCATTATGTAGTTAATGATCTACACGCACTATCAGTTTGGCTGACAGGTGAGGATTAATTAGTGTTAGGGCCGGTCATTTCATGGGCCCCTGGACCACTGGACCAGATTTGCTCTGACAGCTCCTGGTAAAATCCTGCAGTGACAGCAGATGCTCTACAGAGAGAAGGTGCAATCACATTCAGCCATGCTAAATATTGCTGCGTGATGTTGTGGAACTTACAATTAGATTTTATGTGCAATTGACGAAGTATATTGCATGATGATTTTACACATTGATAAAAATAAAATAAAAAGATCATCCTGATTGTCTGTCTGCTTCGTTTCTCTTCATAAACAGAGATTGTCTGATTGTTACAGACAATCAGTTACATCAGTTACATCAGTTACTTCATATCCTGTTACATCAGATGCAATCACAAATAGCCATTGATAAATGTAGCCTTGTTGCCATAGAGACAGAAGAATTAGTCAAGTTTAGATCAAACTATTAGTATCTCAAAAGAAAAGAAAAAAAAAAGAAAAAAAACCTTCCATTTCTGTTACATTTTAGCACATCAGAAAAATATAATTATGTTTCACTTCAAAATGCTATACAAACTTTAATAGACTAAAGGACAATCAGCGAAATTCATTATGGCAGTCATTCCATCCAGAGAGCTTGTAAGTTTAACCTCTCCTGGAGATGAGCCTGTCATGAGCAGCTCTGGGATGCTGGAGATGAAGAGCAAGTGAAGGGTGAACTGTTTCACAAGAGTGCTGCAAGCCGTTTGGGCTGGTTTGGTGTCAGTTCTGCGGTTTTCAAACATTTAAATTTTATAAGCTAATGGTTAATAATCAAAACTCAAGTGTGCATGTACTCCATAAAATCCGTCATGATGTTATTTAAACACACAAGCCCAAGAGTCGACTGCCATTGGTGTTGTACACACATGACGTCGCAGACGAGCATGCACTTTTACCCAATCAGCAATCAGCAGACAGGCGTGATCATTCATAATTGACAGGTTTTTAGCGGGATAACTTGTAGCTGTATATTCAATTGATCGCTTTGCCAAAGTAGCATAAATATACAGTAGGTTGAATCTACAGTGAAGAGTGGAAGAGTGACCCAACTCTCAAAACGTGAATTACACCTGTGGTGGGAGATGACTCGGCTCTTAATAAATAAAACTAACTCTGAGAGCACAGTTGAATGACTTAATTAAAAGCCTTCTGAAGCAAAGCAATGAGTTTGTGTAAGAAAAATATTCATATTTAACACGTTACAAAGTAAAATTCTAGCTTCCGGCAAGCTCAGCACAACTTCCGCAACTTATGACGACGGAAGTAGCATAGCACGTCATCATGGCGTACTGTAAATAGCAGGAGTACGTCTCATTACTTGCATAAGTTGCGCTTTAGACTTAAGTGGAATCCGCATGTTCAGCACACGCTACATTATGGCCAAGCATGCGCCCTTAAAATAGCATCTGAATAACGCGCCACTGACTTTAGACTAGGTTTTTCCTGGTCTGGGCGGAATTGTTTTCTGAAACTGCAAAATAGCACCAGGGAACATTTGCGCCGGAACACGCCTCCTCTTTTCGCTAAACGGCCCCTGGGAGCACGTTCATTCCCTAATTTATAATTGTATTTTGTCATCATTATTTAGTTTTAAGGAGGTAAATGGTACTTGTACACCTTGATTGTCATGACAATAGAGTTCTATCACATTCTTTTGGCAGTGAATTATTCAGTGGGTCTATAGCCCTATTCGGACAGTAATTGTTTCTAATGGGGTCGTAAGGTATTTTCAACATTTACAGGGGTTAGTCAGTGATTTTATTGCCGTCTGAATCCAGAATGTCAGTGTTTTTCTCCCACCACCAGTGTAAAAATCCCTGGCCGGTTGACCTACTGTTTTTTGACAAACACCAAGGTCGTGTGGTAATTTAATTGCCGTCCGAATCCACATCTCTGAGTTTACAGGAGGAATCAGTTCAGAATTCAGTTTAAATCCACTTAGACCACTGCCAAGCACCATACGTACAATAACTGTTGCGCTTCACTGTAATTTGTTTCATTTTAAAGATGTTGTCAGGATACAGGCACGGAGACAGAGGTAAGCGAATCCAAACACAGCTTTATTCAAGCAAACAAGAGTGCAAGGTGAGTATTCAATGAGTTCAGGTGCAGATACGGTGAAAATCACTCGGTGCGGGGCAGATAACAGGTGAGCATGTTCTTTTCAGGTTAGTTAATGTCAAGCAGTCAGTTCATTAATACTTGTCCTTTCTCTTTCAGATGCAGTCGTTAGCAAGCAAGCAAGCTCGGAGGAAACACAGGAAGCTCAGGATGATGCAGGATCACAGGTAACATTGAGTCGAACAGGATTTCTGGAGTCAGCGGAACAATGATACAGAGGTTAGTGTTTCACAGGTGAGTATATGTTACTTTTTTGGAATCGTTACGCCTCAGAGACTCAGGAGACAATGGATCATGGTCTGTTCCTGTTGGAGGCTTGACAAGGACTGAAATCACAGTGAGTGTTTTATGAGTTGGCTGATGAGGTAATTGATGATGAACAGGTGTGTGTGATTATTAATCCGGAGAGATTGAGTGCAGGTGCGCCAAAGAGGATTCTGGGAATTTTAGTGTATGACAGAGCCAAGGAGAACCAGGGAAACCGTGACAGATGTACACTTATTACTGAAATGCTGGGAATTGTTTAAAATAATAATATTTCATCACTGCTCCAACTCAGCGAACAAAAATGAGAAAGAGAAAAAAAAAAACATGTAAACATTTTAAATGGGCCGTTATTGTGGCAGCAATATATGCAATACAATTTTAAAATATGTATTAGCTATATAAAATTATATACATTAAAATATAAACCAAGCAGCTTTATGTTTACTGCATGTAAATAAGTGGCTGCATTAACTTATTACTAATGACTAATTTCCATATTTTTTAAATGACATCAAATGCAAGACAGAAATTTTAACTACTGCATATCCTATTTTTTTAAATATATATTTAAATAAAAAATTAAATAGAACATTATTTTCCTATTATTAAATTATATATGAATGTATTCATATTATTTCAAGCATATGACATTTTATTTACATTTTATTTGCCCGATCTGGCAACACTGCTGGTCTCCACAGAACCTGCAGCATTTGAATCCTTTCAATAGCATCATGGTTAACCAAATTTTTTTCCACCAGTAAACACTAACCGGCCCAAACCAGCATGGAAATCCTTGCAGCGTATTTCATTAGATTGCCGATGAAGAAAGACAAAGAGATGTTACCATGCCACTTAGAAGCCCACCAAAGGACGTCTGCGATTAGCAGAAAAGTGCCACTTCAACCTGCATGCCTTCCTCAAACTGTCTGAGCCCTTCATCTGCAGCTCGCTGGAGTCAAACCATCACGGTCCATGTAAAAAATGTGAGCCCTGGAGGTTAAGACCCTCATAATCATACTAATCACAGACTTTTCCTGTGTAATTAATATTAAAATGCAGCAAGACCTGATAAAACTCAGGGGTGAAGTAAACGTAAACATGCAGACCTGCCGTCCTCTGGAAAATGAAAATCAACAGAGGTCAAGGAATGAGTCTGAGCCAGAGAGAGGCAATGCTAATGAAAGGAAGCCCTCTGTGGAGATCTTCCTGTGAGTAACACAATGGCGAGGGCTTGACCCCGTGTTTCCCTCATGAAAGATTCATGCCGCTGACTCAACCTCAGAAGGAAAGTTTCTGTTGTGCTCTGTGATGATGCTAAAGAGTCTTTAAAGTACATTAAACACCAACATCGAGCACATGAATAAATGGAAATAGCCATAACCACTCTCCTGAAATGCAAACACTGACTGGTAAATTCTGAGAAATAGCTTGGATGCATCTGTAACCTCACCATTTCAGTCAGTGTTGGATTTAAATGAGTTAATGTTACTGTCATAGCATGTTAAAGAGAGGACAGCAGCGTTCTTTCATTAGCTGAAGGGGAAATTATTTGCAGTCTAAATATGTTCTGAGCAGGTTTGTAGCTCATGCTCACATGCTGATAATAGCACAACACAAGATCTGTGCAGTGGCACAGCTAACATTTTTGTATGTTCCAAACCAACGTTCTTTCTTATCTTCTAATCTAAGGTATAAATTATTTGATTGATACAATAACTTTCTGATGAAAATTTGTCAAAAAAATAAATAAATAATAATATATATATATATATATATATATATATATATATATATATATATATATATATATATATATATATATACACACACACATATTTACATATTTATTATTTAATAATAATTTAATAATTATTAAAAGTGAAATGCATTCACAACCACATAGCAACACCCACAGACATATCCATTAGTGTACACAGGCAAATATCTATTACATTCTGTTTCAGAAAATATGCTTTACAAATATTATTGTTTCAAAGAATTTCAAGACATGTTCAGACCTCAGACCAGCCGACAAGCAGGTGAACATGATTTTAACAAGTACAACATGATCCTGGATTAACATCTGTGTTTATACTGGACCAACATTCCAATCAACCAATTAGATTTGAGGGAAAAGCTTACAGTTTGTGTCAAGTTTAGGCTTACAACCTAAACTTGCTTCTACCTCAGTGTTATTCACCTATCATTTCCCACTGATTTTAGGGATAAGTTATGGGTAGGGTTAGGTTTAGGGGTAGGGATAGGGTTAAGACTAAAATTTTGGACAGGAATGCTGTTCCAGCAACAACAAAATATGTTGACCCAGGAACATGTTTTACTTGGCAAAATCACTGTGACCCTCCAGAGCAACATGAACTTCATCCACAGGAAGAGATAATATGAATCATCCTTCTGTTGGTGGAGTGAAGTTGGTGCTGTGCTTCCACACATGTGGCCTAGTGAGAGCCGCTGCTGGAATTTAGATGGGTCACCTAGGGTAAAAACATTTGTGTATGAAGCAGGAGAAAAAGACATGGGAGGGGGGATGAGCCCTATAGAGGGAGGTGATTATGTAAATGCTACTATAATGAGCCTGCCTGACTATCCCTTTCTCTCGTCTGTGGTTCTTCTGACCCCAGCAGCAGCCAGTCAGACAAGAAGCCGGGTTTGAAAGGGTGAAACCTCACTGCTCCGCTCAAACACACACATGCACAAGGCCTGGGCCCTTTCCAGATGGTGGTCTGTGATCATTTATTAATGAGGAAGTTCAGAGAGTTACTGCCAGCTGCTGCTCCGTAGGCCACACACACACACACACACACGTGCCCTCTAACATCCAGGCTCACTGTTGCCACTAGCTGCAGAAATTTGGGTAACGCTTTTAGATTACAGCCCGGAAAGTACTGCACAATTAAGATGAAGATGAGTGTACCTATAAAGTACTTGCATGTAAGTATAAGGGAACAATATGTAAAGTTTGGGTAATAAAGGGGTAACAACCAGGAGAATAAATAAACAAATATTTTTTTACTGTAAGTATTATAGAACTAAGGGGTACTTATTCTACTATTTTGATACAACAATCTTACATTTGGGAGCAATTTAGCGAGAACATACACTGCTTAACTGTGTACCAATACATACTGTATAGGCTTTTTTTTTTTTTTAATGACAGGGTACACATCTATGCATTTATTAAAAACAAATATTATTATTATTTTTATAGCAAAAGTGCAGATGTTTAAGTTTGGGCTTACATGTTTCAAGGCAAGTAAAACTAAAACTATTGCAATTTTTTTCAATACAAATACTCTTGTTCCATGTAGTTACAGGGTAAGTGGTGCTTGTTACCCTCTTGTTCCATTTAGTTACAGGGTAAGTGCAATACAAATACATACACAATCTAATATCACTGATTCGGAAACCTTTATTTGAAAAACAACTTATTACCGTTGGTCTGAAGCAATTAACATATTGCAATTTTTCTTACAAACACCTATCGTTTCACTTCAGAAGACATTGATCCATCCATTGGGGTCGTATGGATTACTACAGTTATTGCATTATGTGCTGATTGATGCTCCAACTTTTAGGAACAAATGAGCTCGCATTATATGTATTCCCAGAGATGTATTTTTTATTTTTCTAAAAACCTTCATTTGTGTTAATCTGAAGAAGGAAAGTCAAATACATCTTGGATGGCATGAGTGTAAAAGATGAGTAAATGGTTAGGATGTATTTCTGGGTGTACTGCATTTTCTATCAATACAGAATAGCAAGAGACATGATTTCTTCTTCAGATTCATCAGTGGAAAGAAAGAAAAAGAAGAGGAACAAAATGAAGAAGCCAAGCAAGAGAAAAAAAGGGGGGATAAAACGTGATAATTTCTGTCAAGACTTAAGTATTTGAAATGAATTGTTGATTTAAAAAAGCAGTTTTAAATGAAAAAGTAGTATTGTAAATCTGTTTTGAATTAAGTTGTTTTTTCAAATAAAGGTTTCTGAGTCAGTGATATAAGATATCAAGTTATGATGATTTAAGCCATATTTCCTATCCCCGTTTAGAGAGAGAACTCTGATTGGCTTCTCAGCTTAGTGAATAAGTCAGTGCATGAGAATAAAAGCAAAACAGCGAGCAAAGAAGTCAAGACGGTATAGATAGAAGTCTGTTCTACTCTTACGTCATCTTACCTCAGAGTTCATTAAAGTGATGTCCATGTGACAGTGAAATATGTAAGTGAAAAGCTGTGGTGAATGACGTGCACGACGACAGGAATACGATAACAACAGTCTTTTAATATAACACTCAGGAGCATCAGAATACACAGCCACTTAGATAAACAAGAACAGACAAAGGAACAGACAGAAACTCAGGGTATAAATGCATGAGGCAAACAAAGGGGAGTAATCAGGACACAGCTGAACAGAATAACTAATCAATCAGTAACTAAGGAGATTAATGAGAACTCAAACAGGCAGGCAAATGCGGAAATAACCAACAGAAACAGAACATGACAGTAAGCAATAAGGTACGAGAGGCCTTTCTTTATTGTGAATGCAGTCTCGACTGAAGGATAATATGATACCAATGTATCATATTACATATTCACAGGACAGAGCATGTTTGTCTAAGATTCAAAAAGCAACATTAAATAGTATAACTCAATGAACATTCAGTACCATCCATAGCTGAAACAGAAAACTTAAATAATATTCTACACTTCAGAAACTGAAGCAAGGATATAATGTTTTTGAGGGATTCCCATTTATTACGATTCGTCTAGGGTTAATCGTAACAAAAGAATAAAATAAATAAACATGTCTCCCACGCCCAGTCGTCAGACCCAAAGAACTCAAATGACTTCAAAAATCAAGAAAAACGATAAACGTTTTATTAAGACAAAAAAATTTGAACAATTTGAAAGTTGGATGTATTCAAATAAAGTAACAAAAAAAAAATCGGAATCGCAACAACTCGTCCTCTGGAAACGGAAGCACGGTCTTAAACCCACGTAAAGGGGTGGAGCCAGCTCACAGCTAATCATCGTAATCCTAAAACAAAGCAGCAAAATAAGCACACACACAAAAAATAACAATAACAAAATAAATACAAATACAAACAATATACAAACTCAAAACATTATATTGAGGGAGCAATGTTTCTCCCTCATAAGAAGACTTTCTTTAACAGGGGACATAACGGCAGCAGGGGTCACTCAGGTTCCATTAAATAAATAATAAACAAATTATTTTTTTCTGAAATACATATTACATGGAACAGTTTTGACAACATAATTATTGTTTTTGCTGGCCAGTGGCGGTTCTAGACCACAGTAACTGGGGGGGCCAGGCAGGGGCCACTTGTGCTTTTAGGGGGCACACCTTTAACATTCATCTTAACCTATTTTCAGTATTATTTCAAGTCATTTTTCACCATGTCATGCATGACTGCAATCTCTAGAAAAAGCTAATAAATTATATTAGCTAAGCTAATAAAACAATTTCAATTCAAATGAATGTTTCATTATGTTTAATTGTAGTGTGATATAATGATCAATAATAACACATTTTTAGCATCTAAGCACATCTAGGCACTTTTTTACACCTGGGGTGGGCGATATGGCAATAATATCATATCACAATTATTTTTATTTTTTTTAGGAAAATCACGATTTTATCACGATTCTTATTTCATGTTGGTTTTACTATTTTGCATGTGATTGAGCATTACAGCCAAACTAATGTCCCTATTTTAAAAGCAAAGCCTTATAGGTAACAAAATATAGGTAACAAAATATAAAATAAAAAAGAATGGCAGACATTTAGGCCAAAGTGGCGAAAATAAAAATCTTTGTCACTATTTTCTTTGTTATAAAAATTAAGAACAGAGATACATATTACACATACACAACTTAATATACAAATGAAATAAACAGTGCTTTATTTTTTCAGCTATAGGTGTATTTAACAGTAGAATTGAAGAAAGTAATTAAATGAACACATATGAAAATAAAACACAACAGACTTAAAGTTCTCAGTCAAGAGCAGTGAATGATTTCCTCTGTGTGTTTTGTTGTTTTATTAACATTAAAGGGATAGTTCTCCCCCCAAAAAGTCATAATTTACTCTCTTAAGTTGTTTTAAACCTGAATAAGTTTCTTTCTTCTGTTGAAAATAAACGTTATTTGAAAGAATGTGAGTAATCAAACAGTTGATGTACCCCTGTGACTTCCATAGTATATTTTTTTCCTACTATGTATGGAAGTCAATGGGGACCAGCAACTGTTTGGTTTTGGGTGAACTATCTCTTTAAGGACAAGCGGCAGCATGTTTATTATTAGGGCTACTGTCTCTTTAAGAACTGCACGCGACGCGTCTAATATACACGCATATGACAAGCAGATTTTAATAAATTTTCTCTGTTTGCTTTCACTTTAGACATAACCAACTTTGTTTGTGTAAACATTGTCTGTATTTGACAGTATTAGCGCAATATAAGACTCAAAAGATAACTTAGTCCAGTAACAGGCTTTTAGTGCATGTGCGCGTCGAGTGTACGCGCTCACTAAAGCGCATATTTGAACAGCGCATCAGCAGCGAATGACATGTTTAACCGGCAAGGCTTTAAAGCACATGCAAATAATGAACTTTTGTGAACTGCAGTGTCCCGTTCCTCTGCGTTAACATTTGATGTGAATATCCGTCGTGCTGCAGTGTAGCCTATGAAGGCGCCGCAACTGATAAAATGCGCAGTTGTTTGGTGTGATTTTACGATTCCAAATTTTGGGGGGCCAGAGGGGGGGCCAAGCTTGGTGACACGGGGGCACTGGCCCCCCCGGCCCCCCCTCTAGAACCGCCACTGTTGCTGGCAAGTGTGCAGTCACACTAAGGGTGCAGTCACTCACAGATTTGTTCGATTAAGCGGTCATAGCCATGTTTTACTGTAATAAAACTCAGAGTGACCAATCAGCATCAAGGACTGGAACTATCTGTTAATATAATACATATTATCTGGTCAGTTAACGTCATGTATGAACACCTTTATAATCCATTAAAGATAAAGGCTTCAAGTAAAAAAAAAAAAAAAACAGTAGGTCGCGATGATTTCCATATATGTCATGCATATCGTTATTTAAAGCTGCAGTCCATAGTTTTTCCTCTTTGTCGCCATCTCTGTTAGAAATCTACAATTGCAGTTATTTTTTGATCATTTTTGGTAATTGATCATTTTTAATCTTTATTGGTTTGTGCCTCGACACGGCACAGTGCGGATGAATCCAATGTTTTGAGGAGAATGTGCGGCTGTCAGTCAACGCGACGGTGTGGATACTGTCATTCAGAATCACAGATCCTACTTTTTGGAAGTATGCCCAACATAAGAATTTTCATCGGAAAATGTCATCTGAACAAGTAAGTAACATCCACTTTTGTTCTGACCAATTAAGGGGGAAAAAAAACATTGCAGTAAATTGTGCTGATTAAATCTAACATTTGCTTATCATATTACATCAAACCTTGCAAATTACACTTTGTTCTCAAATTGTTAGGCAAGCAGATAGTTTGGAACACTGGCTGGTTATGTACTTGCTCAAAAATGTATTTTGGATAATTTTTAACCCCAAAAAAGTTACAGACTGCAGCTTTAAGAATTTGCTTAATAAATAAAGTAAAGTGTTACCATCACTTCCTTCAAGTAGAAAGTGATAGAGAGAATGTAGCCCTCTTAGTTAAGTTGTTGTTAGTCATATACATTTAAAGGGGTCATGACATGGATTTTTTTTCTTCTTATTATTAATATGTTCCTTGAGGTTCACTTATACTGTTAATACATACAGTACATACATATATATATATAGATATATATATAGATATATATCAGTATATATAAAATTTTATTTATCAGAGGGGAACCCTTCAGGGTCCTCTTCGCCCTCAGGGCCAAAACTATTGTCAAAATACTATTTACAAACTTTTAAATAATAGTTTAAAAGGTAAACACTTTTAAAATAAAAAATCATCCGTTTTAATGTTATTTTTGGAATTCATAAAGTGACAATAAAAAACTAAATATTGAATAAAATCAAAATAAACCCTTAAAATCTACCTATTCAGTTTATAATGTGTTGTGTAGATAGTACTAGGCACCCATTTTCTGCATATTATAATTTTTCTACCTAATGCTTTCAGTTCTGTGATTGCTGGACCAGCTATGAAATTACCGAGGGCCAAGCAATGGCAAGTCAATGAGAGACTAATTTCAAATGACAGGAAAATCGTCCCTGTAAATGGGTGGGGCTTGTTATCCCTAAGTTCATTAAAAAGATCCGCCCGCTGTGGGGAACACGATCGAGAGATAGCTACCGCTATTATCTTTAAACACTGTCCTGCAGAGTTTAGTTCCAACCTGCTTTAGCACACCTGCCTTTGAATACTCAAGCGATTCTGAAGTGCTTGATGAGCTGATTCAGGTGTGTTTGATTAGGGTTGGAACTAAACTTTGCAGGACAGTGGCCCTCCAGGAGCAGGATTGAAGACCTCTGGTACAGATTGACCAGTAATTCTGCAAAATTCCTAACTCAGCGACAATTATGCATGCACATTTGTTGTAATTCTGCATAAGTAATTTTGTTTCCCCAAATCATAAGTTAATTAAGGTCTGTTACATTAATTTATCCACTTTGCACCGGCCCCTTACGGTCCCTCCTGCAGGTGGTGGGTCCACGGGAGGGTGGCCCCACGTCGCTCCTTCGGGCTGAGCCCGGCCGGACCCCATGGGGGGAGGCCCGACCACCAGGCGCTCGCATACGAGCCCCAACCCCGGGCCTGGCTCCAGGGTGGGGCCCCGGCTGCGCCATACCGGGCGACGTCACGGTCCCCAATTTTGTTGGCATCATAAGAGTTTTTGAACCGTTTGGAAGGTTTGGGGACCACACAATTTCATCTCTGCTCTTTGCGGATGATGTTGTCGTGTTGGCCCCATCAGACCAGGACCTTCAGCATGCACTGGGACGGTTTGCAGCCGAGTGTGAAGCGGCTGGGATGAGAATCAGCACCTCCAAATCCGAGGCCATGGTTCTCAGTCGGAAAAGGGTGGTTTGCCCGCTTCAGGTTGGTGGAGAGTTCCTGCCTCAAGTGGAGGAGTTCAAGTATCTTGGGGTCTTGTTCACGAGTGAGGGAAGGATGGAACGGGAGATTGACAGACGGATCGGTGCAGCTTCTGCAGTAATGCGGTCGCTGTACCGGTCTGTCTTGGTGAAGAAAGAGCTGAGCTGCAAGGCGAAGCTCTCGATTTACCGGTCAATCTACGTTCCTACTCTCACCTATGGTCATGAGCTGTGGGTTATGACCGAAAGGACAAGATCCCGGATACAGGCGGCCGAAATGAGCTTTCTCCGCAGGGTGGCTGGGCGATCCCTTAGAGATAGGGTGAGAAGCTCAGTCACTCGGGAGGAGCTCAGAGTAGAGCCGCTGCTCCTCCACATCGAGAGGGGCCAGCTGAGGTGGCTCGGGCATCTTTTCCGGATGCCTCCTGGACGCCTTCCCGGGAAGGTGTTCCGGGCATGTCCCACCGGGAAGAGACCCCGGGGAAGACCTAGGACACGCTGGAGGGACTATGTCTCCCGGCTGGCCTGGGAACGCCTCGGGGTCCCCCCGGAAGAGCTGGAGGAAGTGTCTAGGGAGAGGGAAGTCTGGGCATCCCTGCTTAGACTGCTGCCCCCGCGACCCGGCTCCGGATAAGCGGAAGAAGATGGATGGATAGATGGATGGACATTAATTGAATTGGCTTCTGTGGAAATGCCACAATCACTGTTCACAGTCTATGATGCAAAAGTCTCTTCTGCTTGTGTTTTCATTTCTTTCAATCTGTGTTTTGTGTGGACAAGCATATCTTTATGTCCAATATGTCCACAGTCAAAATATTCTAGCCAGTATTCACATAATATATAGGACTTCCCTTCGTGTTGAAGGCAAAAAGAAATATCGGCGATTTCAAAAACATAAACTGTCAGGATTCCGCCATTTGCTCCTCTTGTACCGGCTCATTATTTCCCTTTACCATGCCCCTTTGTTTAGTCCTTGTCTGGTCCTTGTGTCAGTAATTGTGCTCACCTGATCCTCATGTGCTCTGGTCCCTTTTTATTGTGCTCGTTTACCTCATGTATCTGCTGGTTTGTTGCTTGTCTTCTGATCTTTTTACACAGTGTTCCCTGCCAGTTCTAGGTTTTTTTTGTGCATTTTATTCTTTTGAGTTTGCTGAAGTCTAGTTATCTTAACGCATTATAGTCCTTCACGTCTATTGCGATCTCAAAATGTCAGTTATTATCAACTGGCTGAAATTTTGAGATCGCAATATCAATATTAACTGCTGGCGGTAGATACTTTTCCTATTTAGCACCAAAACTTTGGAACAATCTTCCTAACATTGTCCAGGAAGCAGACACAATCTGTCAGTTCAAATCTAGACTAAAAACACATCTCTTTGACCTAGCACACACATAACACATTATAGACTTCTATAATTCAGTGTTAGGCTGCATAGATTAGGTCAGCTGGAACCGGGATCACTTCCCATAAATCCTGATGTACTTGTTACATCATAAGAAGGATGGCGTCTACGCTAATATTAGTCTCTCTGTTTATCCGAGGTTTACCGCAGTCCGCCGGATCCAGGCCGTATCCAGATCTGATGAAGGACCTGTGCCTGGACACGATGACAACGCAGTCCTGAAGTGTCAACCAGTACACAACCCTGTGAAGGCCTCCTTCCCTTCCCTTTACCTCTGTATGGATAAAATGTTATCGGGATAATTCTGGTTCGCGTGGCTAAGTAGACGCGACAAAAAAAATTCTGTATTATAATTTTTTTTAAGGCCAGACAAGTAGTTTATTGAGGGTTGATTTGTAAAGAAGGACTACACGCCTGTGCACATATATATTCAAATGCACATACCTTTGGACTGAACACGTAATGCGCATGTGCTTTGCGTTTTCGCGGGCTTGCGTTTTTGTGGTTTGCGCAGAGATAATGGATAATCGTTTGCACCTTCGAACCTATTTCAGGGAGTGTGTTCTCGAGACACCAGGCACTGTTTTGTGCGGATGGGCGGCCAGAGCGTGTTGAGGGTTTTCTGTTAGAACGGTGTTGTGTTAGCGGCCCCTAAGTTAATAACTAATGATTTACATTTACATTTACATTTATTCATTTAGCTGACGCTTTTATCCAGAGCGACTTACAATTGCTATATATGTCAGAGGTCGCACGCCTCTGGAGCAACTAGGGGTTAAGTGTCTTGCTCAGGGACACATTGGTGTCTCACAGTGGATTCGAACCCGGGTCTCTCACACCAAAGGCATGTGTCTTATCCATTGCGCCACCACCACCCCATAATGATCTTCGCAACGGAAGTGAATCAATCAATCAAAACTAACTTTAGCTGGACAATAACTTTATCCTAGAGCTGTTGTAAAGCCTAAACAATCTGTTACGGTAATTTCCTATTATCACTGTAAAGCTGCTTTGAAACAATCCATATTATTAAAAGCGCTATATAAATGAAGGTGACTTGACTTGAGTCACCTTGAGAAACAATAAGTTCCAGTCTTTTGCTCTAGTTTTCTCAAGCCTTATTCTATATTCTATTATGCATTATTTTGGTTTATATTTTGATTTGGTCTTTTCTCTGTTTGTAGTTCCAGTTATTTATTCCTAGTATTTTCCTTTTTTATATTTTTTTATTATTTTCTATCTGCAGTAAAAAATAAAATAAAATAAAAGTTTCTCTATTTGCTGTGGTGAGTGTTTTTTGTTTTTTCTTGTCGGCTTGTGTTTGTTCCTGTCCTCCATCCTGATCCACCCTGGCTGCTGCTCTTAAGACCAGGCAGTGAGACTGTACAGCTCAGTTTCCAGCCTCTGGTTCCTCAAGCTACTGCCTGATCTCCAGTGTTGTCATTATCTGGTGCTACTCCATCTCCTCGGTTCTCCAGCCTAGCTTTGCCTGGGTCGGATCTCATCTTCCCTTTCTCCTGTTGACTGCCCTGTCCTGCTGTTTGGATCATCCTCACTCTTAACCATCCCTATTGTGCCTTGTCTTGTCAATAAAATTCCATCCCCTGGTCATTCTGCATCTGGTTCTTCTTTCTCCATAAGACTGCTGTGACAACCTGACATAAACACTTGGCTTTCTAAATGAGAGGATGTGCTTGATTTTTACAACCTAGCAGAATAATTTGTATTACTGCTAGCAAATTTTGTAATTTTCACTCAATTTCACAGTTAAGTATGAATAGTGGCACATTAGAAACAATAACTCCGTTCTCAATCAACCGACCAACCAAAGGGCCTTGTTAATTCGTGAGGCAGAAACTTTCAATTTGTTTTTACGTTTACATTTAATCATTTAGCAAAGGCGTTTATCCAAAGCAACTTACAAACGAGGAGAACAATAGAAGCAATCAGACCAACAAGAAGGCAACAGTATACAAGTGATGTAACAAGTCTCAGTTAGTCTAGCACAGTACATAGTCTAGCAAGATTTATTTGTATTTTTTATCAGAAAAAACAAACAAATAGAATAGAAAAGTTAAGTGCTTTTCTAGTGCTAGAAAAGTTAAGTTAAATTAATTGGTCAGGTGCTGACCAAAAAAGATGTGTCTTTAGACATTTTTTTGAAAATGCCTAAAGACTCAGCTGCTCGAATTGAGATAGGCAGGACATTCCACCAACTGGGAACAGTCCAGGAAAAGGTCCGTGAGAGTGATTTTGTGCCTCTTTGGGGTGGCACCACGTTTGTCAGGATAATTCCGGTTTGCGTGGCTACGCAGACACGACAAAAAATTCTCTATTATACATTTTTTAAGGCCAGACAAGTAGTTTATTGAGGGTTGATTTGTAAAGAAGGACTACACACCTGTGCACATATATATTCAAACGCGCACACCTTTGGAGTGAACACGTAATGCGCATGTGCGCGACGTCAGCATTTTCGCGGGTTTGCGTTTTTTGAGGTTTGCACAGAGATAACGGATAATCGTTTGCATCTTCAAACCTATTTCAGGGAGTGCGTTCTCGAGACACCAGGCACTGTTTTGTGCGGGTGGGCGGCCGGAGCACATTAAAGGTTTTCCTGTTAGAATGGTGTTGTGTTAGTGTCTGTGTATAACTAATGATTTTCTAATGAAGTGAATCAATCAAGTGCATCATATTCAGCCTTACTGATATTCCCATGCTTGAATGAAACACAAACATCACAGATCTTTTCGCTGAATGAATACAGAATAGTTCTCTTCATGGAATACATCTGTGAAATATCGTATTCCAACGGCCCTCACTCCAGCAGTTGCAGCTGCCTGTTGATATTCCCGATGTAGTTGGGAGATGGTTGTGCCTGGGTGAAGGAACTTTTTGTGTTTGTAAGTCTCTGTGCTTCTGCAGTAGTGTGAATCAACAGTGGGCAGGTCCCTCAACCAGTCCTTAAGGAAATCCTTGACATCAGCTTCAAGAATTGCAAGCAGTCTGTAATGGTTCTTTCAGGGAGACCAAGTGTAGATGAAAAAAGTGCCTTGCACACTTTGAGAATCGTTCCATCTTGAAGCTTCAGTTGGTAGGACAATGATGAATTGCGTTGGGATCTCTCAGCAACTTTCTTTTGCTTGATGTTAACCTTTGTGACCAAAGTGGTGACGTATAACCGACGTTCTTTCCAGGTGTTCATTGCCCAAATCTTTTGAAATATCCTCTGCTCTTCTGTAATGGCTTGACGCTGACTGAACTTCGCGTTGCAGGGAGGACCCATAGCCTTTGCACTTATTTCTTTGCCACCTTTGCTCTTTTATGATATTCCTTTGAGACGTTTCTCCTTGGATTAATTTTGTTTCCATGTTCCCGGACTAAGGCATTTATTTATTTTCCTTTTGACCATATTGTTTAAAGCAACATCCTCATCCAGCTGTTCTGGAGTTGTTGCCACCATGGTTAGGCTGTCTTCATTTTCAGAGGCAGAGGACTCATCACAGGATGGGGTATAGTCTGGATCTCTGATGACATCATCAGATATGTCCTCTTCATGGTGTGAATGTGTCTGCTTGGCATCTTCAACAACATCAACGGGAGTGTTTAAGGTATTTTCTGCTCCATCTGAAACTTAGTCTTGGCCTGTTACAAAATCTACATAATCTAGGATTAGAGTTGTGGTCTCGTAATCATTTTCAGTGGATGAGACCTGATCAGTGCTCCTGCCTGCTCTTGACCTGCTATTGACCTGATTGTCAAGTGCATCTGAGTAGATTTTCGTTCTTCTTGATGCAGCTGCCATCATGAAAAGCTTGTAAAATTGCCTAAGTCTCATTGTCTTTTGACTTAGGCACAATTAACCCCCTGAGGTCTACGGTATCGCCGGCGATACCAGCTCGCTTTTTTTTTATTAGTGTAAAAGAAACTCATAAATACTCTGTTGACTTTGATTTTCCATAGGAGTTTCATACATCAATCGATTCTGTTAAATGTGTATTATTTTTGTGTATACTCACAATAAAAACAAAGTGTTGTGCTTTTTGCCAAATAAAGAAAAATAAACACGAAGCGAGTTCTGCCTTCTCGCTGCCAGTGAAGTCCATTCTGAAACGCGTCCGAAAATTAACAATAACTCAGCGAATACTCAGTCAAACAGACATACAGACAGACAGGCATGAAGCTTGAATTCTCTTCTTTTAAATGAAGTAATTTATATAAAAAAACAATTATTCTCATCTTGTGAAATCTGTATTAAAAGAGAGCGATTCCAGTCGAGCTCATCTCATCTCATTACGTTATAATCGGCCCCGCCCACGGAGAGCGCGCGCTATTCAAACGCAAATGGCTGAGGCAATCCTGTGAACGCCCACATCAGCTCGAGAAAACACACAAGTTTATTTAGATCATTACTTGTTTACACCGTCTTGCAGCGCTGTGAGGAATAATACTAATGGAAAATGTCCCTCAGAAGTGCGGGTATATCGAGGAGCGAGCTGAGGAATACAAGTAAGTTTTTTCCTTCTCACGTGAATTTCTTCACGTGGGTTTCTGTTTATGAATGAATAAACGGCATGAATGCGCGCTGTTTACCACAGCTGGCAAAGACAGTTTAAATTTAAATCGCGTGTGTGAATGAATGATGATGTTTTAGCAAACTGTATTGCTATACTGAGATAAGTAAACATCGACTGAATGTTGAAATAAAATGTAGGCTATTTGTATAAGCAACGTATTAAACTGCAAATTAACAATATGCCCTAATATTTCATGAAAACAACGTTACAGTCAGACGAAATATGAAAGACAACATTTTGTTGACCAGATTTGGGTACAGTTTTTACTGTAGAATATACTGCCACATCAAATAAGCTTTTGTTTAGCCATTTCTATATATAAAATACTATTTTTGTCAAAAATAAAGTCATCAACTAAGATGTTAGCTGTTCCAATGTTGGTTATATTCAAACTAATGAATACATAGATAAAATGTAGGGCCTATAATCATTTTTTTTTACAAAGAAAGAGTACACTTGAAATATTGTTGAAATTGTAATTATTGTTGTAATTGTAACCATTTTAATAAAATAGCAAAACATATTTACAAGATAGATGTAAGCAAAATCTTAAATGGTCAATATAAGTCTTCTTCTAAATATATCTTTTGTCCTTGCATTGTGGCTCAGTCAGTGTCACACCTGAGTGAATGGCTAATTATGCAGAGTGGGTGTATTCTAAGGTGTAAACCACTCCTCGTTCACGCCCCCTCGCATATTGGCTTTCCAAGCAAAACCTGTTTTACATCAATTTAAATCAATGTATGGTTTTATGTGAACGATAAAGCAAGACTATTTTCACATAATTTTGAAGAAAAAACTATAGGCGACGACATCCATAAGTCAAAAGTCTTATTGCCACATATTTAGTATGTGTTTTGTGGTCTTATTTCAAAAATTTTAATTTTTAGTTTTTTCGATAACCACGCATAAACATTATTCTCTCAAAAATGAAAACATGTACATACATGTGGCTCACATATTATTGTAGTCCTGTTTGTGCTATATAGAGTGAATTTACACCTTTGCCATTAATATGTTTATAAGCAACTGAAAAAAGCACAAATGTCAGAGCATGTCAGAACACCCCCAGGGCCCAAAAAAACGCTCAGACTCCAGAGGGTTAAATGGCCTAAGTCAAACTCTTGACATAGGCCATTATACTACAGGGGTAGAATTGCATGATCTGTTCAACTGAGGATGTGGGCGATTTTACCAGAGGTGGCCAGCATCATGAGGAGATGATTTATGCAAAAAAAACATGACTTAGGCAATTATTTTAGGAAGGTGACGATATGTTATTTAACAGTTGATATGGTTTTGCCCAGCGATCCAGTGAATTGTCATTGGCCCAAAAACCTTGTGACGTGTGACGGAAATGTCACGCCCCTTATTTGAAACATCAGCTCCCAAAGCAAAAATGACAGGTGATAATGTTGGTTCTACCTTATCAATTCGAGCCCAAATCTGATCCGGAAAATGCAGATGTCCAAGCTGATCGATCAACTTTGCCAGCGTGACTGGACCAGATCGTATCAGATTGGTAAGGTTTTATTTCATTGGGGACATAATTACTGATTATAATGACTTACACTGTCTTTTTACGCATTGCACCGCAGTGAGAACACTCTGTAAACAAAATGATGTCTGCATTTGTGATCGTAGAAACGACAAGCAAGCGCTACTCAATACTGCTCAAAACTCACGTTTGAATAGTCAGTAGCAAATTCTTAAAATATGAAAACATACTTACAGGCTGTGTGAGTCAGAAGCGCCAGACTGTGCATGCAAAGATGGAATCTCCCCACTTTTTAGAATCAGCCTTTGTGCACAGCCGATTCTCTCAGGTTCTGGAAACCTGGAAATGCGCAGCACACAGTCGGAAATTTTAGTTGTACTGTTCTGGAACAGCGTTGTAAATAAAACTTTTCTAATTGTGTCCTCTTTTGGAAGGCCAAACAAAGTAGCTTGGCTTTTGCAACGAAAAACACACGTTACGCTTTCTTTTTTTGCATATACTTTTGGCCGGTATTACGAAACTCTGCCCCCACACACTGACGTGGATTTGTGGGGGCGTGTTTGAACAAAGCGTTTTAGGACTTTTACAAAGAATATCTCTTTGGGTTTGAGACTTTGAGCTTTGTAAATATGTAGATCTTATACTTGCACTAACAGCTACATAACACACTAAAGCAAAAAGAGGAAAAACAAGAAATCACACTATATGACCCCTTTAAGAACAAGCATCTTGCCCAGATAAACTTACCACAGCATGTCACTTAGTTAAAAAAAAGTGAACATGTGCAGTTGTTGCTTTAAGGAGGTATTTCTACCCGATTCTACCTAAAAAATATAAACACATTCAACGCTACGACTGCACCAGATCAAAAGAGGTCAGTATAGTCCTGATTCGTGTCAGCTACAGGACATCTGCTCTGAAGGACAAAGAAGAAGAACAGGTTTGTGTTTGGCTGCTCCTTGCTGATTGGCGAATTTTGCTATGTTGCATATTAATTGTTGCAAATTGTTGCAAATTTACATTATGTTGCATTAAAGTGAAAATCACGCATGACATTATAAAACAAATACTGTATACACTCAGCGTTCACAGGCAAGTTTGCTATGTATTTCCCCAGCGTCGAAATCGGGCTTGTCAGGAAACACGATAAATGTCAGGAAACACGATTCCTGGCTGCATGTCAATATCCATGGATCTTTGGTGAGTTGTATCGAGTCGGTGGCACTATATCGATATAGTGGTGGCATTATATTGAGTCCAATCTTTAGTTTAAACTGATAACTCATTTGTTTTACCTGCGTTTTCACAGTTTCCCATATTAAATCCAGTCACGCAGCAGCTCTTTTTGCCACTCAGTCCGACTGAGGGGGCATGTTCCGGCAGGAAAGTGATGTCAATGCATACCCTCTATAGCAAGGAGAATCAAAAGGTAGGTATCGTTTTATTTAGAAATCTTTTTTTTATAATAAAAAAAATAAAAAAATACATTTGGACATTCTCATGCTAAGAAATTGCTGATAAAAGATTAAAAATATATATATTTTTTTATTTAAATTTTACATATCTTTCTTGTTTGACATGCAAATAACTCGGAATAAGGTTGGAGGAAAGTTCCCCTACATGAGAGCAGCATCTGGATAAAATGTTGTGGTGGTAACAAACTATTCAAAAGTTACAGCATTTGGAACCAAGGTAGCCTTTCTGTTTAGCCCTTGACACCCCCCTAATGGGCATTTTTTTTATTTTTTCTCCATGATGGATATCTCGTGATCGACACAATGGATTATGTTGATTTGGGACTCATTTCAATCGGTAGCATCCACTGTAAGTAATGATGTGTAATTTTATATGATGTTCATGTTTCATGAAGTAGTGAAAACGCCATGTGAAAGCTACATTTGATTTTAGTTAGCACCTGTGAAGTTGTATGTCATTACTCAACTTAGTGAGGAATATCCCGTTATTGACGCAATGAATTATGTTGATTTTGGACTCATTTTAATCATGAGAATCTGCTGTATGATTTTCCACAATCGGAGAAATTATTGGTGAAAACGTGGCAAATGCATCATCCCTAGGCCTACAGTATATTATTTATTTATCAAGTTTAGTCAAAACTCAAAACAATTACAATTAAAAATTTCTACTCAGTAGGACCTTTCAAATGACATATTAACACATGACTATCTGAGCTGTATGATTTTTTTTTTTGACACATTGCAGTACATAGTACAAAAACGTGTTTCATAAATAAAAAAATGTATCAGCACTATTTATGAGTTCATCAAATTGGCTACATTCATTGCAAAGTTCAGATTTTAAGCTTTCAAATTACATCTATTTTGTTGATCAAGGCAGTAATTTTGTAGAAAAACAATTGCTTTGTAATTTGATTATGATTTGTTTTTCTTTTTCACAGGGGTGCCCACTGCCCAGTTGCTCCCACCACTCTGAGTGAGAGAGAGAGAGAGAGAGAGAGAGAGAGAGAGAGAGAGAGAGAGAGAGAGAGAGAGAGAGAGAGAGAGAGAGAGAGAAAGAGAGAAATGTGTGTCCCACCATGTTTTGCCAGATGTGGTGCAATGAAAAATTCCCTTTAGGAGTGGATTAATACTGTTTCCGTGGCCTCTTCACCACGCCTGTTTGTTCTGTTTTCATGTACTTTTAGTCAAACCCACGTCAGCAGACCCCTCGTGCCCTTTGTTAGGAATGAAATTCAGCATAATCATAACCTCACTACCTGCCACCTAGATCTGTCTGACTAGATACATACGTTTTATTTAACAATCTATGTTTTAACATCCATGAGATGTTGATTCAAAGGAGCTTCATAAATTGTGGCCTGCAGCTTTTAAAATGGAAATTCTGAATGAAACGGAAATTCAGGGTGGTAAAAACCCCAAAAGCCTCTTTATCCCATTCCAGTTCCAGGTATTTAAAATAAACATGCCATGAGATGTTAAGAAGCAGATACACAGGATGGACTCATAAACTCCTGAGAGAGGCCCATTAATATGAGCGTCACTCTCAACCACTTCAAATCATCAGCTGTGTTTGTTTCAGTGGCCAGAGCTTCACCTCACCAAGACACGTAGCTGGTCAGCTAACTTATTTAGCAAAGTCAGGCATGTGTGTGTTAGGCATAAACCTTTACATGTATGCATTTGGTAGATGCTTTTATCCAAAGTTTTGATTCCCAGGGAATGCATGAGCTGATCAAATGTACACCATGAATGCAATGTAAGTTACCATTATCCTGGATTGAATTCCTGCAAATAAGTGTCTCTGGATCAAGCTAAAGGCCCAGCTTATACTGGCTGTTTGTTAATATCCATTTCTGAACATCTGATCACACATCTGGTCAGTCAGGGCACTCTCATTTACATATTCTACATGAGACCACTTTATTAAATTAACCCCTTCTCCCACATCCCCCATTTTGGCAAGTGGGACATAAATGACAAACCCAAAATAAAAAGGTTGCTGCTGGGTCATTCTACAGAAACGTCCACTTTTGGTATGGCAAGATGTCTTAAAATTGATTTCTTCTTCTAACATTTAAACTTACACCACATTATTAGACTACCCTTTGACTTTATGAATACGGATAAATGACAGCTTAATGATTTTTTATATTTTTTGTACATTTATTTAAAGACCACATGTACCATTTTTTTTTTTTTTTTTTTTTTTTTTTTGTCACTGATGTTACCTTACTTCTTTGGCAATATTAAAGGTTTTTATGAAATATTATTTTATATTTTTTGCAGCACATGTAGACAGAGTTACCTAAAAATAATAATAATGCAAAAAATAAGGAGATTATGTTTTATTTATTTTAATCAGGTTTGTTAAAAGTGTGCTTGAATAGGGTTAGTTCATCTGCGCTTAAAACTATTTGCTATAACAATAAAAATATTTGAAAACCAGTTAAAATCAAGTAATGATGCAATCCTTTAAATCTTAACTTTTGAGTGTAGCAGAATTAAATGGATGTAACATTATTACTATGTCACATGTGACATTGTATTTAATGTGACAGAAAAAAAAGACAGTAACACCAGTGACACAATTAATCACCAGTGACATAACACCAAAGATCATTATTCTTCAACTATAATTAAGTAGATGAGACTAAATTGTTACATTTGGCATATCATCTAAATGAATAGCTTTGAATAAAGTTTATATATAAATGGGAGTCACTGGTGTTACTGGTGTTACCCATAAGAAAGGTGACACCAGTGACAGTAACACCAGTGACAATTTTCATAAAAAAATCATTTTACAAAATGGCTGCTGCAAGGTATCAAACCACATGTTGTCAATCATGGTAAACTAACTAAATTAAGTAGTTTAATCCATTTGTATTCTAGTTTTTTTTTTACAATTACCTAACAGTAAAGTAGGTCATACCAGAGACTTCAACTAAAAGCTTCATATGAAATCATGAGATAAATGAGAAGATTTCTGCTAACTGAAAAGAGACAGTCGATCTACCATGGGCTTTTCTTCATAGATATTCTGGAAATTGGAAGAAGGAAGTCAAGTGATGTCATCAGTGTGGTTTTTATTTCAAAATAAGAGATTTTTGTTTAACGGTAACACCAGTGACACAACTCCAGGGGACCACTGCTTTCATTATAAATGTTATAATATTTATTCTGCATTTTTTTTTTAAATATATCATTTACATAATATATTTGATAGTTATGTATACATTATTGTATTTTAAATGGTGTAAAAATCTGTTATTGACCTCAAAATAGAGCACTTTCCCTCTGTACATGACTGTGGGGACGAGCACTTCTGTGGTGCTTGGAATTCTATATAATTAATAAAAATCAAATATTGCCACATTGATGGCTCAAGAAGGTGTAATTGTTCAAATAACATATTGTTTTATTTAAAAATGTAAAGAAATTGTAACCCTAAAGTGTTTTTTAAGTGTAATATTTCTGTAAAGTCTAGGGACAGAAAAATGGACGTTTTCATAGAATGACCCTGCTCATAAGTCATTCTGAATAGACCATAAGTCATAACCAACATATTTTAGAAAGCAAACACGAGAGTTTACTGTTCAATACTCAGAATTACTCTGTTAAAATGCGTCATGAAATATAACTGCACCTCTGCAGCAGGTGCAGTACTACAAGTAGCATCAAGCTACATAAGAAAATGTATTCGATTAATACTATTCTTTTGCTCAAAACTTACTTTAATACACCAACCAGTGTTTGTTTGTCATTATCCACCAGTGTTTGTCATAACTTCCGACTGCGATCTAATGTGGATTTTAGTCATATAATGTTGTTGAAATATGTTATGTATAGCCTTTTATAAGCAATAATTTTGCTAATAAAATTGCTACACCTGCTTAGCATTTAAAATGTAAACAACCATTATTGGTATGAAAATACCCCAAATTGTATAAAAATCACACACAAATCATATACTATCGTAATCATGCGTTTATAAGCTTCTTGTCTCATGTGTAGAAATGTTTCTTTGTTTTTTTTGTTGTTTTTTACGGAGCTCAGAATGCGGAAGTGTACAGAACACCATCATCAGGAAGGGCAGGAATTATAGTCATGACTGACAGCTCTAGACAGAATGAGCAGTCGCTGAGGTGATAACTCAGAACAGACAGACAGAACTGTGTACTCTGCTTCAGCTCTTCAAGTTGCATAATTCAGTGGAAAATGAATAGAATTTACTCACCCTCAAGCCGTCCTAGGTGTATATGACTTTCTTCTTTCAGCCAAACACAAATGGAATTATAATAAAAAATATCCTGGCTATTCCATGCTTTATGAAGGGAGTGAATAGTAACTGAGATTTTGAAGCCCAAAAAAGTGCATCCATCCATAAACGTAATCCATACGGCTCCAGGGGGTTAATAAAGGCCTTCTGAAGTATGGGATAATTTTCATTTTTGGGTAAACTAACCCTTTAACGGATACTGTTCAGTGCAGCTGTGTGAACACAATAAACCGAAGCAGACGTGACTGAATATGAGTGCGTGCTTTTTTCTATTCAAAATATTGTAAGTTACAGAATGATTATTTTGCACTCCTAACATAAATTAAGAAATTACTGTCATGGATCTGAGTTTTATCATAAACAGTGGTCAAATATCGAAGCTGGAGTCTTTAAACTTTCTGATGATACACAGTTTGTCACAATCAAGTAAGAGTGTGATGTTTCAACGTTCAGTGAATGTGAACAACAATAATCTGGGGCCGCTGGCAATGCAGCGCAGGTTAAGGAGTTAAATCAGTTACTACTGACTGTCATAAAGGCAAAAAAAAAAAAAAAAAGACACAAAAAAAAAACCTGCAGAAAAATTGCCACACTGTTGCTGTCAAATATACTTGAATTATCTAGACACAATTAAGCAATATTGTCCATCAGAGTCATGAATACTTTGTATAAAGTATAGAATGTTTCAGAATCTTCTGATGTGCAGGTTATTTTCAGTGTTTGATTGACAGGTGAGTAGGCGGAGCTCCACTGCTGTCTGAGATGCATCAGAATAAATGAGCATTTACACTACAAATGTTAAGTGTTCTACAGTAAGTAAACAGAGTATACAAAAGGCTCTGCACAGACAACCATTTGTGTAAAACTAAGTTTCTAAGTTGAAGATGCCTAAGGGCTCTTACAGAGTCAACGCATAGATACACATAAGTGCCTGCAAGGCTACGCATCGCTACGCTTCGGCCGCCATTACGCGTCTATGCGTAGCACAATGTGTCCTCCCAGTTTTTGATACGCGACGCACCGTTGCATGCAATACTATGCGTTGTTGGTGGGGGCGATACTGCAAGTTGCTTGTGTCAGACGTGTAGACTATGAAAGGGAGCACGTCGCTCACGTTGCTCGCGTTGACTCTGTAAGAGCCCTTAAAATGTCCCAGTTGGCATTTTGGTGATTATGTATTTATGTATTTATGAGAAAGACAGGCACTGCCACCCATATGTTTTAAACATTTCTCATGTTTTTGACTCTGTGCTGAGAACAGATGACTAGAAACCAGATATATTTAATGTTCTCATTGCTCAAAAAGGGTGATTCAAACATGGGGCGCTGACAAATATACTGACCAGCTGAGATACATGCGGGCGGGCAGATAGACAGGCAGGCAGATGGTCTGGAGCGCAGACTCACGGGGAGAAGCAGGCCTCGGCAACACTTTACAGGGACACAGAAGTGTGAGATCATGGTGCCTTTAGTCAGATCCGACAGACAGGTGACCCAGTGAGGACTTAACTCTGTCAGGCAGAAATGGAAAATTGTTCCCGCATGCACTTTTGATGTGATACTGATGGTATCTAGATGTTTTTCTCCTCAGCACTGAATAACTGTGAGAGGGACAGACATGGAGATCTGTTTCTCTATCTTTCCATGCAGGTAGAGATTCATGCTCTCAGCGTGACTCAAACCAGATGTGTGAAGATCCAAGCACACCAAAGAAACCTGCAAAAACATGATACGCCTGTATTTTGTCTTGCAGCATGAGTTAATTTCCAATACAAATGGTCATTTCAAACACATACACACACATGTGTTGGAAACTGATCTACGTGCAAACAAACCTAACACACCTTTGTTGGTTCAGCGATAATTACGCCCAAGTACCGGCAATTAAACAGGTAAATGTGAACTTAAGTGAAGCTTTCATTTAAAATGGGAAATCTAAGTTCACGGACACAGCAGCATTTTTATGAGGCAATAAAACAGTTTGAGGGAACGAACAGAAACCCCTGAGGTTCAAAGTGAGAGCTCTGGAGTTTCCCCCTCTAGCACGTTCATAAAACATCATTACAGTCGACCTCAATCACGAGAATATGTTTCTTTGAAGCCCAAGCAAACTAACTAACTCTGTTCCAGCTAAATAAACTCCAGACATGCACGCTTTTGAGTTCTGCCAGCTAGTCTGATAAGCACCGTTTCTGGATCATTCTGATACTCTTTAAATATTTGAAGATTAAATGGCCTAGGATTTTATGTGATTGATCTTTATCCTTAATTTCTTTATTGTTGGCAGACTGTATCAACAAATATTCCTGGAGGCTGCAGTTCTAAGAACACATTTCTAGGACCCTAGCTAATTCTATTCCAACAGAAGAGACCTGATTCAAACCTGAAACGATGGAAATTATTATATTTTTGTTATCCTTCTACCTTATTTTTAACATATAAGTTAAATATAGCGCAGCCATTTTAAACTTGAATGTGCGTGGTTTCCGGTGTCCGCCTCCAGTTATTTTAGCTGTGCAAAATCAGTTTATTATGCTGCTTGATGTTGCAAACTGGTATTTGTTGTCATGTTTTTTAATTTATTATAAACACACTAGTTTGTAGCGCAAACAGTTTTACTGTTTACTGCACTTAATTAAGCCGGTCGCACATCAGATGAGAAGCACCACGGCTAATGAAATGGAAATCTTGCTTGTACAGAGAATAGCTTGCATCCTCTTTGAAAAAAAAGAAAGAAAAAAAGAAAAAGAGAACCAAATTTAAAACCAGAATATAAGGGCTCATAAATTGAAATAAATTAGGCTAAATATTTCAAAAAGCTTTCCAACCGTTAGTTTAGGGGTTGGTTAGGAGAATAGCCTACAGGAATTAAATTTAAGTAATTAAAACAGTAAATCTTTCCTGAAAAGAGTAATACAAATACAGAATTGAATAATAAGTGTTAGAAAATAATATAAACTGCTAGTAACACACACACACACACACACACACACACACACACACACACACACACACACACACACACACACACACACACACACACACACAGAGACTAGGGTCCAGGAAATGCGGTCCTGAAAGGCAGGATCATGACACTGGACTGTATGAGCGTGTGACCGCAGTGCCAGTGTCTGTTGATAGGCGGTGCTGTTTCACATGCAATCAGATTGCTTAAAATGTGAGGAACAATCATTCTCTTTATTCTGTCTCTCTCCAAAGCTTTGTGATTGATTGAAAGTGTGTGTTTGTTTCTTCTGAGGCATCATCATAAACACTTTTAATTTAAAACGGAATTCAAGGCCTGTAACTCAAATTATCCTCTGAAAAGAACAATTTACGCCATGACAATTCAGCAAGGAAATTCATTATGTATCCACAATTAACAGTCAGAATATGTTCTAAAACTTGTTTTAATAGAGGCTTAAGAGGCTGTACATAATTACCTACAGTACAAGTTTAATGCTAAAGCTGTAAGACTGTCTTTTGTAAGTTGCTTTGAATAAAGTACATAGTTGACATTTGTTAACACATTATTGGCTCAAAAGGGTCCACAGGTTTTTTTTTATTTTAATTTTTTTTATAACACATTAATCTGCTTTGTGGTGTACAAAAACAAGCATATGTTGATTGTCTCACTATGCTCGCAACTCTTTATTTTGATGGTCCCCTTTAGTCACTGTTGACTATAAGTAACGTTGCACCTACATACACACCTACTACACCTACACAGTGATAATAGGAAATTAAAGTTACAGAGACTGTTTTGGCTTTATAGCAGCTGTAGAATAAAGTTATTGCCTTCCCTATAAACCAACCCTCAACAAACTACTTGTCTGGCCTTAAAATTTATAATACAGAATTTGTATCGCTTCCGCGTAGCCACATGAAACGGAATTATCCCGACAACGCTTTATCTGTAAAGGGAGGGGAGGGAGGACTTCACAGGGGAGAGACCACGACTGCGCTGTCGTCACATCCAGGCGCAGGTCCTTCATCAGATCTTGATACGGACTGGATCCGGCGGACTGCGGTGAACCTTGGGATAGATAGATAGACTAATATTAGCGTAGACGCCATTCTTCCAGCCCGGTCTCACCCCAAAACGTCACATACTGACGGGTCTTGACCATACGGCAACATACGACGAAAAGGGTACCCCTATAACGTCAATATGTTTACAACGTTTTGGGGTGAGAATGTGTTGATTCTTCTTATGATGTAATGAGTACATCAGGATTTATGGGAAATGTTCCCGGATCCGGCTGACCTAATCTATGCAGCCTAACATTGAATTATTGAAGTCTATAATGTGTTATGTGTATGCTAGGTCAAAGAGATGTGTTTTTAGTCTAGCTTTGAACTGCTTCCCGGACAATATTAGGAAGACTGTACCAAAGTTTTGGTGCTAAATAGGAAAAGGATCTACCGCCAGCAGTCGATTTTGATATTCTAGGTATTATCAACTGGCCGGAATTTTGAGATCGCAATAGACATGAAAGACTATAATGTGTTAAGAGCTCGCTCAAGTACTGGGGAGCTAAACCATTTAGTGCTTTGTAAGTAATCAGCAATATTTTAAAATGTATATGATGTTTAGTAGGAGCCAATGCAGTGTTGACAGAACGGGCTAATATGGTCGTACTTCCTGGTTCTGGTAAAAACTCAAAGTAAACTCAAAAAAAAAAAAAAGTAATTTGTTTATTAAGCGTGCAGGGCAACCAACCATAAGGTTCCTAACCGACGACGAAGACTTAACAGAGCAGCCATCAAGTGTTAGACAGTATTCTAGGTTTGGATGTGAGGACGTTTTTTTGTCCAATAATTAGAATCTCTGTTTTTTTTTAGTTTTTTTTTAGAATTAAGTAGTAGGAAATTACTAGTCATCCAATTTTTTATATCACCTATACATTCCGTTGATTAGTGAATCGGTAAGTTTCGTCAGGGCGTGAAGAAATATAGAGCTGAGTATCATCAGCATAACAGTGAAAACTAATGCCATGCTTCCTAATGATATCTCCTAATGGTAGCATGTACAGAGTGAACAGCAGCGGTCCTAGTACTGAGCCTTGTGGTATGCCATACTGAACTTGTGATCGATGAGATCTCTTCATTTACTGCTACAAACTGATAACGGTCAGATAACATACATATAGGGTCTAACATACATGTTGTCGATTTAGATGATTTAACAAGTTTAGAAAATTATTCCTCTCTTAATGAATGAATCAAATTTTTCCTCAGGGAGACTAAAATTCACTCCCTGATGCAATACTGTAGTAGATGGTTGCATAGTTATAATTTTCTCCCTGATATTATCAATCTTATAAGTGAAGAAGTTCATAAGGTCATTACTGCTGTGCTGCTTGGAAACTTCTGGGCCTGAAGCTATATTTTTCATTAGTTTAGCCACTGTTTCAAATAAATTCCCAGTGTTTTGTTTATTTTCTTCTAATAGGGTACAAAATAAGCAGATCTAGCAGCTTTTAATGCCTCTCTGTATGCAATCGAGCTCTCCTTCCATGAAATGCGAAATACCTCTAGTTTTGTTTTCTTACAGTTGCACTCCATTTTTCTGGCTGCTCTCTTAAGGGCTTGAGTGTGCTCATTGTACCACGGCGTTGGACTATTTTCTTTAATCTTCTTTAAGCTTCTTTAAGTGCAACGGAGCAACTGTGTCTAATGTGTATACCGGCTGGTGTCAGACTTCTTGTGTATACAAAAATCTCATTGGATTCTAACAATTAATGGATGTTTGGAAATGTAAACTGATATTTCTACTGACACACTACAGCAAAATATATAAATAACTGGCTTAAAACTTGTTGTTTTTTGGGGTGAAAATAATAATGTGCCTAAGACTTTTGCACAGTTCTGTATATACTTTGAAAGTCGTGTTGTGTATTACGACAACATTACACCATCTGACCCTCACTTTTACGGCAGAAAAAGAGTAATTGGCAAAACAGTGCAGATACATAGGGTTTTAGTACCTTCACTGCTTAGACTGCAAACAAGCCTAAAATAGACCAGGATTCTTATTTTGAAATGTATATAATTAATTCATTACATTTATATAGCGCTTTTCTCGGCACTCAAAGCGCTTTACATAGAAGGGGGAATCTCCTCAACCACCACCAATGTGCAGCATCCACTTGGATGATGCGACGGCAGCCATGTTGCGCCAGAACGCCCACCACACACCAGCTTACTGGTGGAGAGGAGACAGTGATGAAGCCAATCAGTATATGAGGATGATTAGGAGGCCATGATGGACAGAGGCCACTGGGCAAATTTGGCCAGGATGCCGGGGTTACACCCCTACTCTTTCGAAAGACATCCTGGGATTTTTAATGACCACAGAGAGTCAGGACCTCGGTTTAACGTCTCATCCGAAGGACGAGTAGTTAAATATCCTTAACTATTTTTAGATGCTCATTAAAATGGTAAACATCATAATTTATTAACATAAGCAATAAATGTAAGGTATTCACTGATTGTGAAAACATTGAGCTGTGTTTTTACTTTGAAACCAGTAGCACTCATGTTTCAACACTGAATTAACCAATATTTTGAGTTTGGGGCAGGACTGTGTGTTTGTCTGACCAATTGAAGACTGCTTGAAAACAGCGGCCATGTTTGGAATACAAAAGCTTATAGCATAGCTTATACTCACTGAATACTGTATGGTACTGTATATTAAATTTATTAAGTCAAGTCAAGTTTATTCGTATAGCGCTTTTCACAATACAGATTGTATCAAAGCAGCTTCACAGTATTAAATTAAAATAATACAACAAAGTTTGTTTCAAGAGGAATTTGTTGATTGATAAAATTAAATTAAATATCCCCAAAATATCCCCAACTGAGCAAGCCAAAGGCAACAGTGGCAAGGAACCGAAAAACTCCATCAAGTGACCTAATGGTGTCCTAAAACTCCATCAGGTGACCTAATGGAGAAAAAAAACCTTGGGAGAACCCAGGCTCAGTCGGGGGCCAGTTCTCCTCTGGCATTTATGAGCTAGAGGCCGGATTGTAGTTTGAACTGTAGGATTATATGAATGCCTGCCTGAAGAGATGCGACTTTAATCTAGTTTTAAACAGGGAGAGCGAGTCTGAGTAACGAACAGTATCAGGAAGACTATTCCAGAGTTTTGGAGCCAAATGTGAAAATGCTCTCCCTCCTTTGGTGGTTCTGGATATCCTAGGTATGACCAAAAGCCTTGAATTTAGTGATCTTAAAGAGCGCGATGGATTATAGGGCGATAGAAGATCCGTTAAATAGACTGGAGCTAAGCCGTTTAGGGCTTTATAAGTCAGTAGCAATACCTTGTAATTAATACCGAACTTTATAGGTAACCAATGCAGTGCTGATAAAATCGGTGTTATATGATCATATTTTCTTGATCTCATAAGAACTCTAGCGGTGGCATTTTGGACTAACTGTAGCTTGTTTATTGAGGATGCAGGACAACCAGCTAATAAAGCATTACAGTAATCCAGTCTCGAGGTCATGAATGCATGAACTAACTTTTCTGCATCAGAAACTGATAGCATATTACGTAGCTTAGCAATGTTTCTAAGGTGGAAAAAGGCTGTTTTTGTAACATATGAAATATGATTTTCAAAAGACAGGTTGCAATCGAGTATAACACCCAGGTCTTTTACTGTAGAGGATAAAGTAACAGGACATCCTATGATGTTAAAGTTGTATTGTGCGAGGTTTTGTGGGCGGTTTTTTGAACCGATAAGTATTACCTCTGTCTTGTCTGGATTTAATAAAAGAAAATTACGCGTCATCCAATCTTTTATATCTTTAACACACTCTGTCAATTTGGAAAATTTAGCGTTTTCATCCGGCCGTCATCAGCATAACAATGGAAACTAATTCCATGTTTCCTTATAATATTTCCAAGTGGCATCATATATATTGAAAATAACAGAGGGCCTAATACAGATCCCTGCGGCACTCCATAGTTTACTGGAGTTATGATCGATTTTTCTCCATTTAAATAGACAAAATGGTAGCGGTCAGATAGGTATGATTTGAACCAGCTTTTTACAATAGTACAATAATACTATTACAATAGTACAATAGTATTATTATTACAATAGTGAACTTAAAGTTTAACAGCCTATTCCTCCGCTAGGCTGTGGTGGGATCCGAATCAAAGAAAAAGGTGCCTGTAAGGCAGATCAGCCTAGAGCACAAATTGATTTACACACACACAGGCACGAACGCACACACACACACAGAGAGAGAGAGAGAGCGAGACAGAGAGAAGCAGGAAGTATTTGAGGCAGTAAAATGATTCCACAATAAACAGTACACATGACCTCATCACTTTCCATGTTTAATTCAGCAAGTGGAATGACCAGTAATCAGCTGGGAATGGTAATGTAAAAAAAATTTCAAATCAATAAAATAAACAAAGAGATGAAAAATCAATCCATCTCACTGGAATGGGATGATTGAGAGCATTGCATTGTGTAATACAGTGAATATAGTATTCCGTAGAAAATTCACAACCTCAGTATAACATACTACAGTAGCCTATGTAGTGCAGCAACAGTAAGAACTATTCCAAACATAGCAGGCATTGTTTGCACTTCTGTCTGGTGTCACTGTGGTGCAAAAATCTTTAAATTGCACAGCTATTTAAAATACACTCAACACAGATGTAGAGTAGAATATTGATTGATTGATTGATTGATTTATTTGTTTATTTATTTATTTATTTATTTTTCGTTGATCAAGAACACAACCAAATCAAGTCTCAGCTGACATCAATTTCAGCTTACATTAACCTATAGATTCAAGTTTAAAAGTTTGTCTAGTGGATGCTGGACTGAAAGCAGAAAACACTCACAAATGTTCTTTGTATTTTACATGAATTCATTATAAACCGTAGTTTCTGATCACGGCCTTTGAATGACATTTGCCCTGCAGGTAGGTCTGCAGTGAAAGCCTGTTTTCTTCCACCGTTATTCCCACAGAATGGAGCCCAAGTTTGCTAATTCTCTGAGCCCATGATATAGTCAATGCGGGTGTTGGTGAGCTCAGACTAGCGGGAGTACAAATCCCTCAAAGAACTTAAGGCTGACTGTAGTCCTCGGCTAGGCTGTGGTGGGAACCGAATCAAAGAAAAAGGTGCCTGTAAGGCAGATCAGCCTAGAGCCCAAATTGATTTACACACAAACACACACACACACACACGCACGCACGCACGCACGCACGCACGCACGCACGCACGCACGCACGCACACACACACACACACACACACACACACAGAGCAGCAGGAAGAATTTGAGGCAGTAAAATGATGTACAAAACTACATGAACAACATGTAGCTGCATTTATTTCAATGATAACTTGAGGATGCTTTCAAATTAAAGAAGACATGTTGATGTTCGAAACATATTTTAACTTAATTCTGCTTCCTCGGGTTATTTTTCAGATGCTGGACCTTATCACCTAAAACCGTAATCGATACAAGAGGAAGCAAAGTGTGCTCCTCACAAAGCATTTGAATAAGGCATTTAGACATCAAAACACACAAAACTTTCTCAGACATTTGAATTGCTAGCTGTGTACTTCTCGACGTCTCAAGCCACATTTCTTGACTTCCCTGCTTTTGCTCTCTGAACACACTGAGAAATCGCCTCAGACCATGTTCCACATCAAAAACAGCAGCAGAGAAAGAGCGATTCACCTGCTCCCCTCTCTGCACGTCTAGATTCAGAGTGAATCGCTGAGCTACAATAGGGTTCAGAGATCAGCTTTGAAAATAAGGCCAGGGGTCGCAGTTCGCCTTGGCTCAACACCCTGTGGCAACTGGAATAGTAATGCAGTTGCTGGGATCCGGCCCGGGCCGCTGTGAAGACTTCCAGTGAGGAGAAGCTATTGTTTATGGGCCTCTTGGGCTGGAGCAGAGCAGAGAGGCGATGAGCTCCTCCGGCTCCTCTGTGCTGATGCTGGATTTCTCGGGCTCCTCTTGAGGAGTTCAGCATTCCTTTCAGCGTGAACTTTGGCCGTTTACTGTTTCTCACTGTGTCCTGCCCACCAGTGATGAATGTTCATTCTGAGCCAGGCGCCAAAAAGCAGTTTCTGAAGGAAGAAAACAAAGTACATCATGGTTTGCAATATATCTTACTGAGTCCATGGATAATGAAGAACTGCTAATAAAATATACATCATGTGAATCACCAACACAAACCCAACCGGCAGATGACATCAGGAGTTGGGCTGAGCTAACACTTCTCTTGCGGTGTAGTGTTTGTGAATTTTAAGTATGCATAGAATAAAGGACCTACAGTACTATATTTGCCCCAAATAATCTATACAACAGCACTCACGGAATAATATATCCCACAATGTAATTATCCCTTCTTTCTCCACTGTGACAAAGAAACGAGAAGCAGAGTCAGTCGCCTGACTGTTGAAGATATTTTCTCCCAAAGTTGAAATAAATGAACAAACTAGCTACATCTTATTTCAGAGATCATAACCAAATGCCACTCTCCGAATTAAATATGTGATGAGGACTAGGGATGTGTCTGAAGCTGAATACCCTATTCGAAAATAATGCCTTAACGAATGATGAATAATGAATTCTACTGAATAATAGGAAACATATATTTGTTAGATGCAGTCACTCCTCGTGTTTGCTGGATAGCTGGTGAGCAGGGGATAGTCCAATATTATACATAAACCTCTAAAATCACTATGCAATAATGAGTTTGTGAAGTGAATGGGTGCAAACTCTATGAATGAAATGAGCACAGCATGATCGCAAATCAAAAAGACACTTTCCGTCTCTGTAAGTCTCTCAGATATCAGAACCTGCCAGGAGTTATATCAGCTAAGATACTGAATCATACACATGGTCTACTACTTGATATGTCTATTTAAATGTTTTAAACCTTTTACGATATGACAATGTTTCTCTGTCTCACTCTCTCCAGGAGCTGGCAAGCATTTTGTAGTCTTTATAATTTGTTCAGATTTGCATTTGCTGCATAAAAGTTGTTTTAGCAATGTTTAGCAACCACTGAATATTTTCTTTCAAGTTCCATGTTCTATAATCAGCTGTTTTATATCGAGTCCTTTTATTTGAGGCTGTGGATGATTGTCCTGACATGTACACAAAATGCCTTTGGAAAATAATAAGATAGAGTTGTTTTCCATTTGTTTAACAATTAGCATTATTGGTGTTATAAGATATTGGTGTTTAAGATAATAAAATAAAAAAATAATAATTATTATTTTTTTTTAAAGTATAATTTTATGAGTTATACAAGGCACATTTGTAAACTGAAATGAATGAAGGTAACAGAATTACGTTTAAAAGAGGCTTTTCATGTAATTTGACTAAGCCACTCTTGGTTTTATCCAAATACTATACAAATATTTGGAGATTTCTACAGACACAGATAGGCTCCTCTGCATACCCCTAATGAGGACAATTGTTGCGTTCTTTTTTCACATACTTCTTTTTCTCATTTAGGATCATGAACATGCCTGCAAAGTGTTAACTGTGATGTATTGTGGAAAATGCATACAAATTTGTTATTACAATTATGATGTTTGCGGGTCAATATGACTTGCATATTTCATGGTTAAAGGCATGCTGCACAGACTTTTTTTTTATGTATTTGGTTGTGTCAGTTTCTAAACTACCCTCTTGTCGTTACATAAGGTGTATGTTGCATTGAAGACATCCTTTTTATTTGTTTTATGCGTGTTCATTTAGCTGGGAATCAAACCAATAAGTTTGCTGTTGCCTCAGAAAAAGCACACAGAAAAAGTGTTGTTTTGGTTACACCTGTTTTGTTCAAAATGTTAAAAGTTTGAATAAACGTTAGCCACAATACTATTAATATTATTTATAATTTGTATTGTTTTTGTATAATAATTATAATTTGTATAATTTTGAAAACAAAAATGTTAAAAATATAGTTCTATATCCAGTTTGATTTTAAAAAATCATACGTTCTTATGTTTTTTTGTAATGTGTGAGAAATACTGATTTATTTTTTGTTTTTCATAGGGTGATTTTTGGTTCATTGTATTGAATCCAATAACCCTAACCCTACATACAAATCATAACAGAATTTAAACTTAATACAAGGGATGAGCAATACATCCTGCATTATTTAGTAAGTAGCGTGCCAGTATTCCCTTCTGAAAACAAATTGGCTTGGAATCCTATATGCATAAACAACAATATCTCGGAGTTACACAAACTGTGGTGTCATTCCTTTGTGGTCTAGCAAACATTTGTGAGTTTGACACATGCATAAGCTCAGAAAACCAATAGTTACATCATCACAATTAGCTGAAAACAGCACTGGCCACAACAAGGGGTCATGTGACCATGTATTCCATACAGTCACTATGTTCTCAGAGCAGCCTGAGCCAAAATTTAATCGAAACCATGTCATCACTGTGCCACATATGTACAAATTAAATTACAGGGCACTGCAGTAATTGGTCACGTCGGCATGAGTAAAGGTGAATGTATAGGGTCTCACAGCAGGGGTTGTGTCCAGCCTGAATGAGTCAGTAGGTGCTGCAATGGTCTCTGTTGAGACTGAGAGGAGCCTGTGGTCCAACCACCGGGGTCTGATTTGACCATTACGTCTAAGGGCCCTATTTTAACGATCTAAGCGCATGGTCTAAAGCGCAGGCCGCAAGTTCACTAAGGGCGTGTCCGAATCCACTTTTGCTATTTTAACGATGGGAAAAATTAAAGTTTAATCGGGGCGCCAGGCGCATGGTCTAAAAGGGTCATCCCTATTCTCATAATGAGTAATGGGTGTGTTTTGGGATTTACGTGCATTGAACCAATCAGAGTCTCATCTCCCATTCCCTTTAAATGCCAGTTGCGTTTGCACCTTGGCAGATTCGCTATTTACATGACGGAATTTGATAGTGCAAAGACCAAACGTGTCTCCAGAGCGCAAACGGAACTGCTCGTGCGCGACGTTAAAGTGCGCAAGCAGACCATCTACGGGACAAGCCGGATTCCACCATATCTTTATGTACACAATAATAATCTTTTACATTGTAATCCTTTTATTTGAAATATTTGGCATGTTTGTGTGCTGCTGTGCATCCCTGTGTGTTTAATAAGCAGAGTGTACACGTGTTGTGGACCCGCCTATAGGCACACATTACTAACGCGCTCATTAAATAAAAAAATATATATATATATTGCGCCATTGACTTTAGACCAGGTTTCAGTTGATCAATGGCGCAGTCTATTTCTGTTGCATCAAAATAGCAATGCAATGCGCCAGAACACACCTCGTTTTCAGACCAGCATGCCCTTGGGCGCACAAATGGGTGCAAATGCATTTGCTATTTAAACAACGCAGGACGTGAAAATGATAACTGCGTCTGACTGAAACTAGCAAAAAACACTTGCGTCGTGCTTGGCGCTGCATTGCGCCGGGTGTAAGATAGGGCCCTAAACATCATTCAGACTTTCTGCACACAACGCCTAGAAGAGGAGCATCACACACTCATAAATTGTCACTTCTCTGACAGGTGCGAGACCCTAAACATGGATACTTGAAGCATGTTTGCTAGTCAGTGAAATCCTTCATGTTAACAAGCTAAGACTGCTTATGTGATGTTACGCTAGTGGCCTGAATCAATCAGGCTGGGCCATCTTCTAAAAATATAATGAGCATTGAAGTGTCAAATGTAGTATTTTACAGAAATCCTTGAAGCTATTATTGTTTCGGAGGCTCCTTATGGTGGCAGAATTCCATAAAAAGAGTGAGCGATTGCCATTTCTGACTAATACAGTAAAATTAACTATAAATAAAAGATGTAATCCAAAAAGTACCCTTTATCATATTCAAAAGTCCTCATTAGGCATTCAAGCCAAGTCTCGTTTCCTCTCCAAATGCAATTAAGTGTGAGCCTTTAAGGATAAAGTAAGCTTGTTAATAAGTTCACAGAGTAATGAAAAACAGCCTTTTCTTTATTGCTGAAGTGAGAATATTGAATCTAATAACAGGGCTGTGAAACATCAGCGACTCTGAGCAGTGCACCTGCCAACTTCTTGGGGTTAAAAATGGAGCCATGTGATTTTCTCATTACACATGGAAACCTCAGCCCTGACATCTGGGATCTTCACGACAAATAAACAGACATGATTAAATATCATAGTGTAGTGATGTTGGCTGTTCATGCAAAGTTTAAGTACTGTCAACGGGAAAAGTCCTCGCATTGAGCTGGTGAAAGCAAAAGTTATTCAGGGAATTTTAAGCTGTAGAAATGTTAAGCCAAAAAAGGTCCATGTAAACTTATCAACATATACCTTGGGAAAAGTTAGGGTTAGGATTATACAAGATTAGTGAAACATGGTAAAAAGGGACATGATTACAATCCGAGGACACAACAAAATCAAGGATGCTGACGTCATCTACAGCTTCGGAATGGCAATTCAGTCAAATAATGGCAATCAAATTTCCACAGCTTTTCCAATGTGTTTGGACCCTGAGGATTGTTGCTTGTGGATACATTTTCAGATTATGATGAGAAACAATTATTCAGTATGTTCTTCCACAGTATAAGTACAAATCCCACTCTACCATCATTCCAACAGCAGCATATGCAATATAGGAGACATATAATGCACAGCGGTAATAAAGCATTACACTTGTAGTGTTGCTCTGGGAGCCTGTCGGTGAGAAAGAGCCCGAAAATGGCTGTGGAAACAATTTCCTCATCCACGCCTCAGGCCAGAGATTAAAAAGTGTCAATTATAAATGATGTCAGTCTCACTTACTATGAGGAGCGTTTATGCATGAGGCTATCAGGGAGATTGAGTGGACGGCAGCGGATGATTTCAACATTGCCAGCAGCCGACTCTCTGTGCCACTGTCCACTGCTGGATGTGACAACTGACACGTAATGAATTGCGTTTGCCAAAAACAACAGTTTGATGCACTAACATTGTTTATTGACTTTGCTACTCACACAAACCCCATGCCAACTGCAGAATCAGTGGAAATGCGTCTCTACAACCTGATAGTTTCCACATTGGTTCAGATCTGGAGGGAGCGCAAGCTGCTATTTGTTGATCTTTTTTGTCAAGTTTGCGCTAAAGCTCTGGCAAAGTGCTTAACTTCAAATTCAAGGACATTTGTTTCTTCTTGGACAGGAGCCATTTTCATCAGAACCATGTGCATAAAGCGGGCTTATTTAGCAACCGATGTGTTGCTTTGAATATGTGGCCCCCCTTGAATCCAGATGTCAGAATAAAAGAATGCCTGCACCCTGCGAAGGTCTTCTTTCTCTGTCCCAGAAAACCTGTGAGGGAAGTGAATTCCCACTGAGCAGGAGCATGGATCATGGTAATTGCCAGCAGTACCTTGGGGCCAGAGCAATGAGCTCATTATTTCTCCCAAACCCTTAAGTCTCGCAAAACAACAGCCGGCCGAGTGTGGCTCTCGGTGGGAGTCGTGGGCGTGTGTTTGTGCATGTCGGTGTCGTCTTCCAGACATCCACTCTGCTGAAGCGTCTGGAAGTTCTTATTGTTTTCATGATAACAAGTAGAATATAGCTAGTTACAAAATAAAAAATAAAAAGACATTTCTCACACAGCCTCACGTATCTGACTTGAAAAGCAACGCATTCCCTTTTTGTTGTATCTCTCTCTTGGTGAGGTGCTGATGAATACAGACAACAGTATCCACCCATCTATCCATCTATCTTTATATCCATCCATCATCTCTCTAAGAGAACAATATCTCTTGCAAAGGTTTTCACAGATCTCAAGCAGAGGAGGCTGTCCAGAGAGCTGATGTGAATGGGAAAGCTAACAGTCACCCTGTCCTGCACTGAGCTTTCATCTGGGAATAAGGTTGTCGCTGGCATTGGTCAGTGCCCAACAGATATAATGCCAAGTGGAGCTTACACAGTATTTAATGGAGAGCCCTTTCAAAACCAATGCAGCTTAATATATCTACTAAACATGGCAATTAAATTAGAAAAATGCACTAGTTTATATTTTTTGCTTCTTTATATTAGGTGTCTTTAACTACTATATACTTGTACAATGTACTTTGTTTTATTGCAAAACACTTGTGCTGCAATTGAGGAGTGATACGGGTGAGGCTAGGGATAGGTTTGTAGGTAAGTGTAAAGTGCATGTAGGTATTTTTTTTAAATATAAGTGCAGTATAAAAACGTACATAATAAGTGCACTTTATCAAATGATTAATTTAAATATTCTTAATATACACTTAATATAAAGTGGGGCATTATTTTTATTTCATTTTGTTTTTGTGTTCACAAATACTGTATAAGGAAAAAGTTTTAAAATGGCATGCTTTTAAGAGCTCTTCATCTGTAAAACATCTACTTTAATACAAAGACATGTTTGTTACTTGTTTAAAAATGCAACAATGTTATTTATTTGTTTATTTATATTTATTATTATTTGAATATGTGGCAACTTTTTTAAATGGCTGTCAATGGAGAAACATGCTTTTGGTGTGTAGTTACAACATCTACCAGCAGGGGCTAACAAGGAGCAGGTGGCTGATGTACGCTCAAAAAGGCATTGAAATGTGCATTCACAATTTTCCACGCACATATCGGGATTTATAAAAAATAAACTTAGCGTAAATGGGTGTGCACAGTATGGACACTCTAGACACTATTTTACTAGAGTGAGCGAAGTAATGAATGATTTTTAACTGTTTTCCAGTTGAACATTTTCATTTCCACAATTAGATTAAATGTGCATAAGCACATCTGGGAAAATGCTTACTTTAGCCTGATAGCATTAAAAGCATACGTCCCACCCTCCCTGCAAATCGCCGTCCAAAGCCACGCCTCCTGAACGCATGAGCACAGCCCAGAAGACCGGAGACAACGTTACTGCAATACCAATATCATGTGTCATTCACCGGTGAGAAAACTTTATAGTACAGTTAGTAACATTACTACAACTACAATACCAAACGTAAACAAATTCTTAAAAACAGAATTAGATGCAGCAAGTTTTCGGTTTGTTTAGCTAGCAAAACTTGTCAGTGTGTAATAATATGTATTGCATGCCAGGGTTCCATGATGAGAGTCTGCTTGTTGCTGTTCTCGCTCTGTCTGCACAGCGTACGTGAACGCGCTGATGTCTTATTATGTCTGCGTGAACAGCCTGCGCAGTGGTATGCAAACACACATTGACCGACAGGGAACACATGCCACAGGACCGTTCAGACCGAACGCAACGATTGAACGAGCATTCTACAGTCCTACGCCTTCCACAGACACATATATTTATAAAAATACATTTAGACCGCTTAACAGGAGACTTTCAACCAGCAAAAAAAAAAAGTTTCTCCAGAGAATCACCTATGGCACCTTTAAATTGAAGTTAATTAAAGTTCAATTTTAGTTGTGGATACACTGCTTTTGGACACTTTTTCTGTGGCATGCTATCCCAGAGGAAAGAACATCTCTTTAACATCTCAAATGTTTCTCCTAGACAAAAATGAGGTTACTTTAACATCAAATGGAGACTTGAGTCTTGACTCCTGCTTCTCATACTTGTCTCCTGAGAGAAAAATAATCAAACACTCTCACAGCGGTCTCCTTTAAAGGTTTAGAAGAGATATCACCATCACACATTGTGCTCATATTTTTCTCCTTAGCTAGAAACTCTGGATCGCTCACATTTGTCTCCTCAAAAGATTTAGAAGAGATCTCATCATCATCACACACTGTGCTCAGATTATTTATTTTTTACTCAGCTAGAGAAACTGGAGCTCTCATATTTGTCTCTTTAGAAAAAGATCTCAACAACATCACACACTGTGCTAGAGGAGCTGTCACATTTGTCTCATTTGCTGTAAAGTCTAGAAAAGACCTCAACGACTTAATGAAGTTCCTAAACGCAAGTTAGGGAGGAGTGAGCCCATCTAATCTTTCAATCAACAGCCTGAGTATATAAGCAGCCGCTTACCTCTCTCTAGCATCAGCTGTTCCAGTATCCCTCCACCTCCCCAAACTCCACCTTCATCTCAGGTACCTTGCCCTTCAATTATCATATCCTACATTTAGCCACTGGGGGGTATATCAGAGCTCGAGTTGAAGCTGCTTCATCGAGCCCCTCTTCAGTGGACAGCAAGCCAAATAAGTTTAACCTAATATCTTAAAGATTTTATGGGCAAGCAAACTCGTTAAACAAAATGTGCACAAAGTCAAGTATTTATAATGCACCAAAGTAAAAAACAATCCATAAATTCAGAGTTTGAGCAAATATTGAGAGTGAAGTTATGCAGAAATAAGTTCAATGTTAATCTTAATTGCTGACACACAATAAGAGAATTGAGTTGTACAGTTTATGTGGATAGGGCACATCATTTGTTCTTGGAAATAGTAATGTACTAAGCCTTTATCAAAACTAACTTACAAAAGTCTTACTACAGGAAGAGTAACACGGGAGCTTACTTTGCTAAAAGGCACATTAAATGTCTTATGACTCAATCCTTGAGCAATTGTATTATTAATACGCAAAATCTGGCTTTTGTGAACGCATACTTTTAGGATGAAATCTACGGAAAGTTTTATATATGAGGCCCCTGATAACCAGCCAAGCCCTGACCCCTTTATGACACACACACACACACACACACAAAATAAAAAAATGTAACAAACATCTGTGGTTAATTGTTCTATATGTCACTCAGGCAGTCACTCGTCTCATTGGGCACTTTATTTATGACAGAATACTCTAATAGTCTGAATTCAGACTAGATTCATTAAATCAGACCATCCATCGATTAAAATTATGACAAATTAATTAGTTTAGCCTGACATTTTATTGGGGCTCCATTTGCATTTTATTTTATTTGTGTTTACTTGATGAGCTTCATTCATGAAACACAAGCAGAACTTTATAAATCATTCTTAAAACATTTCCTAAGTAAACTGCCACATTCAATTCCATGCAACATTTTACACAACATTCAAATACAAAAATTTGGTCTGTTCATATTTTTCACAGCTAGTTTTTGTCTCGTCTTGTAAAAGTTAACAGTAATAACCTTGATCCTGAGTTTTATTGCCAGAATGAGGATGTAAACCAGTGGGTTAGTAAAGTCCGATCAGCCCTTGAACTACAACATTCCAGAAGCATCTTTCTTGATGGACAGTCATTCAAAGTTACATGTTTTCTGACAAAATCCAATGAAAATGGATAAAATTACATTTTATTATATTTGATACTTTACTGACTGATGTTCTTCCCAAGGCTTTTATTGGTCCTGTCTGCCACAGCTCATCACTGCCTCTAATGAAGATCTGAGACTGTGCGTGTCATTGCTGTGCCTAGAACTGCACCGATCCTAGTTCATCAGCTGAGCAGATATTGAGAGCAAGTTCCCACACCCCTGCCTCTCGGTCGGGTAAAACCCAAGGATCAGTTGCCTCCCTGAACACCCATGGTCGCGGCAGGCAGCAGACGCAGGCCCTCGGGCTTTCATGTGCTGAGCAGGAAGCAGGCGGTGGGAATTAGACCGCTTCGTCTGCTGCTTCCAGTGGATGAAATCTCTCTTTCATCCTGTGCCGTGGCTCTGGCCGCTGCTAAATTTCACTGTATGATGTCCTCTCACTCTTTCCATACACAAGACCTTTAAATGGAGCTGCTCTTCATCTCCTCACCATTAATTACGGCCACTGCGCTGATCTCTGACAGTGAAACAGACGATCATCATTATAGATCTCATTTACTAGCTCAACACATTTCCCATGGCGTAATCCTCCCGATTTAAGTGGTTTACGTCATAACATAACATTATCTCAGATGTTTCTCCAAAAAAACCTAAGAGAAATAAAAACAGATACACTTTACAATAATAACATTTGTTAATGCATTAACTAACATGAACTAACAATAACAATATCTTATTACAGCTTTTATTGACCTTTTTTAATGTTAGTAAATTAAAATGTTCTTGTTCATGTTAGTTCATAGTGCATTAACTGATGTTAACAGATAAAACTTTTGATCTTAAAAATGTATTAGTAAATGTTGAGATTAACTAAGATTAATACATGCTGTTGAAGTATTGTTCATTGTTAGTTTGTGTTAACTATAATAACTAATGTTAACAAATGAAACCTTTGAAACCTATACAAATGAATGTGGGAATCTGAGAAGCATTAAAAATCTCCATGTAATCTAATTGCTGTAGAAGAAATAACTAAGATACGAAGACCTAATCTGTGCCGTTGCTCTCTCTTTATGCATGCGTGTTAATAACTATTCGAGCTCTTTGTAGCTGATGGTTTATTTCAGATGGACAGAACCAAAGCAGGTCTTTGCACATGGATAAGAGAGAGCCAAACAGATTAATCTCGCCCCTAGGAGGTTTGTGTAGCTACAAATATTCCCAAAGCATTTCCTAAACCTGGAAATTTTCTGATTCTGTTGTTACACCTACTGCATCACTGCCAATAGAAAAACAAGCCAAAATAGGATGTTCATTGAAGAGCATAAGAGCAGCAGTTTTGAAGATTGTCTTGCATTAACAGGTGGTCCTGCTCTTGGCAGTCAGTCTGGATTTATGCATATTTTAGGCTTCTTGCCAAGTACTCAACTGCCATACTGCCCATCAAAAGTGGGGAAATAAGTTATTTATGTCCGATTGAGGTTGCTGAATAAAAATTATAAAAATCCCACCTGAGAAAACAAACAGAGAAAAGCAGCACATTCTGAGTGGTGAAGAAAGTAGATAAACAGTTTAATAACAGACTTTATGATGCACTCTCAGAAAATAAAGTACATAATTGTACCTTTAGGGGTACAATGGCTTGTCACTGGGGCTGTACCCTCAAGGGTACAATGTTGTACCTTAACCTTTAAAAGGAACGGTACATATATGTACCTTTTAATGCTTTTTGACCCTCAAAAAGGTACATATATGTACCTTGAGGTCCAATAATAAGCAATAATAAGCCCTATGGGTTACGTTCGTGTAGATTGTACCTTGGGGGACAGAAATGGACTCCTACTGTACCCCTATTTCTGACAGTGTGTTGGTTTAGTTTTTTTAACTTGCATAAGTATGTGTTTCTTAAAGGGTTTCTGAATATGAATATCATGTATTTCAGTAGGGTCCTTATTTAATCAGAGGCATTCGTTTTAATGTAAATACTGCTCTCTTGACATTAGTAATTACCATGTTATCATTCTGAGCGATGACATGCAATGCACATTTTTTGACCACAATATTTTGACCTGTATTTACTGCATTAATCTTGCAGAAATAAAAAGGATGGAAGACATACAGAACATACACTACACTACAGTAAAAATATACAGTAAAAACAGTAATGTTGTGAAATAATATTACAATTAAAATAATATATTTTAAAATGTAATTTATTCCTGTTATAGCACAGCTGTATTTTTAGCATTATTACTCCAGTCTTCAGTGTCACATGATCCTTTGGAAATCATTCTATGCTAAGATTACATATCATTATCAATATTTAGTATCATTATCATTCTGAAATGTGGAAACTGCCAGTTTCTCTTCCCACTAAATACATTTCTTTATCTACTTTATATAAAAATAATGTTATATCGCAGCTTGGCTGCAGTAATAATCATACAACGAAAAATTGTCCAGAAGGAAATATTAATATTTTAATCAAACTGATAAATCTACTGATCTTCCAAAGGCTTTAAAAGTGAACCAACGAATAATTACAGACTAGGTTAATATTGTTAATATGTTTAATAGTCATTTTATTTCAGCTAGTTTGATAGACTCTAGTAATTTGTTGTTCATTGATGAACAGGGAATTGATGAGTCGACTAACTATAGGGAATCAGATTTATTTTCCTTTACCCCTATATTACCCACCCAAGTTCATAAACTGCTCTCACATTTAGACTGTAAGAAATCGATTTTTAATCTGAGTCTATCCACCAATGTTATCGAGATAATCCCTCTGATTTGAATAATTATCGCCCTTTTTCTAAACTCCCGGTTTTAGCAAAAGTTTTTGAATCTATGGTAAATGATCTAATGAAAGAATACCTAGTTAGTCATAATATTTTAAATACATTTCAGTCAGGATTTAGAGTGGACCATAGTCCAAAAACAGCTACTATAGTTACAAATGATTTAATCACTGCTCTCGATAAGAGACAGCACTGTGTGCGGCCTTATTTGTCGATTTGACAAAAGTGTTTGACTTAGTGTATCATGCCTTACTGTTACAGAGGCTTAAAAGTATAGGCCTCAGTAATTCGGCCTTGAGTTGGTTTAAAAACTATTTATCTGATAGAACTCAATGTGTTGCTGTAGATAATTACACCTCATCCATGCTAACAGTCAGAAAGGGTGTCCATCAAGGTTCTTTACTGGCACCACTTTTTTATATTTGTATTAATGAATAAGGGCAGCATTTTTTTATGCTGACAATACAATTATTTATTCAGCTGCATCCCCTTTGTCTCAAGCTATTGAAATTCTTTTCAGTTTACTTTACTAAAACTGAAGTTAGATTTAAATGTAAACAACACTAAGTATATTATTTTTACATGCAGCCGTTCTATGACCACTGCTCCGTCTATTCTTACTATTGATGACCTGCATATAGAAAGAGTTACAACTTACAAATATTTAAGAATATGGTTTGATGATAAGTTGGCATTTGATGTTCATATTGATTACTTGGTGAAAAGACTTAAACCAAGCTTGAGTTTACTTTTTCTGAAGAAAAAAAAAAAGAAAGAAAAAAATCCTTTTGGTGCTAGAAAGAGAATTATACAGAGTATTTTATTTTTTTATTTTTACCCATTTTAGACTATGGTGATGTTATGTATATGCACGCTTCCATGTATTTACTGAAAAGGCTGGATGGTGTTTATCATGCTGCACTGCATTTTATAGCAAATGCTTGCGGGTCCTCTTTAAATCAAAGAAGGAAATCACATATATTAGTATATACTCTAAAGGCATTGCTAGGTTTGCTTCCAAATTACATTACTAGTCTTTTATGCTTACGTAGAAAGAACTATAGCACCAGGTCATCAAGTGGAATTAAATTAGAAGTACCTAGGATACACTCAGAGCACGGAAAATCAGCTTTCTCTTATTATGCCTCATGGCTGTGGAATGAATTTCAAGCTATTATTCCACTAGAAACAATTCCTTCTTTGACTATGTTTAAAAATGTATTGCAGTGTAAAATGAATAAACCATGTTGCTGTTTTAATTAATTTGTTGATTTATGATTCATGTTTTTTGCTTTGACTGTTTAGAATTTGTCTTGTGTGTTACGTTTATGTGAAGTTTAATGTAAAATTTTAGTATGGCCATTTTGGTCAGGATTTATTTTACTCTTCTTGGAAAAATAAAGGATAAATAAAATAACAAAACTCAGACTAGCACAGGAGAAAACCCAACCAAAAAGCCTCGCAGGACAAAAGAACAGAATGAACTGACTGAGGGCTTATATACATACAGAGATAATTAATGTAGAAACAGGACAGGTGCGGTGAACTAATTAACTACCAAAGAGACTAACTGGAAAACAAATGACAGTGAACACGGGCAAACCAAAACAGAACTAAGCACTGAAGGACTGAACCTAAACACTGAAACTAAACAAAACAGAAATATAACCCTGAAAGTAGCTCCCCCTGCTGGAATGCACATCCTCGCGCCATAAATAGTTAATCTGAGGAGGGCTCTGGTGGAGGACATGGAGCTGGAGAGGGACGTAACCCAGCAAGAAGGATCTCCTCGAAAAAGTCATGGGGACAACGGATGGAAACAGAGCCGATGGAAAGGGAGCCCAGAGCGCAGACAGAGAGCAGATAGACCAGAACAGCATGCAGGCTTCGAAGGCCACGAAGGAGCCATAGCGACAACTCCCCGAGGTGGAACCAGGGTTCCGGAGGGCTGAGGCGGAGCCAGAGCAACTGAGGGCCGAGATGGTGCTGGAGGGAGGGCTTAGCCAGATGGAGCTGTAGGGGTGGGTGGAGAGAGGAAGCGCAGTGGACGGCTCGCAAGTCTGTGGTGCAGGCAAGGCGATGTCCGACCGAGGTGGAACCGCAGGATCGAGGGATGCCAGTTCAGCCGTAAGTCTGATGGTCCCAGGTGGAGCCGAGGGAGGGAGGAGCCAAGGCGGAGGAGTCTTGACGACAGGCCAAGGTGGAGTGACGGGATCAGCGGCTGAAGGCAGAGCCAAGGGATACCTTCTTCCAGGAGGAGCTGGATGCCGGAAGGCACAAGGTGGATCCACGCCACAGAGGAAAGGCATAGGAGTAGGAGGAGCTGAGGGACTGACGGGAGACAGCAGAGGCTGGCTGAAGTTTGAAGAGGAGGTGGGAGAGGGAGGCTAGGAGGGATCATAGGAGATACAGGAGACCTGGAGCTGGGCAGGACCAGTTCACCAGCACCCACAAAAAAAAAAGATCCCCAGAGGACCAACATCGGGCAAGCAAGCCTTTGTGCGCTCGTTGATGCTGGTGTAGTAGAATGTGCAGAGTGGGATAGCAATCGGGATAGTCAGTAAGGCTCGCCAGATGAAGGAATCCATGAGTGTGGTCCTCGAGTCTTTGTTGCTCCTGCTCGAGGCAAAGCAGCTGGGCTGCCGGTAAGTCCATTTTCTCTTGTATCGGTTCCGAGATCTGTCACAGCTTAGCTGCAGTAATAATTGATCTACAAATAATTGTTCGGAAGGAAACAAACTTTAAAATAATAATCAAACTCAGACTAGCACAGGAGAATACACAACCAACAAACGATATCACGAACAAAGAACAGAATGAACTGAGGGCTTATATACATACAGAGATATGTTAGAAGTTTAAAGTAGAAGTTTAAAGTAACAGGACAGTTGTGGTGAACTAATTAACTACCTAGGGAACAAATGACAGCAAACATGGGCAAACTGAAACTGAACAAAGAGATCATAGCCATGCTCAATTTTCATCTGACAAATTAAGCAAACTTTTTAGCTAAAGGATAAAACAACACACACACACACACACACACACACACACACACACATCAGCATTTCTGTATAAAATTTAGACAATAATATTCTATGTACTTAGAACAAAATTATAAACGCAACACTTTGTTTTTTCCCCCATTTTTCATGAGCAGAACTCAAAGATCTAAGACTTTTTCTATGTACACAAAAGGCCTATTTCTCTCAAAGATTGTTGACAAATATGTCTAAATCTGTGTTAGTGAGCACTTCTCCTTTGCCGAGATAATCCATCCACCTCACAGGTGTAGCATATCAAGATGCTGATTAGACAGCATGATTATTGCACAGGTGTGCCTTAGGCTGGCCACAATAAAAGGCCACTCTAAAATGTGCAGTTTAACTGTATTGGGGGGGGGGGGGGGGGGGGGGGGGGGGGGGGGGCGGGGGGACACCCCCCGAAAAAAGAAAAAAAAACAGGTTGTTGATTGTGGCCTGTGGAATGTTGGTCCACTCCTCTTCAATGGCTGTGTGAAGTTGCTGGATATTGGCAGGACCTGGAACATACTGTTGTATACGCCGATCCAGAGGATCCTAAACATGCTCAGTGGGTGATACGTCCGGTGAGTATGCTGGCCATGCAAGAACTGGGATGTTTTCAGAATTGTGTACAGATCCTTGCAACACGGGGCCGTGCATTGTCATGCTGCAACATGAGGTGATGGTCGTGGATGAATGGTACAACAATGGGCCTCAGGATCTTGTCACGGTATCTCTGTGAATTCAAAATGCCATCAATAAAATGCACCTGTGTTCGTTGCCCATACCATAACCCCACCGCCACCATGGGCCACTCGATCCACAACGTTGACATCAGCAAACCGCTCACCCACACGACGCCATACACGCTGTCTGCCATCTGCCCTGTACAGTGAAAACCGGGATTCATCCGTGAAGAGAACACCTCTCCAAAGTGCCAGACGCCATCGAATGTGAGCATTTGCCCACTCAAGTCAGTTACGATGACGAACTGCAGTTAGGTCGAGACCCCAATGAGGATGACGAGCATGCAGATGAGCTTCCCTGAGACGGTTTCTGACAGTTTATGCAGAAATTCTTTGGTTATGCAAACCGATTGTTGCAGCAGCTGTCCGGGTGTCTGGTCTCAGACAATCTTGGAGCTGAAGATGCTGGATGTGGAGGTCCTGGGCTGCTGTGGTTACACGTGGTCTGCGGTTGTGAGGCCGGTTGGATGTACTGCCAAATTCTCTGGAACGCCTTTGGAGACGGCTTATGGTAGAGAAATGAACATTCAATTCACGGGCAACAGCTCTGGTGGACATTCCTGCAGTCAGCATGAATGAATGTGTTTGGGATGCTCTGGATCGGCGTATATGACAGCGTATACGCCAGGTCCTGCCAATATCCAGCAACTTTACACAGCCATTGAAGAGGAGTGGACAACATTCCACAGGCCACAATCAACCTGGAAACCAGTTTTTTTTTTTACATGGTTATCAAGGTGATTAGACGTGGTTGATGTCTGGAAATGTTAGTATGTAAAGATGTAAAGATAAATTAAGTAGTATTTAATTGAAATATAATATAATAATTAGACAATGAAACAACGGCTGCATTCCAGTCCAAAATTGTCATGCCCTTCACTCGCTAACTTTCCCTCCGTCTCGTTCACTCTGATTGCTTACGTTGCATGAGTGCCCACTTCTGGCAGAACCTTTGCAATAGGCTGAATTGGAATGAGCTAAGCCCTTGATCACTTAGAATCTACAATGGGGTTTATTTTTTATTTTTTATTTTTCCCTTACAAAATTGTTTAATGCAGCATTCTATATGTATATAGGTGTGTTTGAGTTGTTTAAAAAATCTTTTAAAATAATTATCAAGCGTAGTGTCAGTTCTGGCTGGTCACGTTAGTCAAGCTCGCATCAGCTGACTCTCAGCTGATCCACATCTACCTAAAGGAATACAACGCTTATCACTGTATACATATATAAGCTCCTTCAGTATTATCAGCAACTATCGCGTTTCTCAGGAGCTAATTAAATGGCGAAATTCGGGCAGGCAAACCACATCATCTCACAAGGAATCATGCAATCGCGAATTTAGCAAGAGGAATTCGTTTCCCACAAGGATCTCACCTCAGATTTATTCAAATTCGTGAACTTGAACATGAGATTCGCCGCATTGATTATAAGCTGCCTGATTTGGAAGTGACCTCAGTCTGCATTGCTGCTCGCATCGCTGCATTATTGACACATGACTCGATGTGATTCATTCTCCATTCATCTATGAAAGTCTTCACAAAGCTAAGTTCCTTTTTAATGCTCATTGCTAAAAGCTATCAGGGTATTGGCAACATGCTTGTTTGTAATGCTATACGTGTGGCTTGGGCTTATCTAACTTGGACGTTTTCATTAAAATGCTCTTTCTAGGCTCTAGGGTTTCTTGGAAACACAGCGTTCTTAAAGCTATAGGGCCCCATCTTGCACCCAGCGCAATTCACTTTGTACACTGACGCATGTATCATTCCTATTATGCACCTGCGCACAGCGGACTTTTCCCTCCACAGACGCACGTCGGTAAATTAGGAAATGAACTTGCGCTCCCCAGGGGCGGTTCGGTGCAAAGAGGAGCCGTGTTCCGGCACACGTTCCCTGGTGCTATTTTGCAGGTTTAGAAAACAATTCAACACAAAACAAAGTGGCGCATTGCGCATGTTATTCATATGCTATTTTAAGGGCGTATGCTTGGCCATAATCAATGTAGCGTGTGCACAACGCGCATGCACTTTGCTTTCTCATCTACACACAGACGCAGCAGTTCTCATTTTTAGAAAACCATACATTATTACAAGGAAAAATATTAACACACGAGGGAAATCATTGTTGTGTCCATGAAGATGTGAAAAAATAGGCATAAATCTAGCTTACACATTTACCCATATTTTTATACGCCTGTTTAACCGAAGCTAATTTGGGTGGGTTTCTCCCATCCCCATACAATGTGACGTCTCTGTCTTTTACGGCCCCAACGAGAACATCGGTCTCCTCGGCTGTGAACCGCTCCTGGCGTGCGCCTGGCAAATCCGCCGTTATAATAGCAACCCGCCATGGAACAAGCGCGCCTGCTCTTAAAGGGAATGTGAGATGTCGCTCTGATTGTTTTATTTCACGTTACTCCCAAACCACACCTATGAATAATGAAGCTACTTCAGACCAACCCATTTTAGATTTGCTTCGGGCACAAGAGTCATTTATCCCGCCGGTATAATAGCAACAGCGCCCAAGACCTGCCCACAAAGTTACTTGTGTTTCGCGCTTGATACTTGCGTTTCAGATCGTTAAAATAGGGCCCATAGTGTATTGTATACCGTGCTTGCATTTTTATAGGCTGAAATGCAACATGGTTGTATATTTAAGATGTGTATATAAAAAAAAATATAATAATATAATATAAAAAAAAAAAAAATATATATATATATATATATATATGTTGGGCCTACATGAAACACTGTTTGTTCTAAAGGCTATCTAATGGCTATTGAAAACTGCTTGCTTTAAAAGCTGTTAGTTGCTATTGGAAACATTGTTTTACTTTTATCCTGGACGAAAACCTTCTCCAGAGTGCTCTGGACCTCAGACTGGGCCGAAGGTTCACCTTCCAACAAGACAATGACCCTAAGCACACAGCTAAAATAACGAAGGAGTGGCTTCACAACAACTCCGTGACTGTTCTTGAATGGCCCAGCCAGAGCCCTGACTTAAACCCAATTGAGCATCTCTGGAGAGACCTGAAAATGGCTGTCCACCAACGTTTACCATCCAACCTGACAGAACTGGAGAGGATCTGCAAGGAGGAATGGCAGAGGATACCCAAATCCAGGTGTTGCTGCTCTCCCTGCTCTTATCCATGCTAGGCTACTCCCTAACAGGGAGTTCTTGCCCAGAACAGAACCATACCACCAATGCAAACTGTATGCTAATTGTCAATCGTATTCGATGATAGTGGTCCTGACAGAAAATATATCATAGAGTTGTTTGTGGTGGGGTAAATTAAACACAATATGCGTTGACGTCACAATCGTATTGCATTGTGGTATATGGAGCTGCCTGAAGTGTACAGGGTCTATCCATATACACTTCCCTCGTCCACTTCACGAAGTGGAACGCACTTCAAAATGGCGGCAGGGATTCCCCCGAGGGGAAGTGCTTAGGGAAGTTTGCAAGTGCATGTCTAAAAGTGGACACGCAGCCAATGAATGACTATGGAAGTTCAGGAAGCAGGAAGCAGGAACTAAACACTGAACACTAAACATTGAACACAGGCAAAGTAAGACAAGAGAATATCAAAATAAAGATCCATGGACCCAGACACAGAGAATTTGTGACATATAAAATGGATCTTTATCTATTTATTTATTTTAATTGTCTGTGTCATACAAAATATTACGTTGCCTCTTGCACAGTTCACTCCACTTTCAGAGTGAAATATCCAGTAAGTGGCACTAAAATTGTGCATACCAAAAACATACAAATCACTGCAATTCAAATCACTGCAGGCAGTAAAACACCAACAACTTTTTAATCTTTTTCAAAATTATGATTACAGGGCAGATTATCTATTAATAAATATATATTTTCATGTTATGTGCTCAAAATACTTTTACGTTTGTGCATCATTTGTAAACTAATAAGGTTAATGCTCTATCAGCACTAAAAGGTTAATGCTCTATCGTGAAAATAACGTACCACCAAACCCTAAACATAGGGTTAACAAAAGGAAACGTGAGATAAAAACACATTTGCTAAAGCATCCATTTTAGCTTGCTTTTATTAATCTTTGTGCACTTTTATCATGGCGTGCTTCACAGGACTCGAATGCTCCACATCACAAGAGCATGAGCTGAGATGAGCTACTGAGCAAGTCTGCAACATAAGAAAAGCCACACATATGTGATGCAAACATCTACATTTATTAGTTTACAAATGATGCACAAACGTAAAAGTATTTTGAGCACATAACATACAAATATATCTTTATTAATAGATAATCTGCCCTGTAATCATAATTTTGAAAAGGATTAAAAGTTGTTGGTGTTTTACTGCCTCTAGTGTTCTTTTCTGCTGGAAATTGCAGTGATTTGTATGTTTTTGGTATGCATTTGGAGTTTTGCAAAAATATAGAGGCACGTTTTTTCCAATGAGCCTATGTATTTGATTCATTATTTCCAAGTCAACCCTAACCCTAACAGAAATAAAGTAAACAAAAACATTAAAATGAGAACCTTTCAACAGTGCATTGTGTCATCAAACTAACCTCCTGTCATATTGTGATTTAAGCGAGCACTGATTCCTCTTAAATAGTTCAAGAGCTGGATTTGATTTTATTCAGTACGAAGGATCAGGGTTCTGATCTACACTAATGTCTCATCTATTGTAATAAAGTTAAACTGCAGCTGTACATCTTTGAATGTATATCCGGAGTGAGGATACAATTCACTTACAATACATAATGTACTGTTATTATTATATAACTCATTATTATAACAAGTTCAAAACAGTGAACAAAAAGTGTTACCTAAATTAAAGATAATTTATTTTCTAGCTAAATGCATTTTGTCTTAAGGATATTTCTATATTTTTACTAATAAAGGATGTGATGACCCGCACTCCCACAGTACTGTAATTCAGCACCTGGACAGGCGGCTGGTGATTTTGATTCATAGACATCCCATCAGCACAGTTACATGTGATCTTCCCAAATGCTCCTACACACTGGAAAACTCTTCACAAATACTTGATGTGTTGAACGGATCCAAAGCAGCTGTGTTGGGGGAGGCAGAGCATAAGAAAGTGAAGCGAGTGGGAGAGAGAAACTGGAAGAGGAAATGAGAAGGACTGTGAGTCTGTGAGAAATCAGGCAATTGCTTACAGTTTTTTACAATCGCAATGACAGTTTTTTCAATACATTTAACAAGTTTCCTAAACTCTTAACGCACCAACACACCTAAAACACACAATTGGCAAAACAGTTAATTTCATGCTCAAAATCACACATTGTAAACTAAACTCCAAAACTAATTTTCAAAATACAATAATACACTAACACAATACACAATGTCTAACAAAACACTGCAAACATGTTTCAAAATCAAATAATTATTCAAAACACTAACACATGTTCTCTTCCAACAGGAACATTTAGTCAATCATAACACAATGACAAAAAAAACACTATCATCAGCTGAAATTACAGAAACTGCATTATTTTATGTGTCAGGTCTGCCCTTATACCACAGACAGATCATAGATTGTGTTTTGCACTGCAGTTTCTTTTTAAGTCGCTCCACATTTTTGTTTTGTTTGTAATGTAAATGCATGCATTTTGTTGGTTTTTTTGCAGCAGAAATTCAATACAACAAAATAAATTACTCTTCTTAGAGTAGCTTTATAGAATGTATGGTTTATGAAAAAAGAAGACAGAGACAGAATTGCTGCAGTAACGGCTTTATTTGCAACAGGACATTTCTGCAAGATAACAAAATATGCAATATAGCTGCCATTTACAGTATTACTGTATGTGAAAATACTAAATATACAAACAGAAAAAGCCATCTTCTAATCTGCCCGGTCTTCTGCATTTGTCCACGTTCTCATCCACATCACACCTGATATCTTTCCTGGCAAGGCATCGTGGGAAGAATCTTTTGGCATGCCTTATCCACCCCTGACAGTGTTCAGCTGTGATGTCTTGGTATGCAGCATCTTTTGCATACAGGAGGGACATTTGGTCCTGTGGATGATGGTCAAAAACCTTTCTTCATCTCCAGGCTGAGAAAACTCCTCAATGGGGTTGAGGAAAGGGAAGTAAGGGGCAAGGAAAATGGACATCATCCTCTGATGGGCGTCAAACCAGGCTGTGACGGGAATGGTGGAATGCCACATTGTCCCATATTTGCATAACTTCAATCAGCTGTTTCTCAGTAGCAATGGAATAAAATACAGGGGATATATTTGTGTTTCAATTCACAATATAAGCAGCTGTTCACCTTGACTTTAGCCTGTAAGGTTAGGTGTAGAACATGGTGTTATCTGTTCTGACATACAGTGTTAAAGCATTGGGAAATTTGGCAGTAAAAATCCATTGTTTTGGTCTTGTTTGAGCTTGTGTGTAAAAGAAGTTCAGGCATTTTAAATTTGTGTTAATTGTATGCATTTTGTGTTAAAGCAACAAGAAATGTGTTAATAGTATAGCTTACACAGACGGATGTAGTGCTAACTGTGTTAAGAGTTTTGGAAAATTGTTAAAAGTATTGAAAAATCTGTCATAGCAATCGTAAAAAACTGTAATAAATCCAGACATATAACTGAACAATGAAGAAGTTACAACTCTTAATGTGAAACTGTTAGTCAAAGCCACAACTAAGCAGTGTTTGTGTTCCTCCTGATTCAGACCAAAAACAGGCTGCTCTGTAAACAGCCAAACAGTTAATAATAACTGTTTGGCTGTTTATTTGCAGGGAGCGCAGAACCATTCACATTTTTCTTCATCGAGTTGTTGAATAGGTGCAAAGTGTCCGTTTTTTTTTGGAGGGCGCTCTTCACCACGGGAGGAGACGCATGAGGAGGGCATGATGATGTGAGAGCAATCACATGACCAAACAGGAGCCAATGAGATGAAGGGAATTCAGGTTCACTACAAAGTTTAGTGGGTCAAGCCCAGCTGTGGACAGATACGGCCAATGAGATGCAGAAAAAAGGCTGTGCCGCACGGCTCCAGACAGACGAAATGTGATCGTCTTGTGTGACACAAGCTGCACGAGAGAGAGACGGATAGAAAGGAAGAACCAACAGCTGAATCAGTATGAATGGATGAGTGCTGGAAATATGGTACAATACGACACCTGACACTCTTTCAACAATGAAGACTGGATTGTTTTCTATACATGTATAGGCTAGTTCAGCATATAGTCAACACAAACATTCATATTAATACATTGAACAGACGATTCTGTCTAAAATGACTCGCAACTTGTTTTATCAGTATATTATCAGTATACGTGCAGTCTCTCGGAATGGTTACTGTGGAGTTTTTATAGAGTTCTTAAAATATTTAATAACGAGTGCGTTTAGTACGGCCGAATAGGCACGACCATGGCATGGCTGGATCAGCATTGCTGTAATCACAGCCATGCTGATATACAGCGATATCGCAAGGCTACGAGTGTGATATTGCTCATTTAAAGGGATAGTTCACTTTGAAATTAATTTTTGGTATGTTTTAGCTTACCTCAAGGGCATCCAAGATGTAGGTGTCTTTTTTTCCGCAGTAGTTTCAATTTTTATATTTTTAGGTCAAACCGTTCTTGTCTGTCAGTCATAATGCAGGTCTATGGTCATTATCTCAAAACACAAGCACAGAGTCCAAATTAAAACAATTCCCCGTCGTCCAAATTAAACAATTCCCCATCGTAAGTACACATTGATGGCCTAAGACACGAAACGAGCGGTTTGTGTGAGAAAACGAACAGTATTTATATCGTTTTTACCTCTTATACGCAGCCATGTCGAAGTGATCTGATCTGACGTGTACGCAGACTGGTGCATAGATATATACACTAGATGTCGCCTTAAAGACATTTGTTCCAATGAACTGCCGTAGACAGGGCGACATCTAGTGTGTATATATCTATGCACCAGTCTGCGCACACGTCAGATCAGATCACTCGGACATGGCTGTGTATTGGTAAAAACGATATAAATACTGTTCGTTTTCTCACACAAACCGCTCGTTTCGTGTCTTAGGCCATCAATGTGTACTTACGATGGGGAATTGTTTAATTTGGACGATGGGGAATTGTTTTAATTTGGACTCTGTGCTTGTGTTTTGAGATAATGACCATCGACCTGCATTATATGACTGACAGACAAGAACGGTTTGACCTAAAAATAGAAAAATTGAAACTACTGCGGAAAAAAAGACACCTACATCTTGGATGCCCTTGAGGTAAGCTAAAACATACCAAAAATTTATTTCAAAGTGAACTATCCCTTTAATTTCACTTCAATCAATAAATAAAATATAAGCCACTATGACTGACAATCATAGACTGTTGTTACTGAAATAAATTATATTCTGCACATAGTCCCTGTGGTTCTTGTTCCCATCAGATAAGGAATGCCATCACCCAAAAACCTGCCTACCAATATGGATATTATCTTCTATTCTCATCACTAAACATGTAGAACCTCAACTTAATGGAAAACGGCTTGTATGAGATAGCTTTATGTATTTTCTGCATAGAAAACATGTATCCAATAAAAACATACAAGAACCAGACCTCACACCAACCAGCAGACACCTCCCCGCAATGCTTTGTGAAGAAGGTGAATTATTCATGCTTTTTTCTTTATAAAACATCAAGGATTCAGAACTTGAATTTGAGCTAAATATATATAAAAAAGAAAAAGTTATACATACCAAAAACCTGAATAACAAATGTATCTGTTCATACACTAGTAAAGTTATTTCATTTTTTTTTTTTTTTCACAGGCTGAATTCAAATACAGGACTGTGTTTTTCAACAACAACAGTGGAATATGACAGCAGTACAGCAGGTGTCAGAGTACTGCTGCAGATTTGCTGCGTACACACATACACACACACACACTATACACAGCTTCTACAATAAAACACACCGTTATCAGATGAGGGTCTATTTTATGTTTCTTTTTGTTTTGACATTCAAGAAAAGAAAAGAAGAAAAAAAAAAAACAGGTTAGAATCAATTCTGTCTAAGAACAAACCATGATTTAATATATATAAATTATATATATATTCTGCTAGATTTAAAAGTAGACTAGGAAATTTACTTTATAAATACTTTTTGTAATACTGGTTGAAACTCTCTTCACATCCTGATAACAATCAATAATAGAAGTGGTCTAAATAATATTTTCTGTGGAAGTCTCAGGACCAAAAAAAATGCACACGTCATTGCGCGTTCCATGAGGCTATGCAGAGTTGTAGACAGACAGTCAAACACACAGCAGACACTTTTACAGTTACTCCTGAACCGAAACATCGAGCTTGTGCTTTGTTCACACCATACCGTAACCGTAATTATGAGATGGCAACCCGTGACATTCTACCTAGTGCTGTTCAGATCCTCAGACTCAGATTTATGCTTTTCTATGTCAACACTATCAACACCGAAATTAATCAGCATTAGTCAGGTGGTACAACTTAAGCTCTGTAAGTTGTTTACATTCATTATTATTGTAATATTATGTGCTTTGAGACATTAGGGTAATTTAATGCTGTCTCTCATCATGTGACGTTTTGCAGACTCTGCTGTGCGTTCATGTGCTTTGGAGGAGGCGTGGCTTTGGAAAGTGCTCTGAAGGGAGGGTGGGATATTTTGCTTTTAAAGTTAGCTATTGCTAGCCTCTTTGAAATTGCCTATCCTACCTTTAATCAAATTTAGTCTAATTATGGATACTATACAGAGAAACCGAATGTAAAGATACTGATTTTTACAACCTCTGTATTCTCTATACTTTTTAAAACAATTCAGTTTTCTTTTGTAGAATTTCTTTACGAAACAAGAATGACATCTTTCTACTGTTAAAATGAATTGCAGTATATGTGTCACAATCCTCCAGACCAGTAACCTCAGCACGTTACATTTCCCATAATACTCTCTGGCTACCACCTGTGCACACTCAACAATGACCACACCTTTCTGCCGTCAGCCTCATCAGTTCATCCATATAGGCCAGCACCAAACACACGTTTGTCTGGTCTTGTCGTTCAACCCTAAACACTTACTTGACGACCAACCTTTTTAAATTCAGAATATTTCAATATGGTATTACTGTAAAAATGTAGTAAGTTGATGTCTTATTTAGTCTTGTAATATGTTAGGTATTGAACTTACTCTTTTCAAAACTTAAGTAAACGTGCAAATAGGCATGTAGGTTTACCGAGTTTTGGGAGTGTTTGTGTCTGTGTTAGAACAGAACTCATGTTATTTGAAATATATCGTCATTGATTGAAATGCATTTTGTGCCAAAGCAATGATAAATGATCCACCGTTTAGCCCAAATAGACTGATGCTGCGCTCATTGTGTGAAGAGTTTTGACAATCATGAATGTAAAAAAATATGTAAACTTGTAAAGAAAACAAATATTACTTTGTGTGTTATAAGAAAATACAATTTCAGTCTTTCTACTTTGAAACCTTTATTACTCAGAAATTGCTAAGAAATGACACACTGAATTAAACATGACATTTTAAAGTAAATCAGTGTATGGTTACCCTTGCAACTTGTTTTATCAGTATATTATCAGTATACGTGCAGTCTCTAGGAATGGTTACTATGGAGTTTTTATTTAGTTCTTAAAATATTTAATAACGAGTGCGTTTAGTATTTTATCACTACACCACATATGGCATCAATCATGGGTGATGCTATGAACTGTTGTGTATATATGCTTTTCAGTAATGGAAATATAATTTAATATCTGTCCCAATATGTACAACATACACCCCTAAAATCATAACACACAGATACCCATAAACCTCATAAACTCCGGTCCAAAAAACGTCCAACACTCGTTTGCAGCTTTCAGACGGGAATGATCTCTGGAGATTGTTATGAGGAAAGACATGTTTGGTACTTGTAGCCACATTAGCCTACGGTTCATGAGAATGCAGCACCAGAGGCCATGCGGCATGCTGAAGAGGAACACACCTCACAGACCTGCAAATGTCAAAGTGGCTTCCTGCTGAGCAGCCGATCAATGCTAACCTGTGACCCTGCCACCATGCCACAGTATTTATGCTCGGTTCTTCAGAGGTCAGACGTCGCACAATTAGCACGAAGATGAGAAGCAGAGAAGGAACGAGAGTCGAAGGAACAGGAAGAAACCAAGTACGATGCTAAATATAGATAGGCAATAACACATGCTTTATAAACTCTTTTTAAACACTTTTGACAGTAGCAGTAATACAACGGTTTCCTTCCAAATACAGCACTTAAAGCATTTTGTAAAGACATTTTATGCTCAAAGACCAGTCCAGGAAGGATAATGCAATTAGTCCTGACAGTTAGTTAGTTGGTGTGCAAGCAAAGCCACTGTTCACCAGCTTATATATTTACAGTACATTTATTTATTTAGCAGATGCTTTTATTCCAATTTTTATTACTTTTTTTGCAAGAGGGGGAAAAAAACCCACTAACAGTAATTTATCATAATGGAACCAACAATATTAGCAGTGCCGCAACAGCACATTTTAGTGGTTTACACATCTAGAGAAGTGAAATTGCAGAACAGAAGTTTACATGTGGGTGTATATGGTCTGTTAAAGTCCTGGTGGTGGAAACCATTGAAAGCTTTGCCTTGAACCAGCATCCAAAGCTCAACATACTCTGGAGTTTTCAGCAAATTAACGTCATGGCTTCATTTATTTCAGTAATTGCCACTGCATCTCTAGGACATATATAAATGTATTGTTAAAAATTTGAATTATTGCCAAAGATCTGTATATCCATGCATATATCCGAAAGTGTTTAAAACTAGCACTTGATTCACATACCCTGAAATATATTCTAATTCACACAGAGACAGTGGTGTATGAGTCACAGTGTTTGATAAATATTCTCAATGTTCTGATCGAATCTGACTTCTGACCTGTAATGCTGCCTGAATCCTAATCATACACTGTTCACTCGTTGGCCAGAGGAGAACTGGCCCCCGACTGAGCCTGGTTTCTCCCATGGTTTTTTTCTCCATTCTGTCACCTGATGAAGTTTTGGTTCCTTGCCTCTGTTGTCTTGGCTTTTGGCTTGCTTAGTTGGGGACATCTAATATCCAACAAAATTATTGATCTGCCTTACTTAAGGTGGAAGATGACGCAATTTTCTTCTAGAAACAAACTTTGTTGTATTATTTTCATGTTATCACTGTGAAGCTGCTTTGATACAATCTGTATTGTAAAAAGCGCTATATAAATAAAGGTGACTTGACCTGACTTGTTTGTTAGCACTGACCACTACCAGTATGTTACATAATGGCCGTCCATGCGGCTCGTAAAGTCAGTCTGGGAGACTCTGCAGGACAAAACCCAGCACCCAGTGGAGTCCACCGGGAGCCATGAGCCTGAATGCACACATTCTGCACAGATGGATGTGCCGTAGCTTTCTGTGAATTGCATCAGCCAGGGTGGTCTATTTTTACTGTTTATTTGAAAGCTGGTGGTTTTTCTTATAAACATGCAAAAAGCTTTTAGGCAAGATATGTATGAGATATGAGGGCGTATTGATCCTTGGATACTCGTTTTTTTGGAGTTCCTGGATATCAAGACCAAACCGATGAATGTCTTAAAGGGATACTTCACCGATTAGCATTAAACTTTGCATAAGTAGAAACCCGGTAGCATTTTCGAATGACCATGCTTCCCTCCCTCATGTCCCCCTGAGACAAGAGATTTCTGTATTGTGTGTCTGGAAAAAAAAAACTCAGATGACGCAAAAATCGTCATTTTGCGTCATCTGAGGCTTTTTTGGCCAGAGGCTAGAGACTACAGCCAGTAGTAGGAGCTAGTTCCGCATGTTTTCAACCCGTCCATAGGGGGTGGGATCTCACGATAAAACAGCGTCTTTTCAGTTTCGAGTCAACTAGTAGCCTAGTTGTATCATTTCTTCCGATACTGCCCTCTGTAACCGGTAGGCGTATGGCAAGCCGTTTTAACATTTAATCATTTTAACCGACTAGTCTCTATTTTCATGCTACTAGTACTTATTTTTTTAGATACTAGTATCTATTCCATTAAGTACTAGTACTTATTCATTAGCTACTAGTGCTTATTCTTTAGGTACTAGTGCCTATTCTTTAGATACTAGTACTTATTCATTAGATACTAGTACTTATTCATTAGATACTAGTACCTATTAAATAGATACTAGTACTTATTCATTAGATACTAGTACCTATTAAATAGATACTAGTACTTATTCATTAGATACTAGTACTTATTCCAATAGTGACTAGTAACTATTCTTTTGTTACTAGTAACAAATATTATTTTTTGCCATTGACTTCTATGGGGATCTGTCATTCAGATATCAACTATTCAGTTCTGACTAGTATGTATTCCAATTGTGACTAGTACATATATATTAGATACTAGTAGTTATTTATTAGGTACTAGTACTTATTTTTTAGATACTAGTAACTATTACTAGATACTAGTATGTATTCAATAAACACTAGTACTAAGTCATTAGATACTAGTACCTATTAAATAGATACTAGTACCTATTAAATAGATACTAGTACTTATTCATTAGATACTAGTACTTATTCAATAGATACTAGTACTTATTCATTAGATACTAGTACTTATTCATTAGATACTAGTACCTATTAATTAGATACTAGTACTTATAAATTAGCTACTAGTACTTATTCAATAGATACTAGTACCTATTTATTAGATACTAGTATTTATTCCGAATGTTACTAGTAAGATTTTTTATTTTACTAGTCACAACTGCTTTTTTACTCGTCTTATGTTATGACTAGTCAGAACGGCCACTGGATAGTTCAATTAAAAATCTTACTAGTAAAATCCAAAATCTTACTAGTAACGTTTGGAATAAATACTAGTATCTAATAAATAGGTACTAGTATCTAATGAATAAGTACTAGTATCTAATGAATAAGTACTAGTATCTATTGAATAAGTACTAGTATCTAATGAATAAGTACTAGTATCTATTTAATAGGTACTAGTATCTATTTAAGAGGTACTAGTAGGGATGCACCGAAATGAAAATTCTTGGCCGAAACCAAAAACCGAAAAAGAGGAAACTAAGGCCGAAAACCGAAACACCGAAATAAATTATGCCAATTATTAGTACCATTGCATTTATGGCTATGACTGTGTACTAACTTTACTATAATCAAGGCTTTGCATAAATTAATATTTAAGTTTCAAAGAATAAATCAATAAAAATTTTATGCAAATATTTATTTAGCACATTGCAAAGTATAAAATGAAATGTTTAACTTGACCCCACTCATGTGTACATTAAATAATAATGTAAAAGCCTACTGGCCTGCAGAAACGTTTAAAAATGAAATGTTCTCTCATAAAAACAAAGTGCATTTAGGTCAATACTGCCATAGCCCATAATAATATCTGCAGCTATATGCTCATGGACGTGAGTTGCAAAAACCATAAACAGCTAAGGTAAACACACACACCTCTGATAAATGACGGCTGCTCTGCACACACACGCAAGGTCTCTCGCTCCCTCTCTCTGCCGCGCGCGCGCTACGTATGCTCATGCTCGCTCGCGATTCCGGGAGATTTAAACTAATTTGCGGGCATCAGGGAGCCGCTATCAATACGCGGGAGACTCCCAGAACTTCAAGACTTGGGACGTCTGTGTTTTAAAAATCGCCTGTGGGTCACTCTCAGATAAATTGAAATACGTCCACACCGCAGATATGTTGCTTCAGACAAGCACGTGCAGGTCGCGGTATCTGCTGTTTGCGTCATCACAACATTTCGGCCGTATTGTTTCGGTGATAAAAGTCTTTCGGCCGAAAACCGAAAAAGCACTTTTGGGCCATTTTCGGCCGAAAATTTTCGGTGGCCGAATATTCGGTGCATCCCTAGGTACTAGTATCTAATGACTTAGTACTAGTATTTATTGAATACATACTAGTATCTAGTAATAGGTACTAGTATCTAAAAAATAAGTACTAGTACCTAATAAATAACTACTAGTATCTAATATATATGTACTAGTCACAATTGGAATACATACTAGTCAGAACTGAATAGTTGATATCTGAATGACAGATCCCCATAGAAGTCAATGGCAAAAAAAAATTGTTGTTACTAGTAACAAAAGAATAGTTACTAGTCACTATTGGAATAAGTACTAGTATCTAATGAATAAGTACTAGTATCTATTTAATAGGTACTAGTATCTAATGAATAAGTACTAGTATCTAATAATAAGTACTAGTAACTAATGAATAAGTACTAGTATCTAATAAATAAGAACTAGTATCTAATGAATAAGTACTAGTATCTAATGAATAAGTACTAGTATCTATTTAATAGGTACTAGTATCTAATGAATAAGTACTAGTATCTAATGAATAAGTACTAGTATCTATTGAATAAGTACTAGTACCTAAAGAATAAGCACTAGTATCTAAAGAATAGGCACTAGTACCTAAAGAATAAGCACTAGTAGCTAATGAATAAGTACTAGTACTTAATGGAATAGATACTAGTATCTAAAAAATAAGTACTAGTAGCATGAAAATAGAGACTAGTCGGTTTAAATGATTAAATGTTAAAATGGCTTGCCATAGTAGGCGTGGTTTGGGAGTGTAGCAGGGCAGCGAAGCAAGTGCATTCTGAGAGTTGTTGTCTTTCATCCACATGAGCCAAAAATCTCAGTCTAGAAGGCACCAACTTCTAAAATAATTTCACATTTCTACTACATAAATGACCCAATTTAAATAAACATTCATCTTTCCAGCAGTGAAATATCCCTTTAAGTAATTTATGGCATAAGTTGACTAAAAGTAATTTCAACTAAATTGTCCAAGTAATGCTCAAAGGGATTTAGACTACACATGACAACAGAAAGATACAGAAAGCACAACAAGGGCAACAACACATACCAAACTCAGATATGGTCACAAAGCTCAGTGATGCCTAAACAAAACGGGAGTCTTCTTGTAGTCTTTACACTGAGTTTCTCTTCATCCCTCCACCTGTTAAATTCCTATTAGCCCTAATGACACTCTAGCCTTTGAAGCAGCATACAGGATTTTCTTTCCTTTTATGACACCTGTTAAAGAAAGGCAAGCACTTCAAAAGGCAAGCGTAAGTGGCACCTCGCAGGGAGAGACGCGATCGCACTGCCGCTGTCATGCCATCGTCTTGACGCACCAGAGACGACGGTGAGAATGCACAGTGTGTCTGCATATCATTGTCTTGTCTTATCAGTGCAAACAATTATTAAAAGGCAATAAATCAGTCGGGAATCATGTCAGTAAATATGACATGATAGTTTTTCTCGTATACTTATAGATGTACCAACAGTCTGAAAATATTCTTATTGGTTTAACCCACAGGTTCATATTTGAAACTGTTTGTTTTGAACGTGTTTCACATTTCTTTAAGCTATAAAAGCCAATTGATAAGTACGTTCCAATGGTGTTCTAAAATTAGGAGGCAAAGTATTCAGTTGCTCACGTTACATCGACGTGACGACGTAATTGGGATCACTTCAGGGAGGCCTATCATCTTTGAGTGTCTACAGAACGAGCCAATGAACGTTGGCGTGCATGAATCACGTCACACGCCCCGCCCCCCGCCCCCCGCCCCACAGCGCAGGTTTAAATACGAAGCGAGCGCACGCACCTTTGTCTTTCACTTCGGAGCCGAGTGGTTTCACTTGTCTTCTCGAGTGCAGCATAGAGACTCTGCAAAGTTGGAAACCAGAAGAACTCTGTTCCAGTGTTGGCCTGATGACGCGATCAGTGGTGGCCGTGAGCTTTACAGTTCACAAACTGTTTTTTTCACAGAATTACATTCTGTGTGTGTGTTTGTTGGTTTCGGTGGGCGTTCCATTTGAGTGTGTGTTACACCGTGGATATCCCTGGGTGTCTCAGCACTGAAAGAGTTTTCTTCTAAAAGAGCAACATAGGCGTGACACTGCTTCCTTTTCAGGATGTTATTCTCTATGTGTTGAAGTGAAACCTGTTCGTTGAATGGTGTTCTTCTCACCAGGAGAACCCCCGAACTTGCTCGATCAGAGCTGTGCTTTCCTACCTGCAAGATGGGTTGGAGTGAAGGCTGTCTCCCTCCACCCTTAAAGTGTATGTTGCCGCTATCGCCGCACATTACGATGCAGTTGAGCACGAACTGAGGGGGACGAGGAGACTAAATCCGCCTCGCCCACTCTCGATACCCTCTTTGGATTTGTCTCTGTTCCTTTCGGCACTTCAGAGACCACCCTTTGAGCCTTTGCAATAAGCAGAGTTAAAGATTCTGTCCTGTAAGACAGTACTCCTGGTTGCATTGGACCTGCATGCATTTTCAGTCGACGAATCGTGTCTAGAATTCGGCCCGGCTTACTCTCATGTGATCCTGAGACCCCGGCCCGGATACGTGCCCAAGGTTCCTACCACTCCCTTCCTGCAACCGCTGCCTTCGGAGGTGGCAGACCCAGCCCTGGCTTTTCTCTGTCTCGTTCACAATATGCGCCTATACGTGGACAGAACGCGAAACCTCAGGACCTCAGACCAGCTCTTTGTCTGTTACGGAGACCAGCAGAAGGGAAAGGCTGTCTCCAAGCAGAGGAAGGCCCACTGGATAATGGATGCCATCGCCTTGGCTTACGAGGTCCGAAGCATGCCTTGCCTGCTCGGGTTGAGAGCCCACTCCACTAGGAGTGTCGCTTTGTCCTGTGCGCTGGCACACGGCGCCTTGCTGACAGATATCTGTAGAGCCGGGGCTGCACGACACCTAACAGAGTCCGCTCTGCCATCACTGCCCGGTGTAGTCTGCCCCCTTCCCAGGCTGGAGACACATTCCATATGTTGTACTGCCCCTAACTGGCCAGTCCATATATGTATTCTCCACATGTTACCTCCCTTCGGGCAGGAATGTAGGTTGCACAGCGTCCCTCTCCCCTGGAAAGGCACGCTTTCCCAGTGTTATCCAAGAGTTCCGCTGTGTGGGTTATAACGGAACAGCAATTTGAACTCCCTATATCCAGGCCTTCCACCCCAGTCAGTGGGGGTCTGAGAGTCCTGCGTAGGGTGCTGGATGGACGTTTTCCATAGGGATCCCAATTATATCGTAACGTCGAACGTGAGCGACTGATAGGGAACGTCTCGGTTACGTATGTAACCCTCGTTCCCTGAAGGAGGGAACAGGAAACGTTACGTCCCGTCACCACCGTTGCTGACCATCGCTGTAACGGCCATCACGATCTCGGCTCCTCAGCAAAAACAAAGGTGCGTGCGATCGCTTCCGTGTTTATACCCACGCTGCGGGGCGGGGCGCATGATGCGATTCATGCATGCCAACGTTCATTGGCTCGTTCTGTAGACACTCGAAGATGATAGGGCTCCCTGAAGTGATCCCAATTACAGCGTCACGCCGACGTAATGTCTCCCGTTCCCTCCTTCAGGGAACGAGGGTTACAAACGTAACCAAGACGATTTTTGTTTTAATACATTGCAAGTTCATGTTACAGTTACACCTAATGTTGATATATTTTCCAAATTCAGTTTTGCATTTTTAATATTAAACTTATTTTCAGATCATCACCCAAAGCTCGATAAATACTGCAGGTGTCATGATGGTCACAGACACTAAACTGATTGCTCACTAAAATAGACCTTGATCATGTTTTCAAGACATTGCGAGTTTGATTTTGACAAAACGGTGATACTTTTTAAGTAGTCTTCTTATTAATACCAATATTTATTGATTGATTGACAGACTGATTGGTAGATGTGGAATGCGCATGAAAACGAGAGGTGGGATGTATTGCATGAGTTATAGGCCAGTCAGAGCACAATGGAATCTGATTGGTTTACGAACGTTCTAAGTTGTGCAATTATTTTCAATGAAAAGCATGGCTAAAGTAGTTCCAGGCAGGTCTTGACCACATTACAGTTCCATATCCCTTCTCCAAATGATTTCCGTTCCCTTTTGAGGTAACTTATGTTGTGTTGAAGATCACACTTTAGGGAAAGCCTCCAGCGTAATAGCGTCTGAAACGTGTGGAACTAGCCCAATCTCGATTGGTGTTGCGCCATGATGTTACATGTGACGTTGTACACGGAAGCTACAAAGGGGAGCCGGCACATAACAGTGTTCGCTTTTGCTCTTCAGCAAGCATTCTGTGTTGCTCTTGTCAGTCTTACTTGGTGTTGTTTGTCCTACGGTACAAAGCTTTCACTTATACAGTATATTTCAAAGGAAGTGAAAAAAAAAAAGAAATGGCGAGTGAGAGGCAATACAAGGAGTGTGCGTCTCCCTGTCCTAGATACATCACGGATGGGGACACACACTCGCTTGTGTTATGTGCCTCGGAGCAGGAGAATGCACGGGCAGTGCTTGATGGCGCTGCCTGTGTGAATTGCGAGCTGATGCCGCTCAGAAAGATCCGCCAAGGCGGTGCAGCATTTACAATCATGGGGATTGCAAATGGAGCTGGCTGACGAGTTTGAGACACCTTCGGTCCTTTCTCAGCTCTCAGCAGCCAGCTCTGTTGTTCCCATTCAGATGTCGGAAGCCCACTCTGCGGCTTCTTCTGCCCGGGATAAGAACCTGATGTTAGAACTATCTAGCTCTGAGGAGTTAGATGTTCTAAGCATTGAGGTAGGAGAATTAGAGGACTCGCCACCTCATTCTACTGATTTTGAGGAGCTATTGGAGGTTGTGACCAGAGCAGTGGTCAAATTAAACATTAAATTGCCATCATAAAAGCAGGAGGTGCAGAAGAAAAATAAACTTGATGAGCGCTTCCTGCAGTCTTGGTCACAGCCTTCACGTAGGAGTCTGCCTTTCTTCCCCAATCTCCACACAGAGGTATCGCGATCGTGGAAAAGGCCGTTCTCGTCAAGATTATTGAGCCTAACTGTACATAATTATTCCTCCATCCTGGGCTCAAAAGAGAATGGCTATGGGGTTGCCGCGGGTTGAAGAGACACTAGCATCATATCTTTCACCCGACGCTGCGTCATCCCTCAAAACTCTAACGCTGCCCACCAAATCTCTGTGTTGGTGGGCAAGGCATATATGATGGGGGGGTCGGGCTGGTTCATGCCTGCATTCGATGGGCATCATGCAGGCATACCAGTCCAACCTCCTAAAAGATTTAGATGACAGCGGAGAGATGGAGCTTGTATATTTAATGGTGACATCACATCCCCAACCTCGCGCTGTGACAGAACAACAGCAGGAGGGCCAGGGGGCTTTGGAGGAGGACAAGGTGATGGTGAAGGGATGGTGAGAGGCAGACGAGGAGGCATGATGGCAGGATGTGGCGAAGGGCTGGTGATGCCAGGACGATGAGACCCCAGCAGCAACGATGGAGAGTTGCTGATGGCACAGACCCAGAGCTCTCCAATGTCGACAGCCCACGGCGAAGATGAGGGAGGGAGGAGCCAAGATGTTGCTTGCTTGGCTGTCGACATCCGGGCGATGACCGACGGAGACAGAGCCAGTGGATCTGATGGCACAGACCGAGGGTCAAGGGAGCTGAGTGACATCGCCTGGGTCTCCGGCGACGAGCGTCGAAGGTGGAGCCAGAGTACCTGAGGGCTGGGTTGATGACGGTGTGACTGAGGACAGAGGCGATGCCGATGGGAAGGAGGAACCTGCTGCAGCCTAAGGGGTGGAAGGACGGAGCGCAGCGGATGACCCATAAGTAAGTAGCGGAAGTGATGTGACAACTGACCAAGGGGGAGCCGGTGGGATGAGGGAACCCGGAGGAGCCACTACGCTGAGAGTCTCTGGTGGAGCCGAAGGAGGGAGGAGCCAATACGGAGCCGATAGGTTGACGGGCTGAGATGGAGTGGAGGGATCCTAGACTGAAAGCCTCTTGGACAGGCGTTGCTGGTGGTTGCATGACCTGCGGCTCGACATCCTGGTCGAGAGACCAGAGACATCCCCAGAGACGCCGCAGGGCTGCAAACATCCAGTAGCGATTGGGCTGAAGGACTGGCTGAGCTCTGTTGGAGAGGATGACCATAATTATGAGAGTCCACACAGGTTAGCGCAAAGAATGAATTCATACCAATATCAACTGTGTGGCAGGAGTGCAGGAGAAGGAACAACTTAAGAACTAAACACAAACGAGGATAATTAATCAAACACAGCTGACACATAATAATGATGGTAACCAAGGAGACAGATGAGTGGCGGAAATCTGCAAAGGACACATGACAAATTAAAAACAAATGTCCATGAAAACAGAAACTAACAGAACATAATAGTGACATCTTTATAGTTCTTTTGAACTTTAATCTTTTTTAAAAATTTGCTTAAATTATTAGTTTTTTGTGTATTGTTTTCTTGCATTTAAATGAGAGTTTTTGTTATAAGAATTTTTTTTATGTTGTGTTGTTTTTGAACAGTGGATTATTGTCTCATCCAATTGTTTTGAGGAAGCACTGCCTCCCTTGCCCATTATATGTTCTAACAAAAACCCTAAAACTAAACATGCCTGCTGCCCTGATGAAAAGACCAGCGGTGCTATTTGCAAGATCTACCATCTTCAACACAGTGACTATGCAGGTGAAGCTGCTTCATCAGTCACGTTTGCTGGTGAACAGTGAACAGACGCCAACTCCTGCGAAGACCTCAGAAGATGCAACTCTGAATCAACATGCACCAATGCTCCGTTTTTGTCATAATCAGTTGTTAACAAACAAGTATTCAATACTTCAATGACCTCATTGTTTCTGCCTTAAATTATTACATTGTTTAAATGAATAAAATTTTAGCTAACTGTGATTTTGTATATGTACATTTCTGAAATACATAACTTAGACAATTACCTCTGATAACAGATTACTCTAAATTGTAATGTGCATTCGATGTCTATTGTGAAAAGCGCCATACAAATAGATTTGAATTTAATTTAATTTAATTGAAACAGTATGGCTGTTCAGGTAAACCATCAATACCAACATCAAAAAAACACCTGGGACTAGCATGCAGATGTTGGTCTAATCTGGTATTTTAGACTCTAGTGCTCTCCTTTCTCAGAATATTTAAAAGTGCAACCTCTGGAAGAGAGCCACATGCAACCCACGTGGTTTCACTTGAGCAGATCTCTCAACCACAGCAGGCCAAGTAAACATCTTCATGTGTTTAACATATCGTCTGCGTCCCAATGCAGGTGTTTGACTGAGCGGTGCAAACATCCGGTTGGAGGAGGCCTTCTTGCCACACAGTTAGCACTCTTTCTTCCTCAGGAAGAGGCTCAGTTATCTGTGTCTGTGATCACATCAGCTGCTGATCTAAAGTCAGCTTCATGCTTTTTTCAGATGGCTGTGTTAGGTCTACAGAGGCTGGTCCTGGATCAGTGCTGGAAAGTTTGACATCAAGCGTGGGACGTGAGCTAAATGACACCACCAGATCACAAACACAACAGTGAAGTGCTTCTGTTTCTCTTGATCAACCATATGAACCAAGACAAGATCTCTGAAAACACTGTGAACCCCTCATGCGAGATGAAAACAAGAATATTTACATTCAAACAGTAAACATGTTTAAGATTCAGAGAATCTTTTTTGATGGCTGATATCTTGGGTACCTGATGACCAATATAAATCCAATCACACTGTTTAATTTAAACATAACACATGCAAAGAAAATTAAAAGTTATTTTACATAATATTTGATTAAATAGTTAATTATAGGGCATTCATTATATTAAGAACATGATAAAAAAAAATCTGTTTAACATTTTTGTAAAAGAGTTAATTTTGTTTATTCTAAAAGAGTGAATATAACTTTTGAGTTCTTAGTTGGCTCTTTAGAGCTCTTATTGGCCAGATAAACAGGAAAAACCTACTGGAAATAAAAATTTACCAGCCAATGCTGGTCATTAAAAAACTGCCAAAAATCAACCACTAGAAGCAAACCCAGCAAGCAGGGGCGGGTCTACGTGGTGGCCAGGGGGGGCACCGGCCCCCCCTGAAATTCGATTGGCCACCCCAGGTGCTTAACTGAACAGCTTCGGAGTCATTGGAATGGTTATATTACTTATTTCGGATTGAATGGTGGTCGTTTCGCACCCTTCTGGTGCCCGTGAGCGGAAAATCCGCACTTGCAACTTTGAGCCGGCCGGCCGCCGCGTCAGGAAGTATCGCGTGATATCAGGTCTCGCGATGTAAACAATTGCTTTACGGCCAAAAGAAATCTGCTAAAATGCTGTCATTATTGCGCTCCCTCACGCTGTTCGAACCCGAATGAAGAAGACGTTTTAAAGAATGTCCCATCTGCTTCGATGTCGTTGATCTACTAGCCTCTGGTGTCTGAGAATCGCCAACGAGTTTTTACAACAGAGTTGTCAAATATCTATTCCGAAGCTGTGGGGGGAGCTCTAGAGAGAAACCTGCAAGCAAAAAGCGAGAATACAGCGAAGAAATCCCGAAACTACTGAGCCCTGCTTTAATAAAACACAATAAAAGTAAAATACGCTGGGCGCTATCAAACAATAAACACTGTCATGGTGATTTGCATATTTTGTATCAGTTTATTTTGTGACAGTGACCACATAGCAAGATTGCACCAAATGACAATATGCAAAGAATGTTCCAAAAAAATAAATAATAATAATAATAATTGTCTGGTGACACGTTACTTGTTAATGCATGAGAGTAAGTCAGTTAGATAGTGTTAAATTGTCAGGCCTAACTTAGTCATTTACACGTGAAATGACATGGATGCATTCTGTGCATTTCATTCACAATTTGAACAATTTTTGTTGAGATTGAGAATAACAGACACACATAAGTGTTTCTTTTGAAGGCAGGGAAGAGAGCAGTGCCAAGCCATGAAAAGAAGTAAAGATATATTATAGGGAGTTTCTTTCAAAGAAAAAACAAAACAAAACAAGTGTAGAGGCAGAAGCAACTGAAGAAAATGTTACTCACCAAACCATTTGAATTATTACAATGGGGGGAATTTTTTATTTATTTATTTTTTATTATTTGAAAGAGATTGTGAATAAAACTACTGTATATTGTAATGGCCAAACTACTTATTAGAAGAAAATAGTTGACATCGTTTCTGCTTCTGGGTTTTTAAAATTGCTCATTATTAAAATTGCTTTTATTTGATAAACTTGTTAGTTTTATGAAAACACTAAAAATAATAAACACTGGCTCTCAAATGTAACTTAATGGATATACAGGGATGACAAAAAACTAAATTAATCAAAAATGTGCTTTATTACTACATGTGTTTACAAGTAACTTTATTCAAGTTAAAAAAATAATAAAATCAATAGGATTTACGTAATATACTGTAGAATTTAGCTTCTTTTTTTTTTTTTTGGTCACTGGCGGCCACCCCGTTTGGAGGCAGTACCCCAGCATGGCCCCCCCACTGAAAATGCTCTAGACACGCCCCTGCCAGCAAGGATTCTGATGCGTAGAGCAGTTAAAATGTCACACAGCCACACAATCCATTCATGACACACTGAACAGCGCCAGTGTGCCATGAACGACAGTAAATATCCTTTAACTATTTATCTGTGAACCGGATTACAGTGAGCTTCAATATGCAGAAAGAATAAATCACACATATGACCCTTTTACAAACCTAACAAACAACAGCTCATTGTGTGCAGACTGTATGACACTGTATCAGCTACAGTGTCTCATTCTGTACACAAACACACAGATGGAGAAAAACATTCGCATCTGTTAATAAAGGAGAGTCGCTGATGCTACACAGGCTTTGTGCAGGAGAAGCATCTCCATGCTGTTCCACTTCCTGTCCTGGCACCACTCACACACACACACACTGTCAACACTCGGCACGCCACCCGACACACACCTCCTCCCTCCCTGCCGACCTTCACACACCCCTGGAGTCTCCAAGAAACCCAATGACCTGACAGACAGGGCCTGGTGGATATGTGCACACACACACAGACCCTCCCTGTCTCCCTCAGGCAGACTCCTGTTGACATGCACTTCCCAAGCATAAGTAAAACAGCCGGATAATGAGAACGTGCTGAACAAACACACATGCACACAAGGGGAACTCCAGCTTATAAACTGTTGTTAGTCAGCCAGTTCCTGCAAACAGGCCTTGCTTGTCTCTTCATAACACCAGCCAGAGTTCATCCAGGAATCTCATTATTTTGCAGTGAATCTGCAGTATAGATTGAAGGAAGTGATCTGGAATGTGAGAAAGTGTCTGTCTGTGAACTTTAGATTTGACAGAGTTATCAAAAGAGACACTGTACTCAGCTGCAGCTGTGAACATGGAGCAGAATGCAACTCATGACAGTCTAACGAAACAATCACTCATCCTCATGATGTTATATCACATCAGTCTTCAAGCTTATAGATTCGGGTCTTTTGAAGAACAAGTTAGACAGCAAGTTCTGACAGCTTCTGATGGAACGGACTGTCTCATTACACAATCCATGTGTGCAACAGGTTCCTCGACTCTGATATACAGGGACACAGACACCTGCAAATATCAATATACATTGTGCTTTTACGTCTCAAGTTTTGAAAATCATTTGGACCTTCTTCATTGCTAAGATGTAATGAATTAGCCGGGTTGGTTTCAGTTTTATATATAAACTGTCCATAATATTCAGAAAGAATCATTTTGCTTACCTGTTTGACTGATTCATTGATAAGAACTGACTCAAACTCTGATTAATTTGTGAATCAGGCATCACTAGTTTTGATGTAAAATTGTAATATAAAATGTAATATTGTACTCATGGCTCAAAACTGGGCCACACTATGAAAACTTATACAATTTATTTGTCATGTGAAAACAACTACTACACTTAACCCACACCTCCAAACCCACATAAGTTTGAGACCAAAGATCTGGAAGCCCCAAATCGAAAGAGAAGAGACTAATCATGAGTCTGAGTGAACATGTCAAAACAAACAGCTGCTTCTGTGACTTCCTGTTTTTCTACAGTGATCCCATTCGTAACACCATTTGAAGAAGTGGTCAAGCTGTACACTCATGTAATGGATAGAATGAAAACAAGAGCACCTACCAAGCAAATCATCCTGTTCCTCTCATCAACACTGCAGCTGGTCCGATCTGGAAGGAAAATATTAAGACACATTAGCAATGCCGTAATGCCATGCTGTCTGTCTGAAAAATGGCACATACAACTGACTGCTAAACTACAGAAGGAAAATAGTTGTAAAGGATAGATATGCATTACATGTCCAACAGAAACTGTAATCGGGCCATTTAGAAGCAGTTTACAGCAGATAGACAAATTGTCAACAAGTAAAAGTTGACTCTGCTTACTTTTTAATTAATTAAAAAAAAAATTAGATATATAATAATAAATAGATGTTTGTCCACATAACCATCTGATCAAAATCTAATAACTTGTGCCACCTATAAACTGAATTTTGTGGGATTTTGTCTCTTCAAAAAACTTGGATAAAACTGCTTAATTCATATGGATTACTTCAATGATGTCTTTATGTATTTGCGTGAAAGTTTTGGTTTTTTGGACTGTTTAAAATGGATGGACAAAAGTGATGAGAATAATAAAAATAAATTCATTTGTGATTTGAAGATTAATGTAGGGCTGTCACGATTATTAAATTTGCCTGACGATTATTGGTAGGGTAGGCAATTTTTTTTCATATTTTTCTTTTTTATAATGGTTGAAACTCTCTTCACATCCTGATAGCAATCAATAATAGAAGTGGTCTAAATATTAAAGGGGTATGAGAAACCCGCAACCCGGAGGAAGGAGGAACACGCAGTCAAAGAGCCCTCGCCGCAGTGGGGAATCTGCAGTGCCATCAAGTACGTCTGAGCAGAGCCTGCCGCCATGGACGATCGAGGCGGTGCGCTGGAGTTGCCGGGGGGAGGGACTAACTCGCTGCCGGCCACCTGAGTTCTGAAGGGGCGGCTGCCGTCCGCGAGGGAGCGCAGGAGTCACCGCCGTTCACCGTGGTCCGGAGCCTACTGCTGTCCACCATGATGGGGAGGAGCAGGGAATGGGGGACTCCTGCCGGCTGCCCGAACTCGGAGGAGCCGTCACCGTCCACCAGGCGACGGAGGAGTGTGGAGCCGTCCACCAATCCAGCGCCACTGTGGAGAGAACCAGATCAAGATTTTTTTTCTTTTCCTTTCCACTCTCCCCTCTCTTGTCTCTGTCACTCCACATGCTTCCCTCTCCTTTTCTCTTGTCTCGTTTGTCCTCACCCCCAGGTGCCGCAGCCGCCGCGTCTGGCCCCCTGGGCAAGCAGAGCGGGGCCGAGAGCCGTGAGAGAATGGCGGGAGACCAGTGGCGTGATTGATGATGAGCGCCACCTGTGAGCTTCACCAGCCTCGTATCTATCACGGAGGAGCTTCAGAAGCATAAAAGGAGGAGCAACGATTACGTTATGTTTTATTTATGAGTGTGCGGCAGTCGTCCGTGAGGGGCTGCCGTTTCAGTGTTATTATGCTTTTTCACTTTTTCAACTGTAGTTAGTGTAATGTTTCTGTTTGAGCATAAAATAGATCTGCAAGGTTACAAAGCTCTAAGTCCACTCCAAAGGGAGATATTTTATTCAACAGAATTCACTTTTCAAGAACTACAACGAATGACTTGTTTGGACTACAATGCATTTATTTCTGGCTTTGTGAAGTTACAATGTTAAATAATCCCCACCCACAGAATACGCAAAAAAAGTAGGCTGTCTGCAGGAAGCTAGTTATTTTAGGGTTTTTTTCTTACACAAACGCATCACTTCAGAAGGCCTTTATTAACCCTCTGGGGTTGGCGATCGCGCGACCAGCTCGCTTTTTTTCTTATCAGTGCAAAAGAGACTCAAAATACTCTGTTGATTTTGATCTTACATTTAAGTGTTATACATCATTCAAAACTGTTAAATGTCTTCTTTCATTTGTGTACACTCATAATAAAAACAAAATGTTGTGTTTTTTGTAAAATAAAGAAAATAAACATGATGCATGTTCTGCCGTCTCTCTCAATGTGAAGTTCATTCTGAAACTATTTAAAAACAAATATTCTCTGTTTAAGTAATCCGTATGAAAGCAACGAAGGACAGTTTCTCAAACGCATCCTCATTACCTCTAATGTGACCACACCCATGCACGCACAAGCGATTGACATGCAAATAGTCCACGTGAAGGAACGCAGACCTGTAAACGCCCATCACCTCAAAAACAAAGAATCAGAGACTCCAGTAACGTTCTCCTCTGCTTTTCATCGAGTTTGGAAGACTGTGTTTGTGCTGTGCTGTGCTGTTTACCTTGGATTTAACTCAGAATAATTAGAAGAACACGATTTGAAGATTTGTATATATAAACCATATAACACACACATTATGCCAAATGTCCATTTTGTCGAGCGTCCTCATAAGAGCAGTCTTACATTTTTAAATAAAGTCTTAAATGAACGTAGAGATTTGTGCGAAAATGGGACGCGTGTCAGATCGCGTCTCTGTCAGCAGCGGCTGGTCTTAAAGTATCATTAATGTTAATCAAGGAACAAAGGTAAGAGAGTAAATTACTCACTCAGACCTGGCGCCAGGAGGATTATTATACCGGTAGCCTAATCATGAATGCACTCCGCTATCTTTTAACACATCTCCGGCGAACTGCTTTTTCACGCAAAAGAAAAACTCTTCATGAAGCGCAGTGAAATTCAGCGACCATGTGGCGTTTCTTGATGGATCGAGTTGTTTGTTAACTTCATTTTACATTTTACTCGTAGATATTCGAATATATTCGAATACATTGCTTGATATTCGATATCCGTTCGGATTTGATTTTTTTTCAAAAGTGACAGCCCTAATAAATACTGTGTTTGTGGATATCTGCTCAAACATACATATGTATAATATGGTAACAATAATGTTTCATAGTTTGGAGCGGCTCGATCGCTTCAGTAAATGTTCTCTGCACGCACTGTGGGTTTGAGTCACTCGCGCTGTGCGTTTGAAAAGCAAAACTGTAACGGTCACCAGCTGGAGTGCCCTTGAGAGCCACCAGAGGGCACTCCACACCAGACTATTATCACTTCCTCACAAACTACATTTCCCATAACTCACTGCCCGGACTCATCATCACTGATTGCATTCACCTGTGTCTCATTACCCTGTTAGTCTCAGCCTATTTATACCATGTTCACTCATTCACTCACGGTGAAGTTTTGTATGTTGTTGCACTGCATTTCCGAGCGGTTTCCCTGGTTTCATGTCTCTTGGTTTTTTTGGGATTTCTTGCCTGTTCCGTGGATTACTCTTTTGCCTCTGACCCCTGCCTGTTTTGTTTGTTTGTTTGTTTGTTTGTTTGTTTGGACGACCTACCTGTGTTTTGACCTATTGTCTGTATATTGGATTACGTGTCTGGATTGCCCCTTAATTAAAGCTGCATTTGGATCTCAACTTTCGTGTCTCGGAGCAGTTCATAACAAAAACGCCCCAAATATTATGCTTCATGTTTTTACTATCTCATTTCATAACGTCATAACGAATGGAAACATTTGAAGTAACATATGATAATCCATATATTTTTCTCTAGTGTAGTGTTACTGAAGTGTTCCTTTTTAACGATTTATAGGCCGCCTGCTATAGGCTGTTGTTATTATTATTTTATGCAGCACTACATGTAGCCTATTTGCCTACAAGGCACAACAAACCTGGTGTTCATTTTTTATATATATATATATGTATATGTGTGTGTGTGTGTGTGTGTGTATTTTGTAACATTTAAATCGCAAAAAAATCTGAAATGTATTCCCAAAATCGTGCAGCCCTATAGTTCTCTTGATATCAGCATGTTCACAGCTGGGGTTTTTTTGTTTGTTTTTTTGTTGTTGTTTTTTATTTTTTTACAGGGACCAGATGCCACTGATAAGTCCTGCTGACTTTAACATGAGTCTCTGTACATGAACATGGTAAAGCGAAAAATCAAACACCTTGGAAATGACAGGTATGTACTATGTTTCAGGAATGGCACAAAGGTGTGTTGACTGTTCAAGGCTCTTTCTTTAGATCAGTGTTTTCAATAATGTGCTTTTTTTTTTTTATTCGTTGTGTATCTTTGGATTATGTTGTGTTGTAAATAAATCCAAACAATCAAAAAGCCATTCTTTTTTAAATCTCTCCTCATTCTTTGTGCAAGGTTCCTCATAATGATAGGGCCTGATAGGGCCATCATGGGAGGGTCTTTGTCTTTTTCAGGTGTGAAACATCAATATTCATGATGATTCACGCCTCCTCGCATAAAGCTTTCTTACACAAAACATGTCTTACAAATTTTAAATCAATATATTGTTTTATCTGAATGAGTAGGCAGGATGATTTTCACATCGTTTTGGAGAAAATATTCTAGGCTACGTGATACAATTTTTTTAAGTCTTTTGAAGAAATAATCAGTATGGGTTTCATGACCTTATTTCAGTGACAATGCAGTGTTCACTGACAATACATGCTGCTGACATATTATGTGCTAAATACAGTGTAATTAGACTTTAGCCATGAAAATGTCACAAGTAACCGAAATAAGCACAAATGTCAGTGCATGTCAGAACACCTCCAGGGCCCAGAAAACACCTCAGACCCCAGAGGGTTAACCCCCCTGAGCAGTGTGGATTACTTTTATCATGGATGGAAACACTTCTATGGACTTTAAAACTGAAACCGGCCAATTACTGTCCTTATAAAGCTTGGAAGAGCCAGTATTTTATTTTTTCCAATATAACTGGCTTGAGAGTGAGTAAATCACTGGGTAATTTTCATTTTTGGGTGAACTATCCATTTAACCGTCTTACCTATCCAGTTAGCTTTAACTTGTCAATCCTGGCGAATGACCAATACCGCTACTCCATATACGCAGTGTACGCATTCTGCATAGGGCACCAACTACCACAGGGGGCACCATCTGTTAACATCCTGTTTCACTCAGAAATGAGCCACATTTCGTCATGACAATGACTGGTTGTGCATGACCTTTTGTTTTGACTTGAAAATCGTATTCTCTGCTTTATGTTTTCTCCAAATGAATCATAGGTTCATAGTGTGTACATTAGCCAGGGTGATTCAAAGTGGAGTTTTGGGAAGCCCATGTTATTAAGATTCCCATGAGCCTCTGCTGGTGGGAAACAGCACAATAAAATGTGTCTCACGAGAGCACGCCAACCTCAGAGAGACTCACATCTGCATATGCATCTTGTTAGTCTCAAAGTCTCTACAATGCTGGGTAAGCAATTGCCTAGAAGCCGCTAAGAGTGCAAATGAGACAAAGATCTTGTTTTCGTCTCTATTGTGGCTCTTCTATGTTTCTGCTCTTGTGGGGTCAGCCAGGACACGCTGATGCAGCACTGGTTTCTGAATTGGAGGGTGTTTTTGCTCTAACACTCAATAGCAGTGGAACCAGTTCAAATTAGCGGTGAGAAAGTTCTGCCGTGGATAAAACTAAAACCAGCTGTAGGGTAATTAAGCTAAATGGAAGATTTCAAATGACTTTAAAACAATATTTCAACTTCTTCGTTGAAACCTCCCTCTTCAGTAACAGCAATAAACAAGAGGCCATCAGAGGTTTTGGACTTTTTTAAGTGTTTAAAAAAGTGTTTTAAGCTCTGCCTGAACAACTGAGAACAACTGCCTGCTGGAATGAGAGTGTGGTATTCATTAGTATTATAGCTTTATGCTGATGAATCATAGAAATATAGCATTGCTTTACCGTGTAAATCAGAAAATGTTGCAAACGTATAATGTGCATTTCAGACAGCCATTAGCTGGACTTTAATGCACCAGTAGGGCCCTATCAAATTTGTCCAAAAGTCAGTTAAATTTTTTTTCTGGATTATGTTTGTTCTGTTTAAATTTTAAATCACCAACACAAACACGCCCCTACTCAAAAGGATCACACACAAACACACTTAAATCACACACTTTGCACACATTCCAATTCACAAAAAATACTGACTGAAAACGAGTCGGTACTGAGCTGTATAAAACAATGTATAAAAATGCTTGCATTCGTTTCATCCGTCCTCATTTTCTTTCCTCGCAGCCTTCCCTTGCATCCTACAGGGGGTGGAGCTGAGACGTGAGGAAAGGAAGCCAGGAAAGGAAACGAGGATGCACAAATAAGAATTGAGAAGCACCCACAGTCTCGGTAGATGCAGCCTTCCGTTTGAGAAACGCCCATTGCAACACAGGTACCTCCCCCCTAATGAGTGTATACGCCCCTTACTGCTGATTAGTTACAAGTGTGTTTTGGTGCTCGGTCCAATCCACTTTCAACAGCGTTTCTCAGAAATCGCTTACTTCACCTTTAAATTTAAATTTAATTCAAACAAAATAAAATAAAAAGAATGTCTAATTAATTGAAATTATGTAACTAAAACAATTTAATAACAATGGGCCCTATGAAATCTTTTTTTTTATTTTTTTTTTATTCTGTATTTTCTGTTTGAATGTATTTTATTTAAATTTTTTGGGATTATGTTTATTTTTAACTGTTTAATAACATTGTATTAATCAAAAAGAATGTCTAATCAATTGAATTTATGAAAGTTTAAAGCATTTTACAATAATTTACAATTTTGTACATTTTTACAATAATAGGCCCTTTGATAATTTTTTTGATTTTTTTTCAGAAATTCTGTGTTGTGTGGTTTCATTTTTCTGGATTTATGATTTAATACAAATCTGTTATTAAAAACGATAGAAATCACAGGCATACAACATTAGCAATTAAATTAACTTTTTTTTTTTTTATCTCCTATTTTTGGTGATTTTTTTTTGACACAAACAAATAGGAAACTGCATCGCTCATTCACACAGAGACACACGTTTTTCACATTGTGGAACTCGTAGGGCTCTAAACCAGTCAGTGCTCTTAAACACCTGGATATTCAACTTCAACATGTTGCATGAGGAGACTGATCCTGACCTGCGTCAGCCGTGACTCCTGATTCAGTTGTGATGGAAGGTCAAGCACGGGGAATGTCAATATTTCCAATAGCAGAGACAAAGACATCATGACTATTTGTTCTTCTGATCCTTTCCCAGGCCTCCCTGCAGTGGAGCAGATATGTCATCAGCTGAACACTCAGCACTTCAGCACACATTCTTTCACACAGACTCCAGCGCTCATGACGTTTCAAATGACTCATTCCAGTGAGGTGAACTAGAGTCACCATAACAGCACACAAGGAGAGTTTCTCCCTGATTACACCGAATTTGAGACTCTAAAGAACTCGTTCACCAAACAGACATTCTTTTGAGGTTATAGAGTGTGTTTGAAAACACAACATGTCTTTGACAGTGTAATGTGAGAGCTGCAATTCTCAGACATGACATCAGAGGAATGGAATGTGCTTCACATGTGCCATCAGCAGGCCACTCTTAATATTCATCTGCTCTTTCTGTATGGGGCACAGAGTGCCAAACCCCTTTAATTATGCTAATTCATAACAGTAATAATGAACTGAGCGACTCAAACACCTACGACCGGGTTCTATATATAACTTTAAAGGGTTCTGTCCGGCGCTTCACATATAGAACCCTTTAGGGGTTTACATTAGAGGATCATCTTATGGATTTTGTTTTAATTTATGATGTTGTTTAATTCATTTTTAATTTGAATTAAATGTTATGAATTAAACAGCTCACAAACATACTTTATCACTAGAAACAAATCGAAATAACCCATTAAACATTTAACCTTTTTTGTAAGAGTGTGGTACTGAGGGAGGAAAGAGTCACTGACTCGCAGAGAGTCCAGCCCCTGAAGGCCTGACCGTGGTCTAGCGACGCCCCTGGTCACGTGTGATGAGTTTCAGACTGCATTATTTTTACATTCATATGCATGACTGACAGCACTCAAGCACATCTCCTTACGTAAGACATTACGTGCATATCCGGTGAAACATTAAACTAAAAATGTTTTACCCTATGGGCCCCAAAAAGTTTGAGAACGCCTGCTCTAAAGTGACACCAATGTTCAGTAATGTAAGCAATGAACTCTGCTCAAACTAGTCACAAAAAAAGTGTGCATTCTTATGATTGTTATGGTATTCTGCAGGCAGTGCAAAAAGACAACCTTTGAGTTGTTTTTCACTGAGTTGATCAGCGAGTCTTTGGTGTTACCTAATTGTCTGGCAGTTCTTGACAAAATCTGTCATTTTCTTAGCGATATATGCTATTTACACTAAGTACATATGAAGAGTTCAGATGCAAAAGCCTCTGAAATTTCCCTCTAGAATGATAATTTTTATCAAGCTTGTATGTTCAGTTATTTCACTTTAATGGCAATGAAAATTACCTATTAAAGGTGCAATGTGTGATATTTCTGAGGATCTATTGACATAAATGCAATATAAGATCCATAACTATGTTTTCAGTGGTGTATAAAGACCCCACTTAATGAACCGTTCTCTTACGAGAGGTCTCTCGTACTGCGTAAGATATCTTACGCTAGGGGAAAATCCTTTTCCGCGAGATATTGAAGCCAAAAATTATCCTTAATTTTGTAATAATGCAAAACGCGTTGCAGCAGCAATGCAGACATAGGCGAGACAGCTCGCGCGCCTATTGGCTGCTCTGCGGCAACTGCAGCAGCCTATCGAGCGAGGCCTGGCGTGACGTCAGACCCAATCAGGGCACTTCGCGCCCGCTGCGTCACGTCCCGCCGGGCGTGGTCTAGGCCTATAAATATCGCTCGCAGGCAGCTATTATCTGATTTTTCATCCTTCAAGCGAAGCACACGCATCGCTGGAGCTGGATTAGAAGCCGCGCCGTCGAGAGAGAGCACCTTCAGCGGGACGAGTCACTGAAGTCGCTGGCCGCGCCGCCTTCCTGCCTTCCTGCTGCGCTTTCCAAAATTTTAAAAATTTATTTTAATTACACTGTATTTCTGTGTGTGTGTGTCGCCGCCGCGACACACATTTCTAAAAGAGCAGGCGTCTTTTTAAAGATGCCTTCCTGCGGCTCGTGCAGAGCCCCACTCAGCGGCGTGGACCGCCACGTGATCTGCGTTTCCTGCCTGGGTGAGGAACATGCAGCCCTCGCGCTCGCTGACGGCGGATGCCCTCACTGCGAGCTGATGGCAATGGCGACTCTGAGGACTCGCCTAGCCGTCTTCACCGAGACTGCTCCCCCGCCCGCCGCGGCGTCGCGCCGTAAAAAGCGCCGTGCCCAGCGGGCCCCGGAACCCTCCCTCAGCCGCCAAAGCTCGCCGGTTCGCCCGCTTGCTTCCCCGGCTTCTTCTGTTTCGCTTCCTGACGGACAGCGGCCGCCGTCTGCCGCCGCTTCCGTTGATATCGCGGATGAGGAAGCCCTGCTGGGAGAGGATGATTCCTGCTCTATCCTGGCGTCAGGCAGTGAGGATTGGGCGGGCTCTGGGGATTTTTCCTGCCTGGGGAGCGCGCTTCGCCTGTGTCCAGACCGGCGCCCTTTCTTCCTGAGTTACACGAAGAAGTCGCCAGGTCCTGGAGAGCCCCCTATTCTGCTAGAGTGCGTCCTGCTGTTTCTTTGGCATTCTCCGCCGTTGACGATGCCAAGAACAAAGGATACCTCTCGCTGCCGCCGGTTGAAGAGGCGATAGCGGCCCACTTATGCCCGCCCTCCGCTGGACGGCGCGCTAAGCCGGCCCTACCCTCTAAAGCTTGCCGCACGACGTCAAGCTTGCTCCACCGCGCTTTCTCCGCCGCCGGGCAAGCGCAATGGATAAGTGGTGGTGGTGGCGCAATGGATAAGACACATGCCTTTGGTGTGAGAGACCCGGGTTCGAATCCACTGTGAGACACCAATGTGTCCCTGAGCAAGACACTTAACCCCCTAGTTGCTCCAGAGGCGTGCGACCTCTGACATATATAGCAATTGTAAGTCGCTTCGGATATAAGCGTCAGCTAAATGAATAAATGTAAATGTAAATGTAAGCTGCGTCAGCGTTGCACACCATGGCAACGCTCCAGATCTTCCAGGCCGATCTCCTCCGTAAGCTGGATGAGGAAGGACCTGACGCGATCTGCTTGCCGGACTTAAGGAGTGCCACGGACCTCGCTCTTCGTGCTACTAAGTCCGCAGCACAAGCCATTGGACGGACTATGGCTTCTCTCACCGTGTCTGAGAGACATCTCTGGCTGACGCTCTCGGAAATGGCCGAGTCTGAACGCACCGCGTTCCTCGACGCCCCGCTTTCCGCCACAGGCCTCTTTGGATCCTCCGTCAAGGATTTCGCGGAGAGATTCGCAGAGGTACAGAAAGCGTCTCAGGCTATGAAGCACTTCCTCCCGAAGCGCTCCAGCTCTGCAGCAGGCCGTGCGAAACCGTCTGCTCAGAGCTCACAGCCACAGCCACCGTCCACTGCCTCCACTTCACAGCGCCGCCAGGCCAGAAGCGCGAGACCGCGCTCCCGCTCATCCGGTCGCCGCCCCGCAGGACGCGGCTCGCGACCTAGGATCACGGTGAAGCCCGAGGCCCCGAAGTCGTCCTAGCACAGCTAGGAAAACGACGGTGTTCCAGTCCCGCTGCGGCCGGACTCACACCAAAGCTATTCGCTCGTCCAGTTCCAGAAAATGTGACTGTTCCAGTGTTTTCTGCAGCCAACAAGTCGGTTCTGTCACCCGCTTGCCTGCACACAAATGCCGTTTTCACGGCTACCCAGATAAATCCCCAAAAGAGTGTATTTTCTGGTGTCCCGGCCACGGCCGATGGTGTTTCATGTGTAGTAAGAATGCCCACTGCCCAGTGCCCATCCCTACACATAAGCACAGCCTGTCACACAGGGCTCGCGCACATAAAACCGACTCAGATCGGTTGCGCTTCAAACATGGTGAACGTGCCCACTACCCAGTGCCCACTAACACCACGTTATGCATGTCTCACGGTTTCTGTAAAAACGAAACCAACGTGCACTCGCTTCACGCAAGCGAACGATGCTTTCGGTGTGATAAATGTGCCCGCTGTCCCGCGCCCACATCCACACATAGACATGACAGTTCCCACGGGAACCGCCCAGCCCTCCCCCTCGCGGTTAACCACCGCAGAGGAGTCGAGCGCGGGCAATCTGCCCGCTGTCATCAGCGCGCCCCATGCCTCAAATGTCACGAGCGACACGCTTGTGTTACAGCACACCGAAGCTTCTCCATCGCTGAGCGAGCGGAGCGCGCTTCGTATTCGACCCCTAGCTATCCATGCAGACGCATGGGCAAAGCTACCCGGGGTTTCGAAGTGGGTGCTGAACATTATAGAAAGAGGCTATTCGCTGCAGTTTCGCCGACGCCCTCGCCGCTATGTGGCGCACGTCGAGACCACGGTAAAAACAGAAGTAGCACATCTACTTCGAGCCGAAGTGACGAAACTATTGAGCAAAGGGGCCATAGAACCTCTCTCTCAAGATCAGAGCGAGGGAGGGCTATACAGCAGATACTTCCTGGTACCGAAAAAAGACGGGGGTCTCAGACCCATACTAGATCTAAGGCAACTGAACAAAGTGCTTGTGAAGCGACAGTTCAGGATGCTCACGACCAGGCAAATCCTTGTGCAGATTCGCCAAGGAGATTGGTTTGTGTCAATAGATCTGAAAGACGCGTATTTTCAAATACAGATAGCGTCACGTCACAGGCGATATTTGAGATTCGCCTTCGAGGGCCAGGCATATCAGTACACAGTCCTGCCGTTCGGTTTGTCCCTAGCACCCCGTACATTTACGAAGTGCATGGATGTGGCGCTCGCACCCCTCAGAATGAGAGGCATGCGAGTGCTGAACTATTTGGACGATTGGCTGATTCTAGCGCAATCTCGCGCAGTGCTCATAGAACACACGACCATTTTACTCGATCACCTCGAGGATTTGGGTCTGAGTGTCAATTGGGCAAAGAGCTCCCTGTCACCCAGTCAGAAAATATCTTTCCTGGGCACAGAACTGGACTCACTATCCATGATAGCGCGACTATCACAACAGCGCGCGGTAGACATTCGACGCACAGCGAACTCTTTTCGCTGCGGCGCGTCTGTCCCGCTTAAGAAATTTCAGAAGATGCTAGGTCTCATGGCCTCAGCATCGTCAGTGCTCCAGCTGGGTCTGCTCCGCATGCGCCCGCTGCAGTTTTGGCTGAAAGCGCGAGTCCCACGCGATGCGTGGGCACCCGGTTTGCTTCGCCTCAGGGTCAATCAGAAATGCGTTACAGCTCTGAAACCCTGGAAAGCGAACGACTGGTACCAATCAGGTGTAAGCCTGGGGACTTCCTCGAGGGTGAAAGTGGTGTCCACGGACGCGTCCACCTCGGGATGGGGAGCGCTGCTCGAGGGCAGACCGTTCTTCGGCCAGTGGTCAGAACGGGAGAAGCTCCTGCACATAAACTGCCTCGAAATGCTGGCAGTAGACAACGCGCTGACGCGTTTTTGTCCCCAAATAAATTTGTCACCACGTCTTGGTCCGTTCGGACAACATGTCTGTGGTGTCCTACATAAATCGCCAGGGCGGCATCAGATCCGAGAAACTGTACAGGCTGGCAGAACGCCTCCTGGTATGGGCTCAGTGCAACCTGCGCTCGCTCAGAGCAGCGCACGTGCCAGGGATCTTGAATTTAGGACTGGACAGACTGTCCAGGAACAATGTTCCGGCAGGCGAATGGTCTCTACACCCACAGAAAGTCCAACTGCTGTGGAAGAAATTCGGCAGAGCGGAAGTGGACCTGTTTGCGTCTCAAGAAAACGCTCACTGTCAAGAATTTTTGTGGCCCCGCCGCCCGCTCTATGCTTTTCCCCCCGTCTCTCTCCTGCCTCAGGTGATAGAACGGATCAGGGAAGAAGGATGCTCAGTACTGCTGGTAGCACCGTTCTGGAAAAACCAACCTTGGTTCCCAGCCGTGATGCAGTTAGCAAGTACTGCCCCGTGGCCAGTACCAGTGAGGAGAGATCTCCTCTCACAGGCCCGCGGCTCGATCTGGCATCCTCACCCGGAACTATGGTCCCTTCATGTCTGGGCCATCAACGGGTACATGTTGGACTCCCTAAAGGAGTATTAAACACGATCACGCAGGCTAGAGCTCCGTCTACAAGACGACTCTATTCTTCGAAATGGTCAGTGTTTTCGGGCTGGTGCACAGCCCGTGGTGTGTCACCCACAAACTGTGATGTGACGGAGGTGCTTTCCTTCCTACAAGAGCTGTTGGATGGGGGCAGGGCCCCCTCCACGCTCAAAGTTTATGTGGCGGCTATAGCAGCGTTCTCAGAAACAACGCTTGGTCAGTCAATAGGAAGGAACGATTTAGTCATCCGCTTCCTTAGAGGGGCTAAGAGACTGAATCCTCCCAGACCTCCCTCAGTCCCCGTATGGGACCTTTCTACGGTTCTGGAAGCCATGAAAGGTGCGCCATTTGAGCCTTTACAGTCAATCGATTTGAAACACCTGTCTTTCAAAACGGTGTTTTTGCTGGCTCTCGCTTCAGTGAAGCGCATAGGGGATCTGCACGCGCTCTCTGTGAGCGCGGCGTGCATGGAGTTTGGGCCCAATGACTCAAAAGTTATACTCAAACCTAAGCACGGTTATGTTCCAAAATCCCTCAACACACCGTTTAGGGCGCAGATTATCTCTCTGTCAGCCCTACCGGTCCCTGATGAGGAAAGAGACGCGAGCCTCCTTTGCCCCGTCAGGGCATTACGAGCTTATGTGTCTCGCTCGTCTGTTTTCAGACAGACGGAACAGCTCTTTGTTTCGTTTAGCGGACGTTCTAAGGGACTAGCCGCGTCGAAACAGAGCCTATCCAGATGGATAGTTGATGCTATAGCGCTGGCATACGCCTCCAAGGGCATGCAGTGCCCTTTGGGTGTCAGAGCGCACTCCACAAGAGGCATGGCCTCTTCGTGGGCCTGGTCAAGTGGGATTGCCTTGCAAGATATTTGTATGGCGGCAGGCTGGGCCTCCCCGTCTACATTTATAAGGTTTTATAACCTAGAGGTTCCCGCCCTGCAGGCCAGGCTGCTGTCGGTCTAAACTACCAGTATTATCTGACCTGATGCGTTCAGCTCAGAATGCTGCGTTTGCTGAGCACAGCTCAATGTTCGACAGTATAAAGCTGGGCAAACTGTGTAAGACCCACATTTTTCCCCATCAGTTCAGGCCGTACCCTGCCCTGTCTGTATGATGAAATTCGCGTCCCATCGACGCTACTTTATGTGGAAAAGTGAGGCTGCACCCCTCCTTCTTCCCGGACTCCCTGTGAGTTCACTGAGTGATTGTGCACTATATGTACCCCGGGCTTTCGCCCTTGGGTCTTTGGTGTCAGATCTCAGCATGCACGGCGTTTTACATTGGGTCCCCTAGCGTAAGATATCTTACGCAGTACGAGAGACCTCTCGTAAGAGAACGTACTCGGTTACTAACGTAACCTCGGTTTTCTCTAGAAGAGGGAACGAGTACTGCGTATCTTGCCGTGCATGCACACGCTCTGGTTGCTTCGATGATGAAAAACCAGATAATAGCTGCCTGCGAGCGATATTTATAGGCCTAGACCACGCCCATTTCGGCGGGACGTGACGCAGCGGGCGCGAAGTGCCCTGATTGGGTCTGACGTCACGCCAGGCCTCGCTCGATAGGCTGCTGCAGTTGCCGCAGAGCAGCCAATAGGCGCGCGAGCTGTCTCGCCTATGTCTGCATTGCTGCTGCAACGCGTTTTGCATTATTACAAAATTAAGGATAATTTTTGGCTTCAATATCTCGCGGAAAAGGATTTTCCCCTAGCGTAAGATATCTTACGCAGTACTCGTTCCCTCTTCTAGAGAGAACCGAGGTTACGTTAGTAACCGAGTACGTTATGTTTGTATTACCTTAGAATGAGTCATTTATATCTACATAACCGCGGCCACCCCCTTCTATGAAGGTCGACATACTGTGACGTCATGTTTCTACCGTAGCCGACAGCGAACAGAGCGCTACAGAGCGCGTTTCGTCACTAACTTGAATGAGAAGCAGCAGAAAAAGACGCAGCAAAATACTCAGGTTGTCCCTGACGCGGCAAACGTGGAGAAAAACATGCTGTCTGAACGACGCCTCGGACATCTTAACGTTAGCTATTTCCCCTTACCTAAGTTAGCTGCTTTGATGCTCTTATCTTATACTAACTAGCATGGAAACAAGCTATGGTAAAGTCAGTGAATAAAAGACTAACACAATGATAAACAAGTAAAAATATCAATCACAATAACATGTGGTTTTACTGAATAATTAAGTAAATATAATTTAATATAAAATATAATATAGAGAAACCTCATTGCTTGACTTGCTACTCTCTGCTGACTCAGACGACGACATATTCCGATCCTACGTCGGCCACCGTAGATTCTCATTCGAGTTTGCAATTTGAAGGAAAGGCCGCGAGTTATTGACCGGTTGCAATTCGTAAATTTCACCACTAGATGCCGCTAAAAATCACACACTGCACCTTTAATTGTCATTAAAGTGAAATTACTGAACTTAAACATACGAGCTTGAAAAAAATGCTAATTTTAGAAGAAAATTTCAGATAGCACTTAGAGTCTTTTGCATCTGAAGTCTTCATATAGTGATAGCTGCTTTTTACACTAAGTTTAAAAATAGCAATAGATTCCATTTACACTAGGTGCCAGTAGCAATAGATTCTATTTACACTAAGTGAAAATAAAAGTGTTTTCTTTGCAATAAGTGTTAGTAGATGCTACTTATACTTATTATAAATAGTGGCAGATACTATTTGCACCTCAGTGTTGTTGTATTAAACGGTATGAAATAATAACAGTGCAAATTATTATATTTAATACAATTATTAAATGGATTCCGCCTTACTGGGACAATAAAGCCCTCCCTACACCAACCCCTAACCCTTACTGATAAACACTTTATTTTAAACACACGTTCGACACTTTATTTCCAATTTTCGTATATTTTCTTTCCAATCTGATATACAGTATGATGGGATAAGGGAGTAGAGCGAGTTCATCAAAAGGCTGTTGACAATCTAGCGTCTTCTGTAATTTTGTCTGGCCCAACCAGATTTATTTGCATTTAGTGTAAATAGACACTCAGTTTATGAATTTGATGACGTATAGGCTGTGATGCCCAGTTAGCAATGCTAGAACTGATGTGCGTGCGTACGCCAGGCGTTCAATCACTTGGATTTTTTTTTTTTTTACATAAAGCAACGGAAACAATTTAAATACTCTGTCATTTATGGTTAATTCTTCTTCATTTTTTAATTATAAAACAAGTAATAAAACAAAACCAAAAATTATGCCCCATCATGGGCTGTAATCACATTACCACATTCCTCCAATATTCTGATTATTTGTCCAATGCGTTTATTCTTAAATCACTCATATTGCCTTTACTACATGACTACACCAAAGATTAAGAAGAAGAAAATAACACATTGATGTTGTGTCCTCTCTGCCTTCAAGCTAAATCGAGTTCGACACCCCTGATTTAGTGCATTCATCTTTATTGGGCGGCAGACAGAACCGCTATAAACGAGACACACTGGCTCGGCTACAGACATTCATTAATTCTGGAATGCTGACAGATCCAACGTCCCAGTTGTTTGCAAGTTGTCTGTTCATGTCCTCTTCAGTACAGAAAGAAAAGAGAACTTTAAAGTGCGGGATAGACAAAAAATCTCGCAAAAACTCATAAGAGATCAATAAGAAGTCAGGCTCATGGCTTGTCTCTCTTGTCCTACCTCATCCTTCCTTACTGGCGGTTACAGTGGCCTGGTTTCCACCTCTGACCACAGACAGGCCCCGGGGTTCCTGTTTACTTGTGCCTGACATGAAAGGCTGTAGCTAGCAGGCCTGACACACACACAGAGTTCACACTCCAACTGCCTGCGAGCTGAAGCCTTTGCTAAACAACTGTGTAATAGGACTCGGTGCATAACAAAAAGCACCACAATCAGCCATTTCATATAAACATGAGATTCATCATCAGAGGAACATCCTGCACACTTCCTGTTTTTAAACAAACAAACTGGCTACTGAAGAGAAAATCTTTTCTTTTTTTTTTATTTCTTTTTTTTTATTGTTAGTTGTGATGCAATAGAAAAAAATCTCCTTTTTTTCAGATTTTGCACCTGGTTTTCCTAAAGCCAAATGGCCCAGCTCCCATCGCTGACTAGAGTCGGCCAATTCAAACATTCTTTACAAATAGGCACATCTCACGACTTCCCCCTCTGATTGGTAATGACAAAAAAAGACAACACAACAACACAAGCTTAGCAGTTCACTAGCATGACCAGACCTACATGTTCATGCATATGCTAATACAGACAGTCAAAAAAAAAAAAATGTTGCACGATTTATCAAAGATTCGTTAAAAAATTGTGAATTATAAAAGTGCTTATAGAGCAAATTTTCAGCAGTATTGGTTCTGGAGTATTTTTACCAGAGCAATTTTAAAAGAGTCTTTGTTAAAGGGGTTATTATGAACCAAACCAATCAACTATAAGCTTAAATCACAACATTACTTTGATTTGAAGCAAAAGCATTTATCAAAACTGACAAAAAGACAAAGATACAAGACTGTGTACCAAACGGTTTTAACTCTATCCCTGCCATTGACAAGACTTCCCATTATTTATGACACAACGCTTCCCCGCAATTGATGAGTTTTCACTTTCAGAACCAGACTGGTACGCTATATTACTATAGCAGTGTTTTCTAAGGCAACAATATCATTGCTCCTACTTACTAGTAACTGCATAGCAACACACTAAAAACTCATCTGAAGACCTTATAACATCCTGTCATTATGGTGGAGAGTATTGCATGGCCAAACACATTTCCCCCAGCTTCATTTTTAACTGACACATTCACATACAGTGTGCAGTGTTTCTTGTCATCAGTTTTTAAAAATGGTAAAATACTAATGTTAAAAACACTGATCATCTTGACCGGTGCACAGCTCTCTTGACCTGATGGCAGCGGACTACTGAGCGCAGGACAGCGGTGTTTTCCGAATGATGTGATGCTGAAGGAATGTGCCCTCTGACCCAGATCTGCCTGTATAAAGGGATGTGGAGTGGCCCGGAGAAGAAAGCTCAGTGTTTAGGACCCCTGCTGTCCATCCCCACTCTTCTCGAACACTGCACTGTTTTAGTCCACCCTGTGTTAACACCCCCCTTCAGCTCGCACAGACGCTGTCTTTCTCTTCCTCTGCCCCTGCAGCTGCAGCTTCCTTTATGTAATCACCTCGGAGACACACTGCGTGAGGCCTTTATTGTCCGGCAGCGGAGAGGGCCGCCCCAAATAGTTGTAGTCCTTGGACGAGTGGTCTGCTGTTGGAGTAAGTGTGGATGGAAAATAGACAGTGGAGACCACACTTGAATACTGATGACAGATGAACAGGTGCACCTTCACACACACACACACACACACACACACACACACACACACACACAGGTCAGCGAGTACAACGGGGAGAAAAAACAGCAGGGTAACTTGAGGCATCATCAGTTTTCATCAGCAGTGATGTGAAGCTTACAGTTTTAAATGTGCAGATTTTTGAAATACTGTATACAGGGCATGAAAAGTTCCATAAATTAAATACTAATATGAACCATGAACTTTAATAGTTAAAGTTGTGTTCTTTTGCAGCCTCACGTGAGACTCTTTTTTAACCTTTTTATGTTTCAGAACTTTCAGAGAACATTCAAAAGAATTGTTTCCATAATGTTTGCAAAATGGAATGTTGCCTTAGCTTTCGCATAGCCAAGATTTGTTTAGTTTTTTTTAACGTAAAAAAAAAAAAAAAAATTGGGGTGTTTTGAACATTCAGATAACATTCAGAAATACAATTTTCATAACTTAAACACTTGTATAACTTAATGCGAATGTTAGCAAAACAATTTTAGAACATTTTTGTTAGCTCGGTACTAACTTTACATTTTACTCAGTAAAATTTACACTGTAAATTGTGCATTTCACAATGGCATAACTGAAACATTGAGTTATTCTGCATCCATCCCACTAGGAGTCAGTCCAAGATGACTTTCATATCTGCCTTTGTAAATTAAACTAAATAATTATTGACTACACTTATAGTTCTGAACTTTTCCATGGTCACTTATGATTTGCACCTGTTATGTTCAGTCCCTTATCGGTTCTTGTTTTTAATTGATTGTGGTTGCGGTTCTCCTACGTTTATTCATATGTTCTCCTGAGTGTTTGGATTATAAATAAAGACAGTGTTCACTTGAACCTTTGTCTACATGTGTGTACCACTACGTGTGACAATATCAGCATCCACACCAAAGCACGATAAAGTTCTGTTTATTGTAAGATCACACTGTAGTTTTGTGGTCTTCCGCTTTAAATGTTCAAGCTCTTTACAGCAAGATGGATAGAAGGGCAAAGAAGAGCATACCTAAAGTGGTTTGCAGACGTCTTTAAAATAACATTTCTGAATCCTTTATTAATTGTCATAAAAATCATTGTTATTGTACATAAAGTCTGTAAGATTGTACATTTTAATATTAGAAACAGTACTAATGGTATAAATTATATGTCAGATATATATTCTTTTAAAAGTAATTCATGATTCTGGATAATATGTTTGTTTGTTTTTTTTATCTCTTGAATGAATGATTCAATGATGCATCAAATAAATTTTAACAGTCAATGGTCATCACCTACTGGCAAAACAATGTAATAGATACCATCTTTATTTGAAGCGCATTAGTTACAAAGGTCATTCACTCATTTTGATTGCTGCTACAATATCAGTTTATGTCAGGACTATAAACTTTTATCCCAATACGTTCATTATTGTTTGATGTTTGCAACAGAAATAGCAATACTGTGTTGTTGAAAACACTGTTTGTGAAACTGTTTCAAACATGACCACTGTTCTCTTTGGGTCAGCGGCAGCGCAAAAGCAGCTTTAAATATTCCAGTGTGATCGTAATTTCAATGTTTGAATTGTTGTATCAATGTTGTAATCTCATGTTTGAATTGAGATCACAACCTTTTAATGAATAATCGTGCATACAAATTTATTTTTTATATCATATTTGTACCGGGCCTCAAAAGTAACCCGGGCAAGGGCGACCCCGCTCCCATTTCTGTGATCCATGGAGTTACATGTAATGTAGCTCAGCTGTTTCTCATAATAATATGAATTCTTCCAATACAGCACTGCTCTAGACAGCCAACAACCCCTCAACTGCCCCAGAGTTCAGCTGTTTCATCTGTCACACTGGTGCCTTAATTCTTCAGAATGTGATAGTGCTGTAATGTGGTCTTTGTGCTGTAATTTACACACAGTGAGTCCAGTGTTTGCAGCAGTCTGAGGAAGAGGAGAGTGATCTGTACACAGCTCCTGGTCAGGCCTGTGAATCTGAAAGAGAGGCTTTGTCTGCCATATGCAGCAGTGCTGAAACCGAGCACTCACAGATTACAGGCTAAAGACTAACTGCATGAGAAGCCCCTTCATCGCATGAAATGTCACCACGGCTCTGCAATACAGGCAAGTACTGAACAGTGAAATGGTCACGGAAACACACAGAACATGGCAGCAGCATCTCCTTCTGTCTGAACTCACCTGAGAGAGGAGCGTCAGTCAAGATTCTACGTCATTACGAACTCACTTGTGAATGTCACATTTCAAAATTTAGACTGAACTGCTTTTTTAGTGACGAACTTTGGATGGATAAACAGAGTTTAGATTTCCTATTAAAGTGTCAGCCATGACAACCTCAAAATCAACATTTTTACTATATATATTATTTTATATATATCTTTGTGTGTGTGTGTGTGTGTGTGTGTGTGTGTGTGTGTGTGTGTGTGTGTGTGTGTGTGTGTGTGTGTGTGTGTGTGTGTGTGTGTGTGTGTGTGCTGATGTTTCAAATGTGGCCCATTTGGTATCAGAATTCAGAAAATTTTGAGTGCTTGTATGATTAAGCTTTTAACATTGAACGTAATATAATTAATTCACAAAACAAGTTTGTACTCAGGCATGAAAAATTTTAAACAACAAATGTAAAAAAAATATTTATGTTTAGTGCATCTGAGCTGTGATAAAAACAGGTCACATTCAGCAGCATGTTAGTGTTTATTCTGTTGTTACGTCTTATGTCTTTTTTAAAGTGTTTTGTTGTTGTGTTTTTGAGTGTGTATGTTGCAGGATAAAGGTCTGGCCTGCACTCAAGCCAGCTGAGATCCTGATTGGTCTGTTCCTGGTTCCGGTGATAAGGACCACCCAAAACACACTATCGAAGCTGAATTCGTGCCAGTTGTTCTGCTCGGCCTTGGTTTCCTCTTTATAAAACTTGCTTTTGTTCAATTCAATTTACAATTCTTAGCATTACTTTTGCCTTCTGTTATATTGCGTAAATATTATCTGTAAATACTCAGTTTAAGGGAAGTAGGGAGTGTGTTGCCATTTGTTTCACATATATCGTTTGTTCTATGTTTTGGGTTAATGGAGATAGGGAAGTTGCGTTGCATTTTGTGTTTTCTTTCTTTTAGGGAATTTAGAGGGTACTATCCACTCCTGAATTTAATCCCTTTGTTTCTGGTTTTCCCCTATATTTTTGTTATAAAATCTACTTTTGTTAAACATTAACTTTGTGAGTGAGCTAGCGCTTATAACCTTATAAAATGTGTGTGTGTGTGTAAATATATATATATATATATATATATATATATATATATATATATATATATATATATAACACTTATTCTCAGATCACATTCATGAAAGCAAACGTTTCTAACAAAAACTAATGGAGCTCTGAAGGTCTTAACTAAGGAGTCTGTTTTTAATCAGTTATGAAAGAGGTGTAGAGAAATCAAAGGATTTTGAAGCTGTAAATTGGGATGTCTTCCATGAGCGTCTAATTGCACGCCTGCTGTTGTCAAGGCATGGAAGGTGACAGCAGGTGAAAGCCAGTCATGTTTTTCAGGGGTCTGGAATTTAAATGTGCCTTTCTCGCTCTCTCTCTCTCTCTCACACACACACACACACACACACACACACACACACACACACACACACACACACACACACACACACACACACACACACACACACACACACACACACACGAGTGTGAGTGTGAGTGGCAATCAAGCTTCTCTCGGGATGAGCGCGGTCTGCACTCACGCATTCTCTCTGTCCCTGCATGTCAGTCACTGTCAGAATGTCAATTGTGCCAGGAGCGTCACGCCTGATTATATATTTTGATTTTTTATTTAAAATCTCATCCATTCCTCAAACCACCAAGGTCATTGTTTCACCAAACCAGTTCAAGTTCTCCTGCACATGGTTGAAAGGCACATTATTAGAGCTCTGAGTTCAGAGAAGTCTCCACTAAATATATTACAGTACAGACTCACATGCGCATGTGATCCGTCAGGAAAATGTCTCATCATACGGCCTCTCATTTGATTCTGTTTTTAATGCTAATATAAAGAATTCGAAATCCAAATAGCATCTCCTGACTACATCCAGCTTTTTCAACATGCTGGAGGCTATAAAAAAAGAAATTCTATTCCGTCACAAGGAGATGTTCACCATAGCCTGATGGTTTGTGCCAGCACTTTCTATAGAATAATTGAAAGAGGAAAGTGCATATGGAATAGCGCAATAATAATAAAAATTTATATTGCTGATTTATATAGAAAAATCTACACGCTGGTTCCTACAATCACACTGCAATAGAAATATATAATGTGGACACGCATGACAGCACTGCTCTCGCTGGAAATGTGTGTATTCATCACTTGGCCATTACATTAAAAGCTAGCAATAGTGTCGGTTTTTGTGAACAGCAAAACCTTTTATCTTAATCTACATTGATGATGTGAGAATGTACGTGCTCCGGTTTCAGTCAACAGAGTGAGTCTTAGCTTGGATGTTTCATAGAATAAAACAAATATCTGTTTATACAGGCGCATGTATTTATTTATTTCTCAAGAGTAACCAAAATAATGCACTTGTTTTTTCTTCAAACTGGTGACTCTGCAAATCAATACAGAGAACGGCACTGAGGGCCTGTCAATCCTCTAATCCAATTCAAAATCTATTTTCGATTCTTCTAAATCAATCCGCCTCAATCCAATATTGCACTCAATAAAGCTTTGGTCACAGCCAGTGTGTTCTGGAGAAGGGCTCTTTGTGAAACAAAGAATTCAATCAATCCAATGAAAGCATTTGAAGAATTTCACCAGTATGTGAACAACACAATATCAAAAACCGTTACAGCAGATCTGCATGAATACTAATACTGGGCCGTTACTCTGGATACAGGTTCATTCTACACTGTTAACTTTTAGGCATGAATTTATATGTCTTTTCACATCAGTGGATGCAATTACGTCAGTAAATAAGTCAGCTCTGCAGTGCAATAACACTGGAGGGGAACAAGGACTGCAGAGGAAGGCGGACGCCCACCGCAGTGCTGAGAGGGGGGACCGCTCCCTGTCTCCAAATGGAAATGAATCCCCCAAAAAACGAGCTAATCAGTATTCTGCTCACACAGCCTCCAATCGTACAGGAGGGCGGTGGGAAGGGTGCAGGAGAGTCCTGACTGACTGCAAGAGCACTCCCGACACCCAAAATGTGCCTATTCTTTCTTCCTACCAACTTCATTACTCGCTATTTGTGTTTAGACAGCATTTCAGAATGATTCCCTCTTTTAGCAAGTCGTTTTTACCTTGAGAATCAAACAGGAATGACGGGCGTCCTTGTGTCTGTCTGTCAGACGGCTTTAAAGAAAAGCCAATCCACCAGAATAAATTATGTGGACATTATCATAACACAAAAAGATCCATCCAATCCAGGATAAATTGCTTCATGCTTTCAGGCGCCTCAAATTGCCCATATGACAAGTTTTTTTTTCTTTTTTTTTTTTTTTCTCTATGGACGTGAATATATTATTTCTATCTTACACCTACATTTAAATGGGTGGAAGAGGAGTTACATGCTGCATGCTACTGATACTGTACATGTCAACCAAACACACTTCTCTTACACATGAGATTTAGTACCTCCTTTTATGTAAATCGGACTAAATTGTGGTGGATGAACACTTGAGGGAGTTGGGGAGGTTAATTGTGATTGGATGACAGTTGCTTTCTTTCTTTCTTTCTTTCTTTCTTTCTTTCTTTCTTTCTTTCTTCATATGCAGGGAAGATTTAATTTTTAAATTAGTTATTGCACAAATCAAAATATTAATTTTAGCTCTGATTTCTAGCTCACTGCTGATACCAAAGTTTAAACTCTCCTTGTGTCTGATTGGCCACATTTACCACAAAAGAACTGCCTTAGCCACAAACACAAATGAGAACTGTACAGTTTCTTCAGGGAAGCATCACTTAAACTAAGTGTGTGCATCATCCTGCAGTGTTTGTGCTTCAGATATGAATGATTCCTAAAATTATTCATGTTGTTGAGGAGAGTTTGCTGATACTACTAAGTGATCAGACACCCATTTTGGACCAGAAAACAGCTGCAAAAATCCCATTGGAAGAAGGGACCTGATATCACAGAGACTCAGAACACCCTAGAAGCCACTCAGAACACCATAGCAACGCCCTGGCAACTACCCATAACCTAACATTGTTGCGCCAATTACTGCACAGTGTACGACTCTGAGCGTCTGTCACGTCCTCAGCACATGCACACTGAGCTCAGATTAGCTGCCTTTAATTGCAGCCACAAACTGTGATGAGATCAGATGTAGACACTCCCTGTTCTGGAAGAGAGATTCAGGGAGTTATGGCTCGATGGCCCAATGTCAAAGGGTGGAGAACACAACCACAGCCTCTCTCTGTTTGACTCTCTAACTGCCTACACTTTATTTATTGTGCGTCTTTTCAAATCTCCACTGGTTTAAATTGTAAGTAAAACTGCAGATGCAACAGAAATAAACAACAATGCAGAAGTGACATAACTGAGTCAAAGAGCACCAACTCAAAAGAGCACCAACAGTTTTTTTTTTTTTTTTTTTTTTGCATTATTTAAATGTAAGATAATTTTTCTCCTTGTGATAAATAATTTACATCGCTCATGTAAGTAACAGTGTGACACATCATCACTACACAACGCAACCATCTCTTACATCATCCTTGACTCCTTTTCCGTCATATTTCAGCAATTCCCGGCTGTCAAAGTGCTGATGTAGGAGTCCGTTGACTAACGCCATGCGCATATGTGGCTAATGAATCCTCCTCAAGAGAAAGAGTGACGAGTTCCGCAGATCAAACACTGAGAAAGAGAGAGAGAGAGAAAAATGTAAACAGAAATGTGCTGTTAGTGCCACTTTGCCATCATCGCGTCCCGTTTGAATGCTTAGCCAAGAATAACAATCCATAATTCATGAGCTGCCGTCTAGTCCACAGACACAAGTCAACCAAGCATTTATTATTCATTGGCACACACCTCATGTGATGAGCTCCAACAAATGGGTTTCAGGCCTGCTTTTTTTTTTTGTAAATCATTTATTTTAGTTTTAGTTTCGTTTGTTGCTTTTTTCTTCCCTGTTGTTGTTTTTCTTTTTCCCTTTTTTGTTTTGCATTTTTTTATATATGAAAAGGGGATTAACTCATCAACTGGCAGCAATTAGCTGTTATTAACTGGTATTAGCATAAACATAGAGTGAATGAGCATTAGAAAAATGCCCTGAAAAGACATTTCAAATTCACCCACTACAGACCTATTAAATCAGTCTAGCATATTAGCATACATGAATCACCATGTATGATCATGAACTGCACATAACACTGTTTTATGTGAAAGGTAGGGGTCAGAGGTCATGAGCAGCTTCTGCAGCTGTTTATGAAAATGCACAATCACTCACACCAGACCTCTGCCATGTTAATGTGCAGTCATTAGCGCTGTGAGAATAGCCTGATTTGATCATTTCTGTTGTGTGGAGGGATCCTGGGGCACATGTTTCCTCCGCTTTAATCAGATTTGAACCAAATTCACATCTGATTTAGATGTTTATTTCTCCCAGCGCTCCTGACGATATGCGTGTGTTGGTGACCTACTTTTGCTTGAGCTGATTCAGCAAGAGGCGGTGGGGTGCAGGATTCAGGGTCCCTCATGTCGATCTGTCTATTGTGTTTCAGTATGTGTGTGTGTGTGTTTATGTGTATATACGGGTGAGTGTGGCTGTGGCGTGTGTTAGTAATATCAGAATGCTGATCAAAACAGTTCAGCACACTATAAACGAACAGACACTTCCTCATGTCTTAAAAGTTAACAGGAAACGTTCACAACCCAAGTGGAGCAAGATGTATTAAGACAGTAAAAGGAGTTTGATCTCAAACTCTGAACTCAACATTTGCAAATGTGTTGCTGTCTGAGGTGAAGTAAGAACATCTCTCCAACACATAAAATGTAAGGAGGACAACACAGAGACAATGCCAGTTCCCAGAGGAATGGATGCATTTCCTCAGATAAACAGGAGTGAATCCTGTAACATTCCGTGCCCAAAACAAAGTGTCTGTGGATGAGAGTATGAAGTGAGGACTGGTGGGACGTAGGCTACAGTAGTTCTGCTCCACTTCACAGACCATGGGCCCTATCTTGCACCCAGCGCAAGTGACTTTGTACACCGACGCATGTATCATTCCTATTTTGCACCCGCGCAAAGCGGACTTTTCCCTCCACAGAAGCACGTCGGTTAACTAAGAAATACACTTGCGCTCCCGGGGGCGGTTCAGCGCAAAGAGGAGGCGTGTTCCGGCGCAAACGTTCCTTCTTGCTATTTTGCAGGTTTAGAAAACAATTGCGCCACTAACCAGGAAAAAATAGTTTAAAGTCAGTGGCGCGTTGCGCATGTTATTCATATGCTATTTTAAGGGCGCATGCTTGGCCATAATCAATGTAGCGTGTGCACAACGCGCACTTTGATTCTCTCATCTACACAGAAGCAGCAGTTTTCATTTTTGCAAATCATACATTATTACGATAGATAGATAGATAGATAGATAGATAGATAGATAGATAGATAGATAGATAGATAAACAATTTATTATAAAAGCATACATCTAGCTTACACATTTACCCAAATTAACCGAAGTTAATTTGGGTGGGTTTCTCCATTTCAATGTAACTTCTCTCTTTTACGGCCGTGACGAGAGCGTTGCTCTCCTTGGCTGTGAACCGCTGCTGGCGCGCGCCTGGCAAATCCGCCGTTACAATAGCAATCCGCTATGGAAAAAGCGCATCTGCTCTTAAAGGGAATGTGAGATGACGCTCTGATTGGTTTATTTCACGTTACGCCCAAACCACACCTATGAATAATGAAGCTACTTCAGACCAACCCATTTTAGATTTGCGCCTGGCGCAAGAGTCATTTATCCCGCCGGGAAAATAGCAACAGCGCCGAGACCCGCCCACAAAGTTACTTGCGCTTTGCGCTTTGACACTTGCGTTTCAGATCGTTAAAATAGGGCCCCATGAGTGCTAGGGGAATTTTTAGATTAACACAACAGTCACTGATGACATTATATTTAACAACAACTGCAGCTTGTTCCGTGCGTCATACGTCATTACACCATCATTGCACATCGCAGTCCTTTCCGGTTTCGGTTTTCAATCTGATCAAGTGTTTACATGTCCTCTCGATCAGATTAGAAAGTGAATAAACCACCCCTTCCAATCCAATCGAAATTTAATTCGGATCGAGCTCAATCGGATCGATTAAGGTGTTTACAAAGCTTTTCAGTCCGATTGAGCCATCAGTCGGATTGCCGAAAGATTATTTGGTTGCATTTAAACGTAGTCAGTGTGTCTGCTAAACACTAAGGGTTTTCAGGATGAGGACATCCTATGTAGTTGTAACTGGTTATTGTTGCGTTATATTACAGCAACAGCTTCAATGAGACTGATGAGAAACTGTGCTAAACAGCATTTCATGTCTTATCTGAATGACTGCCCTCTGTTTGGGCTCCCAGAGATAATTTCCCTTTTAAAATATTTGAAAAAATATATTCTGAGAAGAAAAAACTATAATAGCGAATGATCTTCGCTAGCAAATACAAATCTGAAAGGCTATTTAAAAACATATAAACGTAGTTTGACTTTCTGTTTGACTTTCACTAGTTCACACTCTGAGCTCAGAATTTGTCCCGAACCCAGAGTCAGAGTTTTATCTTTTTTATGCTGATCTATAACAGCTGATCTATAACTTTTGGGTCTCTCATCCCTGAAACAAAACATTAGTAAAGGTGCTGAATGTGTATCCTAAAATATGGTTTGATGGAATATGGTATGGTAGAATAAGGTCTGCTTGTGAAGATATAACAGCAAAACACCAGAACAGGTGTGGAACAGATTCATGCAACCATTGACACAAGTCACAACAAGAACTCTCTACCATTATACACACACACACTTGGTGTGTGTGCGTGCGTGTGTGTGTATGTGTGTGCGTGTGTGTGTGTGTGTGTGTGTGTGTGTGTGTGTGTGTGTGTGTGTGTGTGTGCTATTCTGATTCACTGTCTCATGTTTTCTGAGCATGAACAAATCAGAGTTTGTCCAGACAAGAGTCATATTTCACCAGGCTATTTCTAGTCCTCTTAGAAGTACATCTATGATTATGATCAAATTATAGCCACGTTACATAGAGCACAGTAATTGCAACTTAATTTGCATTAACGGCCTTACCTTATGAACTTGTGTGATTTCTGTAAAGCTCTGCACCTGTAAACACAGTATGCATGTCGAGACATGAGTGAAAGTAGATGTCACGGCTGATGAAGGAGCCGGGCAGAGAGACACGCGCAAACTGCATGAGAGGGCTATGATGTCTCAACCGCTAGCACACTTAGCCCTACTCCGGATTTAATTAGAGAGATGCGGGCCCTCTATAAAATGCTATCAGTAAACACCATCCACCATGTCCTTTCCTGCTAGCTATGGCAACGGTTTAGCCACCTCTTGACCCTGTTGGCTACAAACCGTTTGGTTCCTGAAAAGGGAGGTCAGAGGTCGTCACAATTGTCGATCCCAATGGTAGTATGCTAAATATCCAATCGTTTAACTCTTTCGCTTAATCTCCCCTGTGGTTACCCTACAGGAGCACTTCTTTAATGGCAATAATGTTGTTATTCTGAGAGCAGTCATGCAAACAATAGTGGTGCAGAGACAGCGGCCTCTGAGGGTTAGCAAATGGCTCAGTAACATGAATCAGAGTGACCAAAGAATGTGTGGCGTCTGCCCTGCTGGAAACGGGCAATTATGTAAATAATGTGTGTGATCTTTAAAAATAAGAACATCGTCTAGAACTAAGTGGGTTAGAATCTGCATGTCAGGACTCGAGGACTTGCCATTACTGGCTCAACGGTAGCTCTATCTTCATGTTTCAGCCTGCTGGACAGACTACAACTCTTCCGTCTTACCTAATGCCTGTGTGACGTATTCCGGTCAATCTCACACCTGTTCGTTCAATAAGGCCAAAGGAAAACTCGTCCCCTGACTGAGCCTGGTTTCTCCCAATGTTTGTTTATCCCTTTCTTTCAACTGATGGAGTCACATTTGGCTTGCTTAGATGGAGACACTTAATATCCAGCAATATTACTGATTTAACTGCACTGACACTATTGGATGAGAAACAAACTTGAACTGAGTTGAGCTGAATAATGACACTATTGTCTTCTGCTTTATAGCACAGTAATAAAAAATTTAAAAAAATTAAAAACTGAAGTTTGCAACATTGATAACTTTATTGAACTAAATTGAATCAACAGTAAACTGACTCGAGCTGAATAACGACACTGTTGTCTTCAGTAGAGCTTCTTATAATAGCTATATTGAACTTATTTCATAATGAATGTAATTTAGTCATATCACTGAACTGAATCATCACTGAACTGAATTGAGTTGAATAATAAGTTTGCATCCTTTTTGTGAAGCTGCTTTGAAACAATTTCTATAGAATAAAGCCTTATAAAAATAAAGCTGACTTGATTTGAGGAAGAAGGAGTATATCCACAGGACATGATACAGAACTCAATGAATCCAATAACGGTTGCGTGACGTAAAGCGCTCAGAGGACTGACCTCCTCACTGTACAAAGACAGCTACTCTGTGTATTGTCAGAGGTGAAGCTAGTAATCAAACCGGATTGTATGCACACAGCAATTAATCATGTTGTACAGTCATGAGTCAGTTCAAAAACACTTACTGTAGCTTCTCAATCTACAACTACACATAATAGGCTTTGAAGGCTATGCTATATTGTAAAAATAGTCACGGCTGAAGGGGTGCACAATGTAGCACAGCCGCTTATATATTATTGATTAAATATGTAACGTAAAAACAGCATTTAAAATACAGACGGGTGACAAATTGGGGGGTCAATCAATAGTTTGATGATTTTGAAAATTATTTCAATCATATGATGTCCTTTGCAATCATCAGGGGCCTCATTTATAAAATGTTTGTATGCAGAGATTTGAAGTAGAGTGTGTGTATGCTAAAACCTAGGCCATATTTATAAAAACGGTCTTTGACGTGGAAAAGTGCTTAGCGCCATGTCAGGGTCCAAGCAGATGTACGCACTTTTCCTTGTGGCAGAGAGTCGGAGAACTGCATGTATTTGGAAATATAAGCAATTCTTGCCGCTCGCCATTCAAGTAAAGGATTTGGACGCTGACGGGTGCTCTTTTATATGTTAATGACATCAATTATGTGGCATTTAAAAGGCGGAGATGTGAAGCCATTCAGCTGAGCACAATTTCAAGATCATTTGCAATTTATACATTTCTCTTCTGGCATAAACGGCATACAGGATTTTGTGCGTACGTTCATTCTCTGAATCACACGTACACACATTTGAGAAAGGATCGTAAAATCAAAGACACCTATGGGAGATTTTGGAGCTACATTCTCCACCACTATCATCAAACACCAAATGAGGGAATATCTTTTGGAAGAATGGTGGTCCATGCCTCCAGTAGAGCACCAGGGACTTAAATTGTGAACTAAAGCGGTTCTGGAAGCATGTTGTGGTCCAACCCCTTACTAAGACATGTTATGTTGGTTTTTCCTTTCATTTGTCACCCATCTGAGCATATACTCTGTTTTTATTGTGCTTTTTTTCAATTATGCAAACAGAATTCTGCTGTAAAGCAGCCCTAAAAAGACAATAGAGTCATTATTCAGTTGAAGTCAGTATAGTTTTGGTTCAGTTTGGTTCAAGAACTTTGTAAAGTTCATAAATTATGGAATGAGTTCAATTCAGCTATAAGCAGCTCTGCAGAAAACAGTGATGTCATCATCCAGCTCAGTCCAGTTCTCATCCAATAGTGACAGTGCAGTCAAATCAATAAGACTTCTAAGTCTGCAAGGCATGCTGGGAGAAGAGAATGCTGTACTAGATTAAAGTGAGATGTGTCATTCTTGATCTGCCTTACTTAAGGTGGACGATGGCGCAATTTTATTCTAGAAACAAACTTTGTTGTATTATTTTCATTTTATCACAGTGAAGCTGCTTTGATACAATCTGTATTGTAAAAAGTGCTATATAAATAAAGGTGATTTGACTTGACTTGACTTGCACATAAATAAAACCAAGACAGCAACATCCAAACACAAATAGCAGCTTCTGCATCACAGGGGTTGTTCATGTTTCCCTTTCTGCAGATTACCGCCTATCCTCTCTGCTCCTTCTCTCTTTTCTCTCGTACTTTTCTGCACTTTCACTTCTGCTGTAGCTTCTGTACTGCCCCAGCTTTCTCTTTAAACTTGAGTGTTGTTGATCGTGTGTGATAAACTGCTAGTGATGTTCCTCATTTGTAAGACACTTGGGATGAAAGTGTCTGCAGAATGACTAAATGTACTTGTCAGTCTCTCCTCGCGGCCTCATCCACCCTTGCTCATATCTGCCTACCCTCAGAATCACAAGACAACACCCAGCAATCTACAGCTCTAAACAAGGCATTTAAAACACCCATATGAGCTATTAAAACTTCAGAGTTACAAAACGTTCCCAAGACTTGAGTCCACCCCAAGCCTGCTGAAGAGTCTAGCCCTGAGCTGTAGACCCAGGAGGTTTCCACAGCAAGGTCAGACACCGAAGAGGGTTATTACATTACAATTAGGCCCTGGCAAACCAGAAGGGAGTGGCGGTTCGACTTTATGAACCTGCAAGTAATATGGGCCTGTTTGCTGATGTTATCGCACAGAGCTCTGGGAGGGTTTGGACAGTCCCTTGAGGTGTTTTCATGCTGTTTTAAATCATGCACTTACTAGATTTCTAAATGTCTAAAATGGCCAGCTCTCTTTGATGTCCTCACCTCTTCAACCTCACCGAAGAACAATCAATGTGAAAGACTCAAGGAGCAGCCAGGTTTGCTTTCCTGGTAAATCTTCTAAAGAATGACGTCCTACCTCCGTCTTTCAGCAAAAACATGTTTTTTTTTGTTTGTTTTTTTTTTTTACATTATTTGTACAATCATTAGTCTGACCTACTAAAGGTTGTATTGTTGTTCAGAGAAAATATGATTATGTTACTAGCATTACACACTAGAGTCACCATATTTTAGTTTTCAGAAAAGAGGACGGGGGCGTGGTTGATGAGTGGGGGCGTGGTTGGGGGTGAATGCTTCAAAAAATACTTGACAAATGCATTCACAACCTTGCAACTGTTATTGTACGTTAATACAGAAAGTAATTCATCCTTTCCATTCAACGTTTGGCCCGCAACAATAGAATAATAATAATAATATGTATATATATATATATATATATATATATATATATATATATATATGGTATATATGGTATATAATTTAGCTTTTAATTAACACCTTTTACATGACACTGTTTCTTTTCATGGCCATAGGTTAAAATAAAATAAAAAATCGACTACACTAATTCAGTAAAAAAAATATTTCAATCCTCCTGATGTTCTGTTGTATACTTTCCTTAAAGGGATAGTTCACTTTGAAATAAAATTTTGGTATGTTTTATCTTACCTCAAGGGCATCCAAGATGTAGGTGTCTTTTTTTCCGCAGTAGTTTCAATTTTGATATTTTTAGGTCAAACCGTTCTTGTCTGTCAGTCAAATAATGCAGGTCTATGGTCACCACCTCAAAGAGCAAAGGAATTGTTTCATTTGGACGATGTGGAATTGTTTTAATTTGGACTCTGTGCATGCTCTTTGAGGTGGTGACCATAGACCTGCATTATTTGACTGACAGACAAGAACGGTTTGACCTAAAAATATCAAAATTGAAACTACTGCGGAAAAAAAGACACCTACATCTTGGATGCCCTTGAGGTAAGATAAAACATACCAAAATTTTATTTCAAAGTGAACTATCCCTTTAAGTGGGCTTCTAGGTCGCTAGCACCTTTATTTGACACTAGCTATGTTTCCATCAACTTGTCAATCGAATTATCTGAAGTTCTGTAAAAAAAATAATGCAAATAAAGCTGGTGAAAGTGTGTTTCCATCAAACGGCTTTAAAGCGAATAAAAACCTGTGCGTAATGACGTCACATGCTGTTTTGCGATCAAACTGGTATATCGAATTGATTTGAGACATTTTAAGGTGTTTCCATTCATTTTCGCACTGAATCGCAAAACATTCAAGCAAACATTTGCGAACAAAGTTTTGCTAGACAAAATGGATTGTGCCATCTACCAACAAATGATCAATATTGCACAAGTTGTAATAGTGCAGAGTCCTGCACGGGTCCATTTTTGGAGACCCGCCCCCGCCCGTACCTGCAAAGTTCAGCACCAGATCTGACCCGTGCCCGTGATAAATCGCATACAAGCTAAAATCATTCCATTTAAAGTGCTTTATTTTTTATCTCGCACCTCTCTCAACATCACAATAGCCTCATGAATGGGCTAATGAGCGCTAAAGTGCGCTTTGTTTTGGGCCATTCAAGTAGCCTAGGGCCACCTCCAGTTCACGCGCGGGCGCCTCTCCGTGTCCTGATTATTGCCTGCTATATTTAGCTCTTATTTATTAAATCCAGGAAAATGGTTGATTAAACATTGATTAAAATTAAGATACAATTAATACAAAACGAAATTCACTTTAAAGAAAGTCTTTCTACAAAAACAATCTTAATAAAGTGGTCAAAATCATGTCTGCCCGCTCCATTTGTCTCCCGATATTCGGAATCATCTTATTCATGCTTTTTTTCACTTTTCATATAATCAACATGAAATTTTAAACAAATATATATATATTATTTTATTTAAACATGAATATGAAACTAAATCGTTTTTTAATGACTGGGCTACAACACATAGGCTTATTAGCCTGCCCTACAATCATTGAATATTATTTTGCTTGATTGACGGGTTTTTATTTAAAAAGAAAGAGCGTAGCCTACACAATACTTAGGCCTACTAAAATATAATTAATATTATTTTATTGCATTTGTATTAGTTGTTTGAAGAGTAAAAAAAATATATATAAAAAAAATCGGTCGATCTTAACGCAAGTTTACAACCGGCCAGTCGGTTGGACTAAAAGGGGGAAAAAATTAATTGGGTCGGTCCTAAATTGACAGGATCGGTCGGGTAACGGCAAACAAGAATATTTTTAAGGATGCCCAAAACACATATTTGCGAGTGTGTAATGGCAATTTATGGGTACAAAATTGCACATATTTTTCATCCGCTACCCGCCCGCAAGTAGTTCATTATCCGGCGGCATTGCCGCCTGTGAATTTTAGGAATGTCACAATCCACCCGTTTTAGCCACTTTTATGCGGGTACCCAACCCATTGCAGGACTCTAGGTGCTTATGTGACAGCTGATAGCGACATTATTTGACTATTATGGCATTTCTTAGATTTTTGCTATAATAGCCGTTTTATTTTTCTGTTAAATTAAATTCAAATAGTATCTCGTCTCCTCGTTTGTCCACTTTGTTGACACCGGCCATGTGTGCAAACCAGACAGTATATAATGGGTGCAAACTGGGCGGATATTAACTAAAACTTCTTCTTTTGTGGCGGGTTGTACCCATAAAATGACCTAAAACTTAATCGCAATCCATTATTTATTCGGCAAATAACGTTTCCATCAGCGTTTATCGCATAAACCGTACATCGATCAAGATAAAATCCGATGAGACCGACCGTATTTCATTTTAGTCGATATTCAAGAAATTCAATCGAATTTTACTGTTTCCATAAGGCATTTTTCATTCGATATCACATAATTCGGATAAAAACGTGTTGATGGAAACATAGCTACAGACACGTACAGTACGTGCCAGCTTTGCAGGGCATGCATTCTGCTTTACATGGATCCCGACCGAAACGAAAACACAGGAATTTTCTCTGTAAATCATCTGTGATTTTACATTTGGGCTTTTAGCAATTTACATCTAATCTCGCACTTGACCATAAACTGAAGAGTCGAGTCACGCTGCTAAAATTCGGAGAACATAAAGTCCGCCTACTTTGGTTTGATTGGTCATCTCAAATATTCTGACATTGACGAGCAGTGACAGACCAATGAGGCTGAGATGAACACACACAGGCCTCTGACGTGCTCTCTGCTTGGAACGTGCTGATTATAACAAGACGGGTCGAAGCCGAAGCCGGTTTCATATGTTTTAAAGGGGACTGAAGCGATCACGAATTAGTGTAAAGTTAATAAAAAAAAATGTAAGGGGGTTAGGCTGAAGTTTAGGCCTAGTGACGCCCATTCGCTGTTCAGGAGCCATGTGCCACTGATAAGCAAGCACTGCTCTGTCTCTCTCTTGCTCTCGTGCCGTGGTACTGAGGGTATTGACTGAGATGCAGTTTAACCCGTGTTTGCGTTACGTACATGACCGACCGACCAATGGTGGCATGTGAGAAGGTGGGACCTAAAGCAATGCAAAAATGGCAACTGTAGAAAGAAAAAGCAGAATCTCTGACATTTTGGTTGATCTAGAAATCCCGGCCGGACGCATTTTTTGAGGTCCAAAAAGAGGACGTATGGTCACCCTATTACACACATATAGCTACCTGAAGACCACAAGACCACAGACAGGGTCAAACGTAAAAACAGTGAAACCTTAGGTGACTGTGAACTGTCTGGATCATGTGTCCTTCAGAGTGAGTCCAAACCAGAGGATCTCCACTTGGAGTCTCCAGAGATGCATAAGGAAATGCATCTTACTTACAGTATATTTTTTTTAAATATGAGCATACTTTTTTATGGCTGTACCTGTATGTTAAACTTACATATAACATACACAGCTACTCCTGCTTTAAAATATTGTGTGAATTATAGGATACAACAGATCCTTACATGATCGCACAGGTGACCTTGAATGCAAAGTGTTTCCATAACTTGACTACCAATGTAGTTTTTGCTGCTTGTAAGATCCAAAAAGTGTCAAACTTTGCCAAAAAAAAAGTTGAGGCACATGTTTTCAGTCACTGGGTTTACAGACAAGCTCAGGAAACACGGGAACGGAAATATATTTTGGACCACACAAATGCAAAAGACATTGCAGGTCAACAAAGAAGAGGTTTTCATCAAGACGACATGCCTGAACATGCCCCGTATCTGTGAGAGTCTTGAGCTTGCTGCCTCAGTGAAAAAGACTGAGCTTTTCTTGACCTCGGGTTTGTATTTAGCAATAATTAGACTCTCAAATTTAACCCGCGGTAAATGTTCTGCCCGGATTACATCAGCATTCCAGTGGGAAAATGGCAAACAGCCATTTAAACCAGTTTCATGGTGAACGACAAGGTCTGTTTTGAGAGTTGGCTATGATTTAACCTCAGTGACTGCCATGCAACATTTCTCCACACTTTTCACTATACAGGGACGCGACAACATGCATGATTGTTTGTGTTTGTTCATGATACAGTTTCTCTAAGCTGCCAGATCAGCCCTCCAGAGGGTCTTACAGCATACAAATTAGCCTTTTACTGCGGCTGTTGACTGGAATGCACCTCACAAGAGCCACAAAGGTTTAGATCCAAGCCATAGTGAAGTCTGAACAAGCACAGCGGTTACAAAATGCCACGGTGGCTTGAGAATGAGGATGAGAAAGTGAGAAACCGCAAAAATCATTAGCATACCATCGTCTCTACCACCTTATTAACATTTTGCAACTGTCTTCCCCCGACGCTCTCCTCCGATCAGGGCAGGCTGCTTGAATCCTACACATAAAGATAAATGCACTCTGGAAAGAGCCTGAACGTCAAGGCACCAAATGCATGCCTGGGTTCAACTCTCTAATTCAACATTATCTCAAGGTTAATAGCCCTGACACTTAATAACCCAATAAAACAGCACTACATCATTAAACCTCCCTCACAGCATAGCACTGCCGCTACGCTGGGGACGGGGACCACAACAATGGCCGTAATAATCTCAGAGACTCTAATTCACAGCTAGAGTTAGCCTATAATTCATGAACCCATATGTTCGGATTTTGGATGGACTCAGAGAGCTGAGCGCAATTCAATGTCAGCTCTCAGAGCAGACTCACCTTCAGGCAATAAGCCACGATGACTGTAATCATAATTTGTGTGAAAAGTTGGTGTTTTACTGCCAGTAGTGGTCATTTGAGCTGCAAACTACAGTGAATTGTATGGGTACATTTTTGCCAAATTTGTGACATCTGGAGATAAGTTACAAAACACGTTACTGTAAGATTCTAAAGTTTCTCTTTGATCTCAATTTAACCTCATTGCTGTCTAGGAGCAACAATCGAGCTGTGCTATCCAGACAAGATTCATCTTTACTCTTACCGTTGTTAACAAAACAAAAAGTACACAATTCTAACAGAAAAAAAGAAACATAACTGAGGACTCAAGTCTCTTGTGTTATGAAAGCACTTCTTCTGAACCAAATGTTCTTTTGGTTCCCTTAACTCCCCTCACAGTAATTACACACGTCCAAAAAAAGACAAATGATGAAAAGTCTCGAGAAATTGTGTCAATTTTATTTTTTGACATCCACGGTTCCTTTGTTATTGTACACAAGGTCTAAATGAGTTGCCTGCAGCTTTGTTTATATGACTTCTCTGTATCTCTATCTGTATCTGTAAGTTTTAATAAACCCCTTTGGATAGGGAACATCTACAACAAAACATCTGCTTATTTCAAGTTAATCTCATCAAAATTAGCATAAAATGTTTGGCCCCATAATTTGAGATCAACATGAGCTCAACTGTTACATAATAGGCTATGCCGTCTAAGCAAAAAGACAAATTTACAGTTTATCAAGAGCCTATCAAATTCTAGGCTCGCACAATTGCCACAAATGGCCACACGCCTCCCACAGCAGGGCAGAAGCCCGTCAGGGGTGTGAAGTTCGTTCCCCCACTGGGCTTCTCTCCCCATCAGTAACAGCAGGGTATGAAAGCCGGGAGTGGAAAGTCCCTGCGAGCCCAGCCCATAAAAATGGCCTGTTATCTGTGAGGTGTAAGGCCTGGCACTACAGCGAGGTTCATATGGGGCCTGCTTACACCGCCTGACCTCACCGTGTGCGTGCTTGTGTGTGTTTACTGTGCGAGGGAAGCAGATCTGACGAGTTTATACACAGTTTACTCTGTGTTTGGGTTACCAGGGAATTACGAGTCAGTAATGGTTTCTTATGAGGCCAGATTACTGTGTCGCATTTGGACCGAGTTTGGATTGGACTGACTTATGTTGGGTTTGATCTGAAAAAGATTATTCTTTATTTTCTTTGTGTTTTTGACGAAACAAGCAACATCTGTTTGAAATCTATGCATGTACAAGATGACACTGAACAAGGGTCCTTAAAACAAACACACACATCTGGAGTCCTTCCTGCTTTCAAGAATAACAGAGGAAATATGGACAGATAAGACATGAAATATGAACATAATACATGATAAACTGCCACATCCTGCAGAAGAAACATGGCCTCCCTTCAGTTTAATTTCAAAACCATCTCCCGCTTCACTCAAAGAGCTTCTCTTGCTTTTTTTGTTGTATTCTTTCTTCAGCCCATTTCATTTTTGTTCTGATGTTTATTGACCCATGACCGCAACACAAATACTGTGCTGGAGTGATGGAGGGATGAGGATGAGAGAGAACACAGGACAGAGACAGGAGGGAATTACTGACGGCATGAATCTGGAGAGTCTTGGGCCTACACCACAGGAGCTCAGCCTGCAATTTCATCCATGGCCAAACCAGAATACGACCAACCCAGTCTGGTCCTGGGTAGCCAAATGACCACAGCACCCACTACATCTGTCTCAGACCTGCTGTCTGTTCATGCGGACTGTAATTGTCAGAGCAAATCTAATCACCGAACTGGCCAAAGTTTGCAAGGGTAGTAGCAGAAAATGCATGCAAAGTTTCAACATGCTGATGTGTTGTGAAATGTGCATTCAGAACATTTATATGATCTTGATGTTCATGGGTCAATTTTACCCATATATAGGCAGCTATTCAAAAGCAACTGTACAGACCCCCCAAAAAATCGAAATATGTGAAAACAAAATTGTTTTACTTTACCTTTTAACTGTCAGTCCCACTTTTTGAGCATAGATCTAGAAATGTAATTTCCTAATTTAATTTGTTATTTAATACTTTGGTGCAGAGAGTTAAGTTTGGTGTCTTTTTAAAGGGGACACTTGTCAGATTATTATAGAAGTAAAAAAGTTATAAAAGTGAAATTATAAAAAAAAGTTATAGAAGTTTAAGTTATATAAGTATATAAAAAGTTTATTTTACAAATCATTTTCAACTCTAAAACAAAAAAACAAAAACAAAATAAAAAATGATCTAAACCAAAGATCTGAACAAGTTCTGTGCCAAATTTTAGGTTGATATGTTAAAAAATTTACTTGCAATAAGATTTTTGGGCAGCAGTACCAAACTTTTCCACTAGAGGACATTCAGGCTCCACTAGTGACAAATAAGGATGCACTCATTTCAAATAGTATGGTTTAAGCGATCTTAACCATAAATTTCCATAATTTTCATAATATTTAAGTAGACATCCTATTCAGAAGAAATTTGGGCAGTAATGTTAATATTTGATTTGAATTCAATCTCTAAAACCCACATGAAAACATACAGAAAGAATCAGGGTGTGCGTTATAGTTTGACACCGCGTCACAGATGGAGAGTATTTTGCTATCTATATATTACTCTGTCATTTATTTTAGACTAAGATATTATTGTTATAAATGTATAATGGCAGGCGTCCCACATGTGTGGGGGAGGGGCCGTCTTAAATATAGTGGTCAACAACATTTTTATTAATCATAAATTCAAATATGTATTCTTTGTAATGTGTGAAAAGTATTGATATTAAAAGTTAATTGTTTGGACCTGATTATTGGTTGTTGTTGTTGTTGTTGTTGTTGTTTCAAAGTTTGATTTTTGGAGATTTGTATTGCATCCATTTGGGGTCCATTTGACCTACTCCAACAAGATTGGATGCAGAATTTGAACATAATATGAGGGTTAAATTACCAGTTGACGCCGTTGTATTGCTGGTCAGTCCTTTTTAAACAAAAGGGTGTGCTTACCTGAAGATTCTTTTGAGAAAGAACTCAAACTGCATTAGCCACGGCAGTTTTCCTGTGGCAGTCTACTACTGTTGAATCATCTATTTTAGATAAATCCTACTCTAAATTTCCATATTAACTGTACAGTTTAGGGGTGGGTTTAGACTGGACCAGATACTCTGGCCAGTAAAACTACTTTCCTGCTGGTTTTAACATGGGTAGTCAAGCTGGTCTAACATCATTAATACTTAGCTCATCATCTTGAGCTAGTACTAGCTCATCATTGTCCATCTTAAACTAGTTCCATCTTGGAATTATTTTCATAAGAGTTTAAATGGTTCTATTGAAGAGTCACACCCTGCATCACATGTTCTAACTAAAAAAAATGGTGTCACAGACCACAATAAGCCACGTGAAGCATATTTTTCCCCAACACAACTGCAACACACTACCATCCTTCCTGATTGGATTGGGTTTGCTTACAGTGTTTCCCATCTCTGCTTAATGAAAGTTAATATTTTAGAACTGTTCCATGCTGGGCAGTGTTGCATTACCAGTCATAAATATCCAGATGAATGTACCGCAGTGCCTTTGACTATCAGCAGCTCTCGACTGGGCTGGAGACAGAACCCCCACCCCATCCCGCCGGCTCTAACCCAACATGAGCTGACCTCAACTGAACCGCTACTGAAACTGAAGCACAGCACTGAAACAGAGTTCATTAGTGCCTCTCGCTCTCATTGTGCTCAGCTCAGGAACACAGCCACCCTGCAGCATGAAAAACACTGAATACACAGCAAGTTGTCCCCTCCACGTCTGAGACATCTGAAAGGTGTAAGGTGTCTGATGTCTGAGACACGTCTGGGCCACAACACTAAATGAAAGTAAGGAGTTTACAGTTACGTGCTTGTTTTCCAACCCATTAAACAGAACACACACTCAACTCTTGGGGGTGTAAAAGACATGAAGGAGTTCTGCCAAATAGGGAAGCCAAGATGCCTGTATATGATGCCTGGCAGTGACCTGAACCAGGGCCATTTAGAAACATGTCTCCACTTAATATGCGTCAGTTTCCAGTGCTCGTGAAATATAGATTAGATGTGTGAGATAAGGAGAGAGGCTCGTAGAAGATGGTGGCATAAGGACAGATGGAAGAAAGTGAGATAATCAAAGAATTAAAGATATAAACAATAGGCAGCAAATGAAAGGAGCTAATGGCTGAATTGCAGGCTGGTCTTTAATTACAGTCCTCTGGTGGGACGCTCCGCAGACACTAGGACCCAGACAGCAACATAGTGTCAGCCCAGATCCGGCCCACATCTGGGAATGGTTATATATATAAATTATCTAAATTAATAACTTTTTTTTCAACAAAAATAAACCATCACTAAACTTACTTAAGCTGGACTATGATGCTGTTTTCTTAGCAAACTTTGTTGCAAATTTTCCTGTTATCACTGCAATGCCGCTTTGAAACAATCTGTATTGTAAAAAGCGCTTTATAAATAAAGGTGACGACTTCACTTGACGAGACACCCAAACAGATCAATGTTTTAAAAGTCACAATGTTACACTTTTCATTGAATTCAACCTACACATGACTGAAAGAGACTCCTCTTATTAAGCAGCAGGGATTCAAGAAAGTATTTTTAATAAAATAAAATAAAACACTGTAAGAGCAAGAGACAGATTGGGAAGGTGTGGGCATGTTTTTAACAAATATAATCATTCAATCAAGCTGCAAATGTAGTAAGAGGAGCTATCTTTCTGCAAAAACCATTCAAACACATGCACAAGAGAATCACAAACAGGTACAAAACCTTTGAAAGACACAGAGAGGATGTTGCTCATTGAGCAACGCATGTAATTGGTTTTGATCGCTTCCATCACACCAAACTTCCTCCTGCTAGTTTCACCGAGTTCCTGATTTAAAACAAAGCCCACTCATGATGACTCCATTCACTCCAAGTTTCCTTCACCCAGAGAAACAAACAAATCATTTTGTTTACAATGTGCTGTTGTTAGTCACAGCAGTGCAAAAAGAATATAGACTATAAAACAAATTGTAAATAAAACAAGCATTGTTGAAGTAGGCTTTACAAGAAAATTCTATTTCAGTCTTTCTACAAAATTCAGGTTTAATTCAATGTGCCATTTGTGTCACGGCTCATTGGACTCTTATTTTGTTCCCTTTAGTTCCTGTTTCCCTGCTCTGTTTAGTTTGTTTATTTATTAATAATAAGCTCCTTGTTTGTTTCCTATGGCTACATATTATTTCCACCTGTCTGTCATTATGTTCACCTGGTATTTATACTCCCAGTCGGTTCAGTGTGTTGTCGGTTCTCATTTGTTTGAGTTTATGTGGTTGTGATATATTTCCTGTTTTCTTCTGAGTATTCCTTACTAAAGATTGTTCTAGTTGAATTCTCCATCATCATACACTTCACTGCAGCCACCAATACCCTGACAACTTGCTGTTTCTTTTTAATTATTTATGAAATTTAGTAGCATTTTTGAGTGAAAATTGTTTCAAGTAAATCCTACACCTATTTTTTTACCGTATGACACTGCAAAAAATATTTCCTGAACATGCCACCAAGCACGTCCTCCATTGGTCGTCCTCCCCTGGCCAAACAGAAAGATCCGCCCCAAACTCACACCACCGGCTGAGCTAATGTCAATGTCAAGTATTTTAACATCAAAACAACATTCACCTGTGTCTGTGTGTGTGTGTGTGTGTGTGTGTGTGTGTGTGTGTGTGTGTGTGTGTGTGTGTGTGTGTGTGTGTGTGTGTGTGTGTGTGTGTGTGTGTGTGTGTGTGTGTGTGTGTGTGTGTGTGTGTGTGTGTGTGTGTGTGTGTGGTGTGTGTGTGTGTGTGTGTGTGTGTGTGTGTGTGTGTGTGTGTGTGTGTGTGTCTGTGTGAGAGAGATCCACAGCCTCAAGGCAGGGCATCTGCTGCTCATTTCAGAAACTCTATCAGATAATGGTGCATGTCTCATGTAAAGGCCGAGGGCTGGTGAAACAGACACCGGCAGCCCATATCACTTCTACTGCAGAGCGGACTGGCTCCAGACACTGGCTCTGAATGGCCTGTGCGGGAACAGGGGGCCGATTCAGACTCATTGTTGGGACCGGGATGGGGCGGCTTCCAAACCGCTCCATTAAACCGGACACCGAGACCCAGAGCCTAGAACATCTGTCAGGCAAGCCCAGCCAAATCAGTTGCAATCCTCTTTCAGCCATGAACAGGAGGAGCTAAAACTCACTGCTGTTTTCCCTGATGTGCAGATAGAGTTTCTCCATCATGCAAGCAGGAATTGAGATTTCATTCCATATGAAACAATCATTATATTATATCTCTAGTTATCTGCACTGGAACTCCTCATTCCCCCTGAGAGTACAACAGCAAGCCATGTCCGTCTCATTTTCTGTATTAGAAATATATGTGTAGATACACTTATATCACTATTAGCCAGTAAAAAAACAAAACATATTGGTTGACTACAACTAGTCTGACTACAACTCTCCTGGTGAGCTCAGATGCTATGACAAATAAATGATTCCGTCAGGTGTGCACAATGTGAAACAGTAAGAGAGTGCATGAGCAGAGAGGGGAGTGAGACTGTACTGGTAATGTGAACCAGATACCCATCAGACCCACGTCTCCTCGAGCACATCAGTACAAGTACGACCACAGACTCATCCTGCATGGTCTCTGTTGATGTTGTGAAGAATCAGCTGTGTCGTTACTGTCTTGATGAGTTTGTGTGAAACAGAATCCTACCTACCACACACAGCAGGAAAGAGAATGATCCTGGATTAGTTGTGTGAAGGACGGACAAGAAAGAGTCCTTAAAGTCACCATGAAATCAAAATGGACCATTCTTATTTATTGTATTGAATATTGCAGTATTTATTATAAATGATTTATCGATGCGTGTCGCGATATTGACAATAAACATGATATTTAAAAAATGAAATATTATTATTGTGTTCATTTGGGGTGTCTAAATATATTGGTATTGCCGATAATCATAATGTTCCAAATTAATAGTGCACATATGATGAAATGGCACATAAATAATCCAGCGCCGGTGTCTGGATGACATCCCAACAAGGTGGTGTCGGTATTGCACCTTAACACTGGTCACCATCAGTCATTAGACACAGCTCGCAGCAGCTACTGCCATGTAAAAGCATGTCGTCGGATATGACAGACAACACACTCTACCCGCACTCCAAAAAAGTTAGCTTGCCAGTGTAGATGTTTTTGGGATTCCGTGAAAATGACTTTTTAATCAGCCCAGGACTTGCCAGTCCACAGTGAGCGCAAAAGAGGGCAACCACCATCCTCATCACCCACTCCTGCTATCTTGCAGATCACTGACTGTACAGAGAGTAAGTTGCCATTATTTTGCTAGTCCTGAAACAGGTAATGCTACATTCATCTATTAAATGACCAATAAACCGAGCAACACCTTTCTGTGTTTTATTATATTTACATATACAGCCGGTGCACTTCATTTAAAAAAAAATTATAATAAAATCCATGTAATCTTTAATTAAAAACTTCCCCTCCCTATTACATCAACATCACTTCTCTGATGACGACGTGTTTACTGGCATGAGGGCAAAACAACCTGTCACTCACATGAGATCGACCAATAGAAAATCACAATCATCCAATCAATTCCCTATGGACAAAATCAAGTCCTGCCCTACATTTTTTCTTGTTCCTGAAGCCATTTCACTTATATGTCACAATAGGGAAGAAAAGATTAGGGCAACTTCCGCTTCACTCCGACTTTAAATAGACGCAGTGTGACGTGCTTTCGTTTTTTTTTTTGTTTTTTTTTTTTACTTGGTTTTATGGGTGACCAAAAGATTCAGTAAACAAACAATGAAGGAGTTGGGACGAGCAGCGTTCTGCAGGACACTGGTAACAACCTGAAGTCAAACTAGTCCTTTATGGTTCCTCCAAAGGGTGATAATACTGCTAAAACTGTGGAAACAAGTGTCTAAAATGTGCGGTTATGTTTAAAGGGACTCCAAAAATGAGCAGATGATTCACAGCCATACAATTGAGATGAAGATAAATGGCTTCTTCGATCTCAGCTAATTAAGACCCGGGCCAACAGGAGGGAGACGTCCATGTCCAATCTAAATGTCAAGCCGGGCCCAGAGGAGCCTCTTTAACTTCATCAGAGAGGGCTCAAGTGTCCACTGCTAGCTACCTATGTACCTCTACTGTATGATCGCTCCACAATAACAGGGTGTCGCATACAGAGATGCAGGCAAGCGGAATTAAACACCCCGTTCATTTTAATGAAGCACTCAGAGAGAATAAAGGTCATCTCTATACACTTTTGCTCCTGTTCACTTACTATAGTTCTTTGTTTCTCCCTCCCGACTCCCTTACTTATTTAAAAAGTGGCTTAATGGTCTATCAAATGAGGCATGTAGGAATTTCAGGGCTTCATTAGACCTAATCCAGTGTATGTGTGGACCAGAGCTGCTCTCTGTGGACACATGCAAGACACTTTAGAAGTTACCTTGACCACCTGATCTGAGCTCAGTTGGGCTGCTTCTTTGAACTAAAACAATGTAGACATACTTACAATGTAGACAAGCTTCTTCTGTCCACACAAACCATTAATGGACAGTAAAATGCATGCAAAATGGGTAATTCTGCTACTGTCACAGTTATGATGTCACGACACGAATAGGGCCCTATGAAAGCATTTTTATTTTTTTCTGTTTATTTTTTTCTGGATTCTGTTTTAATGGTTAAACTCAGTTCATATCTAATTAACTGGAATCGTGAAACTTTAACAACAATTTATTAAAAGTTTAACAAATTATAAAATAAGGTGGCAATTAAAGGAAGACATAATATTTTTTTAGTAATAGTTTTTGACAGGAAATTGTTATGAAGAACGTTTTTCATCAAATGATCAGAGCTTCTCTCCACATTCGTTTTATAGCTCTATACTGTTACTATATGACAACTAGTGAAACATTTGGGTCTGCTTTATTTTTCCTAAGGAATTTTAGGTGAAACATCTGAGACAAAATTGAGCAGCTTCTGAGAAATACTGGGAATGTGAATGTAGGGTTGGTTGATCCTGATCAATTTAAACCAACTTTTCTCCAAAACTTCACTCAATGAATCATTAAGTAAACAGAGTAATAAATTAAGGCAGAAAGAAAGCCGTCCCTCCGTGGCCTGATTTACATTGATCACACTAAACAGTTTTATGTTAAAGCAAATAATAAATATCCTTTAAAATGAGATTCACTGGGTGGTTCAGCCGGGGTGTAAATTGAGCTTTACTCTTATCGTCATGGAATATCATTCATTCCATCCTATTTCAAGGTCCATTTATGATTCAGACACCAGATCTGATAGAAAAATGAATTCTGTTCTCAGATGGGGACCATTACCTCAGTAAAGCCTCACGTGTCACATGCAAATGAAATATGAGTGCTGTTTGTGATTGAGTTAATTACTGACTGAGAGGCTTTATGAAGTTGAGCTCAATATGCCTCATCAGCATCCTGTAATCTGTGTTCAACCACAGGATCCGACCACCATCAGGCTTTTGGCGTGTGATTCACATCATCACGAGAGGTGTGACTCATGCGTGTAGGCAGGCTGTCTGAAAGCTTGTTTACAGCATTTCTCCCATCATTCTCTGAGCCTCAGAGAGACGGCAAACGCTTTAAAGTTCAGGAGTGCAAACAGCCCTTTGCCTCTTCTCTGCGCAGGGGGTCACACTTTGAAAGCAAGCCACAGATCTCCTCAGATGTTGACAAGTCGCTAACAGAAAGAAGAAAGCAGATTGCCATTTCAGACATGACACAGACACACAAATCTGCCTGGTATAAGTCTCAGGCATCTGTGGTTTTGCTGATTAAAGGGCCTCCATATCAATAAAAGTGAGTGCAGATACATAGGCCTACTGTATGCAGTGGCTTCAAACTTTCTGAATGCAGATCACAGCATGGTTAGTGCTAAAGGCCTGTGAAAACATTTCACATGAAAATAATGGGCTGATCATCCAATAAGAGCCCGACAATCCATATGTGAGACTCTCTGTTTGACTTCCATTACTCTATACGCCGTTTGAAGACAACGACCATGATGGAGCGAGAAAGAGAGCTTTGCGCTGATCCACAATCACACCATTGTCCATTTGCTTCTACATAGACTGCAAACAGAGAGTATAATGACATATATTTGCCTAATATCTCTCACATCGTTCTTTATGAATATCTGAGATTTGAATACTTGGTTAATCACATTAGTCCTGTATATTAAAATAATATTTTGTATTGCACTTTTGTTGTATTGAAAAGCTTAAACTTAATTTTAGTGGGTTGAAGTTTCCTATACAGCAGATTCTTTTTTAGCTTACAGCTGATGTTCTTGGAGCCATCTACATTGTGTAGTCTGTTCTAAACAAATGTATAGTCTGTTTCAAACTTGTTCTTGCCAGATTCAACACTGTGGTTGCAGTTTTAGTTTGATGGAGAAATAGAGGGTGACTAACTGGAACAGTCTTTGATGTCACACGTTTCAGATTGCAAGAAACAGACCCCCCAGAAGATCACTTGGGGACTCGGCCAAATCGGCAGTGCTGACATACACATGAAAGGGATCATTCACTTGAAAATGATCATTCCTTCATCATTTATTCACCCTCATATCATTCAAATCTTCCTTCAAAATATCTTCTTTTGTCTTATACAGGAGAAAGAAAGTCATGGAACAACATGAGGGTGAGTAAATTGGTTTCTTCAAACCAAAATTCACATGTAAATAAAACAAAGATTATTAGAGTACGTTTAACAAGAAAATAATATTTCAGTCTTTCTACTTAAAAATTTTATATTTAAGTGTTACTTGGCGTTTCTATGTAATTATTTGTGAAATTTACCAGCACTTTCTGAGTGGAAATTGTTTCAAACTAAATCCTACACCAATTATTTTTTTCATTTTTTTTTGTCTGTGCAGCTTGTAGAAAATATTTGCTTTAGATTATAAATAAATCAATGTGTGGGAAAATGCAAAGAGAAGTTTGGTGCATTCTTCTCAGACTATATTACTGAACTAATGAAGTAGATTGGTGTGATCTTAAAGGTTTCTACTCCTCCGACTACATCTTAACCTTTCATGCTGAGAGCTTAAAGCTCATAACTGGATCATCACACACATTTATAGTAACACGTTTCTGCAACAATATTGAAAAGTCACAGGACAAAAACAAGACATGAAGCGCTAAGTCTCTGAAATCTACTCAGTGTGCAGTAATGTGTTTCTTCACTGAGAGAATGAGGAGGTCCCTCAATGTAAAAGCTGTGCTTTCTGGCATTGCCACCTCTTAAATTACTCTTCCAAGCTCCTGCAGGAATTTAATAGCTACCTGTGGCTTAAATTCCAATCGTTACAGGGAGTCCTGATGGAGCGAGTATAACCTCACCCAACACACACACACACACAGTCATCCTAACACAGCAGGAGAGAGATGGAGATAGAGAACTGGAGAAAGACAGATAAAGAGAAGAGAGACATTCATTAACAGTCGTGTAACAGAGGGTTGAGACTCACTGATCACTATATACATAAGAGGTCTGTTAGATTGATACAAGAGACATTACATGTGATTTCCATCATGTATATGGTGTAAAGCGGCAGAGATGGGTGATGCAGCAATCAGCTCATGTTAAAACATATGAAACTGGTCACTTGTCTTTAAAAATGCCAGTATCATGACTGTTCAAACAGGACAAAGTGCGGAGATCTTTGTAAAAGTACACTTGACTGTAAAAGTAAAAGTACACTAGATACTAGTACAGTTTCATCACTGCAACCTGTCTCACTGTTTTTTAGCCTCTCATGCATGAGTGTTGTGTTCTAAATTCATCATGATCATTCTATGTTAAACAAAGTTCCATCCCACTGTGCTGTCTATAGGTTTTAACAGAACAATTAAAGTATAAAGTGCATAGGTATAATTATAAGCATCACATTTCTGCTAATAAATCCTAATAAATCCTAAAAAAAACAACTGAACTAAGCTTAACTTGTTGTACTAAACCCAGAATATTGCTTTTTTAAGATAATTATAATAACTATAGACTAGCAATAAAATACAACACCACACATGTAATTACCAAGCAAAATTGCAACAGGGCCGTTAAAAGGCAAACTAGACGGTTGCCCCGTTAGCACATTAGCATAATGACATTCACAGTACCACTTTTTAAGTCCATGCTTATGA